>NC_069120.1:16580000-17180000 GCF_025612915.1 Magallana angulata | reverse complement strand
TTAATTAGGAATCTACAGTACTGAAATGAATATTATATAGAATAATCAAATGACATATAAATTATGATTTAAAAAAATATATTAAATTCTTATCTTTCACTGAATAATAATTGCAATGTGCAATTAGTGTGAAAAATATTTAAAAATCACACCCTACTAAATTCTCGTCTTCTTCGTCCACATTAGAATTGATGTTGATGTCATGTTCTTTGTCTTCTTCATCTACCGGTATATATCTGAAGTGAAGGCTATGTGTTGTACTTTATCTTCGTCTTCTTCTAACTCAGGATTCTTCACAATATCATTATGATGGATATCTTTCTGATTCTTCTCGGCTGCAGCCTGCCGGTTCTCTTCGACATCTTCTACATCAGATTCTGTGTCTTCTCTAATTTCATGTTGAGGTTCCTGCCTGAAGTCAGTTGGTTGATCAATGTCTTCAATCACCTCTCCAGTAGTTTCTCCGATCGTCTTTATTCGATAACGAACAGTGCGGTGGGTAACCCGTTTCACCAGGTTATCTTTAATGTCGGAGTCGGATTCACCTTGGACTGACCGCAATGGGAGTGGATGTATGTTGTTGGTATTCTTTCATGAGTCTTTCTAGGAATGGTTTGTGGTACTTTCTGTCTTTGTGTAGGTAGAACAATATTAACTCATTATTTAGGAATGAAGCTTATGGGCAGTAATACATCTGCAGATTTCTATTGAAGGTTCTTATTTTCCCTGATTTGTCTTCTCTCTGAATGTTGTAGACTGGGATATCTTTGGTCAAGATAGAATTATATAATTATGGTTCACTTTGCCACTTGTCTGCTATGTTGTGTTTTTTTCATAACTGACAAATTTTACAAGAATTCTATCTCCATTGTTCAATATTGCACCTCTGACTTTTCCGTTGTATATATCTTCCTGTTTTGATTGCGAGTCTTTGAAATTCTGGTGTGCTTCCTGATAAGTGATATAATTTCTGTCTCAAGTTTTCTACAAATTCTGTTTATTCCTTTTTGTTTCTTTCGGATTTGTTTTAAAGACTAAATCGACTTGCAATCTTGGCTCTCTTCCAAACATTAATGAATATGGGGTATGTCTTGTTGATGTTTGTCTCATGCGGTTGTAGGCATGTACTAATATATGTTGAGACAAACCTCACGGAACTGTACATTGCAGGTGAGAGTTGGGCAATTTTCGGCATAGCACAAAGAAATGGTAGGATGCTGCCATAAATTTCTTGATAAATCTGAAGGCCTAGCTCGTTCTTTTTCTTGCGTAATTGTTATTTGAGCTCGCTATAAGAGTATACAGGTACAGTGTATATATAACTTTATTTTTTTCTTCATGTTTTCTTCTTCAAGAAACTGTTGATTGTAAATTAGAATACTTAAATAATTGATATATTACTTTGATGTGAAATTTGTGTGTGAAAATGAAAAACAAGTATAACTATTTCATAACTGAATTCGGAAGTATATAACTTAAGTTTGCAGTAGGATACAATAACAAGCATTAGTATGTTTATTTTCTTAATTCTCATAAAAATATAACTCGCATATTTTTTATCACATTTTTATAAGTCACACATTTTAATAGTTTATCTTAAATACAAATACGCAATGATACTGTATATGGAAGTTGTTTTAAAAAACCAAATTGCCAATACTGATGCTATAGTAGAAGTGTGGAGAATGCGTTATTCTTGGAAGTACCAGAGAACCGTAGCCCGTAGATGATCCTGTATTGGAGTCTTAATGTATTTGCATTTTAAAGCTGACATGAATTAATAAATACGCATTATTTCCCTTTTATCTCCGACTGCCACCATATTAGTTGTCGATTTCTATTGTTCTGTTCATCGCTTCACCCCCCTATATAAGGCCGAGAGGACTATTCATGCTTCACCGCATTCAGGAATTTCATACACCCGAACACGTTACCTTGGACGAAATGACACATAGAAAAGCGTTTTGAAGAAAAATAATGACAACCACTGCACCGGCAAGATATATCTAATAAACGACGAAACAAGACAGACTGAAATCCAGGCGCAGATACTTACAAAATTCCTCGATAATTGTGGACCTTACTCCTGTGTATGTTATAACATTGCACATGCACAAACTACACACTGTTGCAGATCGAGCAATGTCAATGATCCCATGGATTTTAGAAACGGAGCGTTTTTGCAGGAATGGATGTTACGTTGTTACTTTCTTGGATTTACTATCATTTAGCTTCTGTGTTGGATGTAGTGCCGCTGGGTTTTTCAAAAAGATGCAGACGTTATGCACTCTGTATGAACGACACACGTGTTCGATGTGCATGCGAAGTAAGGCAGCACTGTCAGTGCAAAAATAATATGGATACCTGCGAAATCCTTTCAAAGAATAAATATTTTTTTGTATTTCATTGATTGTTGTTTCCTTTATTCTTTTATTACAAACATTTTAATACAATGATATGATTATGCATTTAGAAGTCCGTGCAACCTGAATGCCTCGATCGGAAAGCAACCGACCGTAACTTAACCGGTATATATACCCCAGTAGCAGTAGAGGAGCGATCAAAACTAATATGGCGACCAAATGCTTTTATGAATTCATGTCAGCTTTAAGTTTCATTCTGGAGTTTCTATCCCAATTCGAAACCCCGACTGTTACCCCCCCCCCCCCTTATAATTCCATAATTGCTAACATCAATTCATAAACTTTGAAGGAGAGGAGGCAGGACTTGCAGGAATCTAAATAGTCTATCAATATACACGAATAAACAGTCTACAACATATCTAATATTAAATTATAAATTTAAACATTTTTTGATAAGCGACCACATTCACTCAATAAAACTTGTACAGTTTTGAAAATACGAGTGGTTTGTGTATTTGTATACTTTGTGTGTATTTGAATACATTTTCACTATATGAGGATATTGGCCCCTCCCTTTGGCCTCGGCCTCTGACCCAGGGACCATAAGTTTCATAATTTTGAGAAAAGGCTTCTTGGAAATCATAGCCATGCATTTAGTTTTTCTCAGAGTTTTATGGGAATAGGAAACAAGATTTTCTAAGATTAAATACATTTTCAAGATATGTCCATATTGGTTTTTCACCTGGGACCTCTACCCCTGACCTAGGTGTCATAACCATAAATTTCACAATTTTGGTAGAGGGCTTCATTGACATCGTAACTACGCTTTGGTCCAACATGTGTAGAAGTATAGTAGTTAATAGGAGTTAATAGGATAGAAAATTTGGCCTTTCTCTCTTATTTGGCCCCCTACATGAACATGAGGCTCCGAGTGTTTTATAGTCATATATTTCACAATGCATATTCTTTTAAAATAAATGGTAATATTTGGCCTTGTAGTTTTGAAGATGACGACGCACGACAACGGACGTTGACCGATTGCGAAAAGTCACCCGAGTGACTCAGTTAGAAAAAACGCCGAGTTATTGCCCTTGAAAGATTGGTAGAAGAAATTTATAACATTTCTGTTGTTACATATTATTTTCAGTGTACATATAATCAGTACCAACCAGACACAACTTAACACCAAAGTAGACCCCAAAAACTGAACCGGGTCTACTTTTTAAAAATATTGCCCCCAATCGCTCGGGGTCTATTGAATCAGACCCCCCCTTTTTTTCTTATCGCCTGTAAGCCCACCCTTTGTATATTCCAAATACCAATATAAAGACATTTGGTCATTTTTAGTTGTGATTTTAGGGCCTGCTTATGAAATTGGGGTCGGCTTTCTATGTCTGCTTGGGGTCAACTCTGGGTCCGCCATAGCATAGTTACCCTGAGCGAACACAGAAAGCAGACCCGTGGTTTGCTCTCTGTTAGGGTTGGTTTGGTCGGTACTGTACGATTAATTATTTTTACCGGTATATTAAATCTATATTCTATGAGGACATGACGCATTGATTACAAGACTTTGGCCAGTAGTCTTAAGATTGCTACTTTAAGCCTGGATGCATGTACATAATGATGTCCTACACATGATGCTTTAGCTGAAAAGGGAATGATCTTGTAATGGGCTAATAATCTGAAATCGAAGAATGTCAATGATTATTTCCACTTAGCAACCTACCGGTAAAAATGTTCCGTATGAAAAGCCGCTACTATTCTCTGTCCCAAGATTAACATTTTGCTTAATTATTTGAAATTTATCATTTAAACGATGTTAATTCAAAGGTATAAAAATATTCCTAAATTTCTAATTTTAAACGGTCCCTCTGGCTGATAGGGTTTCAATGCACGGCTGAAAAATGATGTCTACGGGGATTTTGCATTGTAAAAGACTTTGAAAGCGCTTTGATGATAACGTTAGAAAAATTTTGCAAGGTATTCCGAGTGACTTCCAAAAAGATGTCAACATTTTCTGACTCCATCATAAATTAACGTAAGAAATATGTTTTTTTTCCTGTAAATTTTTTCGAGTAAAAAAGTTGTGGCAATGAAAATGTCATGCATATTTTTCTTTTCATTAATTTAAATTGTACTCATTCCACAAGAATGTGTAATTTTATTAAAAATCGTCCAAGTGTGCCAATACAACACATAACTGCATGGTATAGACTGTTTCACGATAAATTCCACGCATGCACATAACTACTTCCGCAGGGCAACTGCTATGTAGATCACTATTTCTACTACGAAAGAACAAAAGTTCACACGCATAAAATAAAGTATTTTTAAGTGAAAGTGTGTTTGTTTTTTATTTATAAGTAATCATTTGTATCCAAACCCCACGTTTTATGAGAAAAATACAAGATATTACGCTTTCTAAATTTAAAACTAAGAGTCGAACTTCATGCACTACGGGCACTTCCGTGTTTGTATATTTCATCGAAGATGGCTACCCGGGAGAATTCAAATGACCAAAAGAGGAAAAGAAAGGGTTCACTGACTGATTTGGCTATCAAGTACCAGACTACAACACTTGATGGTATTATTCCAGATATACCTGGTCATGAAAACCTCCCCCCTTTGCAGTTAGCGTCTTATTCTGCCATCCCTCCAAATTCCCTGCCCAATATCTCCTTTCAACAAATCTACCATCACATGATTTTGCAGCGTACAGTTGATGGGAAAGAAGTTAATTACTACAAGGGCTTGGACAGGGCTGTGAAACATTTTGAGCGGGAGATATTTCTCAAATTGGTGCTGCTCAAGTAAGCAAACATATAATATATATATCCCTGATTATAAAGTATAATTTTTTATTTTTCACACCATGGATTTACATGTGTGACGGTGCGCATTTCTATATTTTAATAATTATGATACAATTAATAATATTCGATATTGCAGCTAAATATGTGAAATAATTTAGAAAAAATATATCATTGCCACAGTTTCAGAAGTGCATCATGATTCAATTGTAGAATTAAAGCGAGAACTCAGGAAGAGAAACCGATGGTCGCGAACATATTTACCGATAATTTTGAATACATCAAATTTGACTTAGAAAAATGCGATCTGACATTAAAACAAAAAGAGCAACTACGGGTATTTTTGCATCAAAACAAGTCAGTTTTCTCACCTAATTTATCGCTGATCGGTAAAAGTACAACTTCTCGACACCATATCGATACGAGCGATGCACCTCCGGTTCGCGGACCCAATTACCGTTCATCGCCCGCAATGAAAAAAGAAAATGAGCGACAAATAGATGAAATGCTTCAGAACAATATTATCGAGCCTTCTAACTCTGACTGGTATTTTCCGGTTGTTTTGGTTCCAAAGGAAAATGTAGAGTTTTGTACTGCAATAGATTATCGAAAATTGAATAAAGTAACGAAACCTGCATCATTTCCACTTCTGAGGTTAAAAAGATGTTATAGATGCTATCGGTGAAGCAAACGCTAAAATTTTCTCTGTACTTGACCTTGTGAGCGGATTTTGGCAAATTCCGACGGATTCTTTGACAAAACTCAAGGTTGCTTTTATAACACACACACAGGGATATATGAGTGGACTTGCATGCCCCTTGGACTTCGTAACGCGCGTTTCACTTCTCAAATGGTTATGACGCAGGTACTGAGAGATCTGCATTGGAAACAAGCACTTGTGTATTCAGACTACATCCTGATTTACAGTAAGAACGAACTGTGAAGCCCATTTACAACATCTTAAGCAAGTTTTTCAGAGACTAAAGGATGCAGGACTTGCCTTGAAACCGACCAAATGCCAATTTGTAGTCGAACAAGTATCATACTAGTATCTTGGACATAGGTTTTCCAAAGAGGGAATCATGGTGGATCCTTCCAAAGTCAATTTAGTACAAGACTACCCAGTTCCCAAGAATCAAAATGAAATAAGAAGCTTCATAGGACTCTTTAATTACTAAGTTTGTTCATTCGTACTCTATCATTGCATCACCTCTAAATCAGCTTCTGCTGAAAAATATCGCATTTGAATGGACACCTGACTGCCAAAAAGACTGTCAACAGCACCAGTTCTTGCATACCCAAACATGTCCGAACCATTTATTTTGACCTGTGATGCTTCCTTATCGGCAATAGGATTTATACTTGGATAGCAGCAGAACGGCAAAGAACATCCAATAGCATATGGTGGACGATACTGAACAAAGCCAAACGGAAATGGGGGTAACGGATAGAGAATGCTTAGCTGTTATAGAAGGTATCAAGCATTTTCGCGTCTATTAAGCAAACCATCATTTCAAAGTAATTACAGATCACAGAGCTCTCAAATGGTTGCAAAATCAGAAAGACCTTACCAGTAGACTTGGGCGATAGGCCGGAACCAAGTTTTCCCGACTTCTATGATATTGGTCAGCTACAATGTGTGATTGAGACTAAAATACAACATCTGATTAAATATTTAGAAACACAAGAGTTATCCGAGGATGAGAAACTTTTAAGAGCTAAGAACAAAAGGTAAGAACGAAGTTGACATAACAATCAAACAATTGTGGATACCAGAGAGGATGCGTTCCGCTGCCCTCCAAGCCTACCATGATAACTTAGCAGGAGGATGTCACTTAGGAATAACCAGAACTCATCGAGCCTTGCAACAAAAGTACTTCTGGCACAGTATGAATCAAAACGTTCATGATTACATCTCCGCATGCGATGTCTGTAAAAGAATCAGACGACCTACAAACTAACCGAATGCACCATTGCACCTCTTCCGATATTTGACACATTAGAAACATGTCATATTGATTTCCTTTCCTTTAACCAAACAACTGAGGGATATCAACATGTACTGGTGGTTACGGACAGTGTATCAAAATGGATTGAAGCTTTCCCAACCAGGACACATGAAGCTTCGGAGGTAGCCAGAATTTTGACGCTGAGGTTTTTGCGAGATACGGAGCACCTATCATTCTTGTGTCAGACAAATGAAAGAACTTCATGTCGAAATTGATGACTACTTTATGCGATTTTTTCAGAATTAAGAAAATAAGAAAATAGCCACAAGTCCATATCACCCGCAGTCCAACTCACCGGTGGAGAGATATCACAATGTCTTCGGGACTATATAGATAAGGAACAGAACAACTGGCCTAAACTTCTACCAAGTGTGTTGATGTCTCTTCGACGCTCTCCCTGCAAAGAATCAACACAGTTTTCGCCCTACAGATTGCTCTTTGGAAAAGTTATGAATCTTCCTTTCGATTCACAAGTCATTCTGGAGGAAACCATGGGTAAAGATGGAAACATCATTTTGACGAGCTTCTTTGAGAATTGGGGATAGTTGAAAAAACGGCAAAACAGAACGTTTCTCAGAAACGGGAACAGACAGCAGCTACCAACAATGCAAAATCAAAAGAACAATCCCGCCGTATGTTTCAAACAGGTGCTCGTTAAAGTTGAAAAGACGCCAGTTGGGTATTCCAAATAGATACACGCAAAGTGGGAAGGACCATACTACATTGTCAAATCACTGGAAATAGTAGTAAGACAGTATTCAGACAACAAACTACTGAAGGCTTCAATTCATGCAAATCGTCTAAAAGCCTACCATGATCCATAAGACCGACGTCTACAGCCTAATGAACATCAATCTACAGGTATAGGTACGAATGCGAATGCGCAGGATGAAAACGACGGGCTGGTACAAGATCAAACCGAACAGCTACAAAATCGCGAAATCGTTGCTCCTCATCCATCTCTAGAAAGCACGCTAAGCAAACCGCGATGTCGAACGATTCAAGCATTGACTGGTTTCCAATTAAAAAAATTATCAAGTGAAGGTATGTACAGGGTAAACGCCAGTACTTAGTACAATGTGAAGGTAACTATCCTAAAAATTGGTTGCCAGAAGAAGATCTTGGACCTGGACTCATACGTGAGTATAATGCGACACGCACTATGGCAGGTAAAAAGCGTAAGCGCAAAACGACCTATTTTAGTAAGCATCAATAAGTTATTTTGAAGGTCCTATCAGTTGCATTCTGTATTTATTTTTGAAAAGTAATTTTATATTTAAGCATCCTTCATTGTTTGTTACCTTGAGATTTTTCTCGTTCATTAGTGCTCAGTGTGGTGGCCAAGACACATATTAATCAATCAATTTAGTATCCTTCATTTTCATTTTTTATAACAAAAGGTACAGAATGCAGTGGTATCTACAATTCATCATTCTTCTTGCTTGGTGGGTTTCATCTGTCGAGTGCAAAGACAAGATCAAACTTAACTATGGTGTTGGACATACTTTCATTTAAATTTTATAATCATCCTATGTCTACTATTTTTGCTAAAGATCAGAAAGAGCATCTGAGTTTGAAGAAAATGGTTAAGGCTGTTAAACACAACTCTGTCACTTTTCAATCATAAGCCGAACCACTAACAAATGGTGATTTCACTGTACCATCGGCCATTTTTGACACCTTTAATATTTTGACTATAGTTTCCCTTTGTTTATGGGTATGTTCCATTCTTGGTATAGTTTATATAATATATAATTTCAGAGCACTAACAGCAGCACTGTTATTAAACACCAAAGCAACCTCTGTCAAAGCGTCAACTATTCCTGTATTTAGATATAGACTTGAAATTGTTCCACCCGAGGATTCGACCTCTACATTATTACTGTTAGTTCAACATTTTCGAAAACGTCACAATTGCAAAATCCTTCTAGAAGCAGCATCAGGTTCCTTGTGTGCTTTAGTGCCAGTAACATTCTTGTCTTTGTGTCCTTCCTATTTGAAAATTACCCCTCCTACAGATATTTGTTATATCCAGATTTCGGGATACATTCGACCTGTCTTAAATCTTCAATCTTTTTTGTTGTTTATCTTTTACAAATTAAATAGCTGACCCTTAAAGAAGATACAATGACAATCTGTAGGATAGATGTGTGTATTATATACGATATATGATATATTGCCTATTTGATAATCATTAATCAAATCATTTATTCTAGATTGATGATTCTGTTGAATACGTTAAAGAATTTTGTCTTGGCTCAATAAAAGAAGCAAAATACAAAGTGTATATTTGCATCGAGGACAAACAGAATGTGTGTTTTGCCTACTGTGAATGCCCAATTTGGTAGGAGCTTTTTGCCATTCAGCTCTTTAAATTCCATAAAAATATTTCATTTGATGCTTTCAAACTCTTTAAAATAAAAATCATTCAAATCAAGCACCCTGTAAAATATAGGCAATGCAGGAATCTTGGGCAAATATACTGGTGGATCAATTGAACAATATGTATTTAATTTGATGAATAATTATTGGTTCAAGTATAACATGAATATTAATGAGATGAAAAATATATAATAACATATCAATCAATAAATTTAATTTATACTATCATTACAGATTAGCTTAATCTTGCAGCCATATTGGTGGCCTCCTATTCCATTTGCACCATCTCCATTTACATGAGGTTTTGAAATCGGACAGTGCCACTTCGAAACATGGTATGTGGAACGTGCCGAGACCAAACAAGATGGACCCTAAGCCCCTCAAGGAGTGGAATTTTGCCAAGCAAAAACTGCAAGAGAGTGGTCAGATTGAGCTCAGGGCCACAGATGGAAGAAAGTTGGATTTTGATCCGCGTCATCCAACACAGAGAACGTTCTGCCACTATCTCGAGCAGCTTAGATTGCTCAAAAGCATATTTCCCAATACTGGCCAGTTAACATACTCCAAAATGATCTTGGTTTAAAATTTAATTTTGACTACATAATTAAGAAAAATACGTTTATAACAACAACAACAGATAACCTCAATTCCCTGACACCTTATATGATGGACAAACTTCTTATATGATAGACAATTTGAAATTTAAAACAGATAACTATTAAAATAGAGAAATTCTTTATTTAAATTCACAGTTCATTATTTTTGTATGTGTCTATCTGGTAAAACATTCTAAAAAAGGAAGATTTTCCAGAACTGTAATTTTAAAATGTGAATTTAGAGTGTAATCAGTAATTGCATTATTATGTGTACCGTCAATAGCACCATACACACCTGGGAAGTTAGCTTTCCTTTCAAAACCATCTAAAACTTCTTGCCTGTGAACTCCTTCTTGGGGCCACGTAATGAATTTGGTTTTTAAGTAAGTCAAGAAAACATGAAAAACACGATATCTACATCGTACCACAGAAACTTCAGCAATATCAAATCTGTCGGCAATACGGTTTAGTGTTTCTTGGCTTGCAACGTACCATAATACGATTAGAAGTTGCTTGAAAATAGGTATATGCTCTCTGCCTCCTGTCCAACTTGAAAGAAGCACTTGATACATCTGAATATTTTCACAAATAGTTTCAAAGGTTGTTCTTGTCACTCTAAAGAAACGTTTAAAATCATCCAAAAGGTACTGAGGTACTACTTCATCCACGTATCCACTTATCTTAATTTTCTCCTGGCGGGCACTGAAAGAAAAGGTAGACTAGAGGTAAAAATGTTATTATTTTTTCAAGTAGTTGCTAGGTTCTAAAATATAAAATTTGAGTATAGTTGTTGTTTTGTACATTCACTTTCTAACCTACTATACATGTTTTAGTTGTGTAAAAATAATCTTTTATTTTCAGTTTCGGTTAATTTATTATCATTTTTGAAGAATGCAAAAATGGGAGGGGGGGGGGGCTCAACCAACTTTCGCCCCCTTTTCGAAAGGAGACAGTAACCCCCCCCCCCCCCCGCCCCTCGAAATTACATCACCTAACAAAAGCTCGCTTTATAGTTAAGCAAAGCGCATTTATTAAAGAGTCATGCACTTACGTTGATGAAGCAACTATTGCAGTAATTGATTCAGCATCGTAGGTGTTTTGATTATCCTCATCGTCATCATCCAGTTCAGCGACGAGAAATAAAATCAATGTATTGTCCACCATGATGTGTACCCGGAATATCCTCGTGCATTTCATTGGTACAGTGCGAATAGGACGTTCGGGATGCGTTCCGGACAAACGAAAGAAATACACCCTTGGTTACAACAACAGCTGTGACGATATGTTCCCCCATGTTCTTGCTATGTCGTCATACACATCAGTTTCAACCGCTCGGAAAGTAAGATTCCATCAAGGGAACACGTAACTAGAGTTGATTGACCATTACAAAAATAACGACTACAGCTTAGATGCGGATGAAAACCTTTGCATAGTTGAGCGGGTATTACCCAGTGGAGAAACTGAGAAGGGTGAAGGTATTAAGTTTCTAAGGGACATCTTCACCGAGTTTTGGGATGGTTTTTATTCCAAATGCGATGGGCATGGTGTTAAGAGACCCCTTCTTATACATAATATGGGTGAGAAGAAATGGAACACACTTATGGATTATTTTCCGATCAAACTTGCAAAACCATTGTTTGAGGATGCCCGTTTTGGAGAGAGTCGAGCAGATTTAATAGAAGAATTTCTTCATACAGATCTCCTGTGGAACAATAGGTCCTAAGAAATGCTATGGGCAGTTTTAACGACGTCGACTTAGAGGAGCTTTCTGACATTATGAGTTCCCAAGTTCAAAGCTTGACGCTATCTATGATAAAAAAGTGGCCACAGTGAAAAATTTGCTGCAACTCATGAAATATAGACAAAATCAGTTCATGAATGGAATATTCTGTTACTCTTTCCTTTCTCAAAAAAAACTAAACAAAAAAAAAAAAAAACAAAAAAACAAAAAAACAAAAAAAACAAAAAAACCCCACAACATTTGTAATATATTTATTATTTTACACAAGCTTATAGTTTTTATTTTTATGATTGACACACAAAATATTTCTTCAAAACGATGATTTTTATTGTATTTAGACAATATGTTTTATTATATAATGTAATATTCGTTATTAAATTTATTACATGTAGCTAACATATGTTTCTGATTTATGTTTGTTTGCTTGTTTCTTTGGAGTTTGTGCACGCATTACTTATATGGTTTACTCGATATACGAGAAAAAACTGGAAAAAATGCAATAAAACGTGTCAGTATCTATATCCAGTGGATATTACTCATGTAATAAATTTTTTGTGATTACACTGTTCTTACGCGGCGTAGCATCGTCTTTCGTAAATTCAGGTTTGAAAAAATGAAATTGTAACGTAATCACCAAGCAATTGTGTTTAAAATTCTAACATAGTTTTACAGAATTCAAGAAGATAGGGCCCGCGAGGAATATGATAGCGCAAATGTCCATTTGGTTTTGTCGTATAATACTATTTAAAATTTATTTTTTTCCAATTCATTCCATCTGATATTGTTATAAATCAAGTTTGCAAAAGCACAAATTCTATTTATATTCAGTTTTAGATATTTTAACATACAATGAAAAAAAAAAATTGCCTTAATTTTAGGTGGTATCGAACCCACAACCTAAAAAGCCCTGCTATATAATGATACATAATGTCTGGTGCTCTAACCACTAGTGGTGGAAATCGGTGAGATTTTCATAATCGATAATCGGTTTCCCGCAACTAATTTTCAACTACAATCGGAAGTTTTTATATTTCATAGTAAAGTGCCAAGTAAGGCCTTTTAAAATTCTAATTTACATATAGTTTGTCCTAAGATATTTTGCCGCATATTTTCTTAAATTATTCGATATTTATAAATACCTCTTGATTCAGATGATGTTCATTCAGTAGTATGAAAAAATCCCAAGATATCCCTTTTGAAACGCACCCTCTAGCTTGTCAGGTTTCAATACGCGGCTAAAAATAGAAAGTCTACGGGGATTTTGCATTGCACCAGCCATACCAAAGCACGGATGATAACGTTGAAAAATTGTGCGAGGTATTCCGAATGACTTCCGAATGGAGAAAAGATGTCAACATTCCCCATTATGAATCTCCGTAGGAAATCTGTTTTCGTCATGTTAATCTTTACGAGGATAAAATGATAATGTGTGAATGAAGTTATCTCGGAAATTTTCCCTTCCATCGATTTCAATTGCATTTCCTTCACAGGTATGTGTATTTTTATTAAAAATCGACCAAATGTGCAGCATAAATATCTTGGGACAGACTATAGTATTCCCTGCCATAAAAAATGTTATATTCAAAAAATTTTCTGTAGTAGGCGGTCCAGTATAATTTTCATGAAACCAAAATATGTCCAAATCCGAGAACGTGCTTTATTTTCTGGGTAAGAAAATGGAGATCATCTAATATGTCATTTTTAGTCCACGCACTTAATATGTTTTGGATAGTTTGCGTCTATAATATTCTGTACATATTCGCTCGTTGAAAGGAAAAAAACCTCAACCGATTAATCTTAATGAAACCGCTTAAAATGCGGTAACATTTGATTGGAACATCAACACTAACCACTGAGCTATTTCAGTCATAACAATGTGCGCGATTTAAATGCTATATACCACTTAGGCCACAAATTTGTGTACTATTGGACTTGTATTTTTTTCTGAAACGTTGAATTGTTTGGATACAAAATTATATTTTTGAAGTATAGTTGGTGATCTCTCCACGTTTTTGTTAATTGAAATCAGTTTTTTTCCATTAGACCTTTATTAAGACTATGAGAAAATATGAAGCATAGATCTACTCTATATTTTTTAAGAAAACACTGAAGTTAAAAATGACACTGATTCTGGGGGTTTTGATGCGCAGTTTAATTAACATATCCCAATTGATTTTGTTAAATATACATTGTTTTGAATGAATTTTTAAAAAACATCATATTTATTTGATATTTTAATTTTTCAGTAACACATTCGTCCTTATATGGGCATTTTAATGCCTTATCCACCCATCTTCTATTCAAAATGCATGCAGTGGTTTAAGAGGAGTTCTGTATGCTTACAAAGCGTTCTGTACTACAATTGAACCTCACTTATCCGAAACCTTTCGTTCCCAAGTCTAATCATCCGCGTAGGTGAAGCGTTGGGGCAACTGAAATGTTTCTATTTAAGTCATTAGTTTATAATGGCCAAATGTTATTACTGTTTTGTTTGCCTTTCATACTAAATAACAACAAATTAGAGTTGTCTGTTGACATTTTAAATACAAAGAACCCAACAGCTTTAAATTGTTATTTGTATCCGATCCATAATAGCCTCGGATTCAATGAATCTGGGTGCATAACAGATATGTATGGGCCTAATACTCAATATATTTGGACATAATTTTCCTATTTAAGTATCAATATGTATGAGTGGAATGTGTCCCAATTAATGACCTTTTCCTTTTTTTGAAGAGTTGCCCCCCTTTGTTTTTATTCTATAAAAATTAATTCTAAAAAAATCTACACGGTATAAAATTTATTTCAATAGTTTTTGTGATCCTTATGATGAAATACATCTTTCCACCAAAGCATTTTTTGATATTCCTAGTAATTCCTTTTTTAATCTTAAAAAATGTGCTCGTCTCCATAGACCTTAATGCAATCTTAACTAATTAATTACTGCTTAGTTAATAATATTTTTGAAAATTTCTCTCGGTGAATCTTTTTCTACTCTTAAATGCTTTAAATAAATATCAAAGTATTAAATATATGATGGATATTCAAGGATGGAAAAATTTGGTCCTAATATGGATCGGATACCTTAAAACTGTATAATATTTAAAAGGATTAATTAAAAGAATCTCAACTTCATTTCCGTGGCTGAAAGAAAATGCAGCAACAACACCTGTGGTATGACGGACAGGAGCACTGCGTCTTTCACACAAGCCATGCTCTCATTGCATATGAAGTTCTGTTTGAGTTCATGGACTTGTTTAAAAGAAATAGGGGAATAACCTGCAATAAATATTAGCCGTAAATGAAGTGAAAAAGATGTCTCAATGCATTCAAATGTCAGATAAGCGCCGAAGCTCAATATGGCATTTGGGGGCGCTGAAAAATGCACAAAAAACTATATTGGTGCATTGATTGAATATATAGCCTTAGTCTACTGCATTCCTATTTAAATTCCATTATCATGGTCTATACTAAAATGCATTGAATGTTATCAAAAACAAGAGCCCTATGGGCCAAATCGCTCACATGAGCAACAATAGGCATGATCAAATCAGCTTAATAGAGTTATAATACAAAATATCTGGACAATGTAGTATAATACATGTAGATTCTGTACAGATAAAAATCCATTTTATCCCTGGATGTTTATAATATATTACCTTTTCTTACAGGATGATTTAATAGTCATATCACATGTTGAGCATTGCAGTTCTAAAAAAAGATCCTAAACAAGTCTTTATATAATAGATGTAAACCCATCCTTGTGGGGCCCAAGAATCGTCCAAGGGCCAGAGTCTAAACAATTTTAAAGAATCAGCAATGTCAAAATGCTATGTGAATAATCATAATGTTTTCCTTTGTACGACTGGATCCCCAATGTGGATCCACCATATTCTTAAGATTTTGATTTTAATGAATTTGAATCTACACTTACTGAAGTCGCTTTCACTAAAGTTACCGCTTTTCTAAGCAGATGGTTTTTAGAAGAAAATTTTTCTCTATATATTCCTATGTAAAAATTAGAGATAAAATGTTTTGAATGGAATCAATAGATTTTAATACCTGTCCGTTTCTAAAAGGCTGTTAATTACAATCAATTGTCTTAAGAAATAGAAGGAATCATACTAAGTGGACATGATACAAATTTGATATATTTTTTTTGAAATTGTAAAAATATGGACATGTCTTACTTTATTCAATGCAGTTCTTAGCTGGACATGTACAAAATGCACACTGATACATGTATGTAAAATTTGTTAAGAACTTGCACAATAGACAAGGTGATATTCTGGTAAATGATGAGCCCTGTTTTAATGAAATTTTCCCATATTATTGATAAACAATAGCATATACCATTTTTTAAAGAACAATTCTCTACACCTACTTTTGTCCCTGAGAGACAGCCACGAGAGATCAAATGACCTTTGTTTCCAAAAGACCTTTCCATATGCACATTTGAAGCTTTCTGGAGTTAATGTGTTCCACAATCGATTTTTAGAAAGGGTTTCAATGTGGTCAGTGTGGGTCATCTCCATTAAATGTCATTATGGATGCAACAACACTTGCTTAAAGGAAAGACCTCAAGCCTTCAGAATGCCACATCTGAAAAAGTTCAAGTCCCATACACGTAAGTCAAAGATAACATTTTGTAGACAAACTTTTACAATAAAAGCATATCTCAAACAAGATGAGTCAAATGGTAACTACACTACAAAGTCGTCATTTAATAGGAAATTAACGTCCAATTGGTAAAAAAAATTGATGCCGACACATTTAAGAGTGCATTAATATTTCAAGCACCTGCAATAAATAGTTGATGGGAAAAAGTGAATGAAATTTTCGTTACAGACAGAAAAACACACAGGAGTAAAACATAATACACCCCTCCATCGGAGTGGGGGTATACCAAGTTAAAAATTCGAAGTTTAAAAGGGACAAAATTCTTAGATGTAATTGGATAGCAATTAGTCACTAACGCAACTTGATCAGATCTGTACAACATTAATCAAAATTAAAGACAATAATAACTAATATTTTTTTTCTAATTCTAGCTGTCATAGAGACCTTGTGCTGATCTCTGATCCATATACTAATGGCACGCCAAATTCAAATGAGGTAATTATAGTTTTACAGTCGATAAACTAGGTTTAACTGTTAGTTTACGGTTAACGCAATTAGTCTAGTTTATGTTTCACAACTGTAAACCATAGTTAACGCGATCATCTATGTTACAGAGATGTTAAACAATAATTAACACTGAAAACAACCATTTGCGATTGCAAAACATGGTTTATCTAATAATACAGTTTCACAATTGTGAAACTATGATTAAAAACTCTTAAACCATAGTTAACGAATGTAAATTATAGTATACAGATGTGAATCTATATTTATCAGCAAAATCTATCGTTAACGTTATTTGCAGACAGATAAACTTAGATTATTATTCGTTAACTTATGTTTACAACCGTTAAATATAGTTTTACAGATGAAAACTATAGTTTACGGATCGTTTATTATAGTTAACGAATCGTTATCTATAGTTTACGAACCGTAAACTATAGTTAACAGTCAATAGACCTAGTTATCATCTGTGAAAATTTATTCGCCAAAAATTAGTACTTTAAAATATAACTAATTTTCAAGTACATGCATGATTTGCTTATTCATTGCTATGTTTGGGGCCTTTGTACAATATTTACAAAATACATGTAGCAATAGTTTCCTAAAAGTTTTTGTTTAAAACAATTCACAGATTAATAATGATATTTCAGGCTATACACAAACTGACCTACGAAACAGGAAGTGAGCGTGATCCTTGCACCATGTATTACTATTGAAACCTTCTGAATGCAAGAAATGTAAAGGGACATGTGAGGAATTCTTACACCCTACAAGCAGCTCTATCATACAGTCCTTGATGCTTTGTGCACTGTACAATCTTTTATTAATCATTTTCATCTCGCTGATCTGGATTCAGAAATTCCATTCCCACACAATTTTATGCAAAGAAGACATTTTCTCCTCGAGAAAAATACTGGAGGATCCAAATCATGAAGAAAACTACTGGGTATCTTGCCGCCAGAATCAGTGATTTCATTGTCATTTCTGTGACAGAAATTATGCGCGTGTAGGATCTCTCAAAGCACATGAAGAAAGAGTCCAGAACTATATTGATGGGGTGCATAAAAAACCCAGAGCAAAGAACAAAGAAAACTAAAGACTACATCAGTATGCTGTTCAAATGAATTTTGATTCACAGAAACCTGGATGAAACCGTAGGCATGGGAGACGAAGAACGTTCTACAAGATCTGCGAAATATGAACTTCCCATTTACCACAAAACGGGTAAAACGAAATACACAGTTGGATCTATATACCTCACTGCACTTTTTTCAGGGCTGCTTTTACCACACCAAACTGAGCGTCCAATCGCAAATCATTTGTGAATGTGCAAAGACCTGCCAATAACAATATTGCTCTTGATGAATATCTTGAGATGCTCAATATTGACAGCAAAATTGCATGCAGGGGCCACCAAACAAAGAAAAGTATTCTCAAGCATTCAAAGGAATACCCTCTTCTTGTAGAAATGACCGAAGATGTAGAAAAAAACAGCAGTGAAAGTGTACGAAAAGGTTTTCACCATTTGCCATCATACGAAACTGATGTGCAACTTGTCCTGAAGGACCTGCTGGAAAGAAATGCTGTTCAGAGTGAAGTGGAAATCAAATGTAAAAACTTAATTGCAGAACGAAACCCATTTTTCAAATGTGCAAGTCAACTATCAACAATGATTTAAAGGCATAACCCTACATCCCCATATTGCAGACGTCGAGACCCTTATGTTTTAATGCCTATGTATGTACAGTACCGATCAGACCCAACCTAACAGAAAGTAAACCCCAACTAAACCCAGGGTTTACTTTATGGGTTTACTAGAGTGGACCCAGAGTAAACCCAGAGTGGACACAGAGAGTAAACCCAGTTAAAAGTATACCCCTTAAACCAGACGCTAACTGTGTATTCGGAATATACAAGGGGCAGAAATTACAGGCAGTAGGATGGTAAGATTAAAGACGGGTCTGCTTCACACTTCAGTGCGTACTGTTGACCTCAAAAGCAAAATATATCCAAGTAAACCCAAAGTAAACCCCGAGGGACCCAAATTTTCAAAAAGTAAACCCCAGGTTCTGTTGGGGTTTACTCTGGTGTTAGGTTGGGTCTGATCGGTACTGTTCATAGTAATTCATTTCTAAATTTATCTGAAAGAATGCAGTTGTTTATAATTATGAATTATTACCAAATCTGCAATAGACCGACTGTTTAAATTTTAAAAGCAAGTTGATGTTTTTTACTTCATAAATTAATTAACAAGATGATAGTGACTATTTGAACTTTATAAGTACTTAATATCACTGTTTTTTTGCAGAATGTGCAGAACAGTGATTACACTGTAATTCAAAATACTGCTCAGATAATCAAGTACATGTACTACATGTTGAAATTTACCATTGAATAATTGCATAAGCATTTGAACTGTATGTTAAAATCATGCCCTTGTAAAGACTCATTATTAAGTACAAGTATAGATAAAGAAGTAAATCCTTAACTAATTCTCTTTATTAACATGAGCAAAGGATGTAAAAAATTAAAGATTACAAGGATAAGTTTTTAGTATTTTAATCTTTTGAGACAATATAATAGGTGTGTTTAATGTCATAATTCATCTAATCACCCGACCTTTCAAAATCTGTCACCTCAGATTCAGAATCTGACACATTTTTATCAGTTTCAATATAACTTCTTTTCAAAAGTCTTTCCAATTGTAACTGTGTACAATCACCACATTTACATTTATATTTACATATGTCACAACAGAAGTGTTTTTCCATGTCGCTATGAATTTCCTGCAGTTCCGAGTCCTTTAGAAAAGATTTGATTCATAATGGATAGTCTTCTGCAACTGGGATCACGAATAACACATTTCACATCAGTATCAATGTTACGCACGTTGTATGAATTGTGTAGCAATACAGCACAGGATGGAATACCATCTTTACCAAACTGACCGATACCTTGGATAAGGTCTACTGTTGTTAGTTAAGGTCCTTAGAGAACAAGTGAATGAAACCCTTGAATATCCACTCCCATGCCAAAGGCACTTGTGGCAATAATTATTCGTATATATGGCCTTCTGGGGATTTCCTAAATCAAATTATTTTGTTTTTAGTCTTTTCTGCAGACTCTGAATGAAACATTGCAACACAGTTAATCAAATTTGGACATTCTGATAAAATAATGGAAGCGTCCTTAATGGAATTGCAATACACTAAAGACTTTGGGAATTCTTCCTTAAGTGACTCAAGTCCATCAACAAGCCACAGTAATGCCATCTCGACTGAATTGTGCACTTTTTCACAACAAGTTTAATGTTTTATTTATTTGGTGACAGTATAATTTCTACGGGATTATCCAAATTCAAAAGTTTCAATGTTTTCTTTCTAATTTTTTAAAGAGCAGGTTGCATTAAGGGCCAAAAGTGGTGCATTTGGGTAAAATGTACGCAATTCTCCTAATCGTGCAAACCAGCCTCTAAATGCTTCATTTCCTTTGTTTGACTGTAAACCCATGGAAAGAAGTTTCAATGCACTTTTATATAACTAGAATGTTGGTACAAATTGGTAAAATGTAGTATTGGGTAGTAAATCATTTTTAAAACTTCACAAAATTTAACATTATTTTTCAATGCATCTGTAGGAGGAAGGAGATATTCCAGGGGCCTTCATTTCATTCTCATTTATTATCTGCCAATTATTTTTAAAAGCTTCATATTGTGGACAGGTAAAACCTTTTAAACAGATATTTAACTAGAATGAATGTTCAGTGTTATGATTATATGCAAAACCCTCTTGAGGAACATGCTGTCTTCCATTATATTTGTACCAAATAAACTATTGTCTTTTGAAAGCATGAGGTGGAAAAATGTTTTTTATTTTTAAAACTGAAGGATAATGAATATATCCCTTGAATGGCATGAAGAATGGATGTTTTTTTAGGGGCAATGTTGTTGTAGTAATTTAAAACTAATATATTGCAGTATTTACTATTTAAAAAAATGATAAGATTGTATTGCATATCAACAAACATTTCATACCGTTCATAAAACATACCATGTATATATTGTGTGAAATTCATTCACCACTATAAGGGTAACATTTAGCCTCTGGAAAGCTGTTCTCCATTCTGATTCTCCAACCAATGTCTCTGGTGATGCATAAATCAAATCGATGTCTCCTCGTTTGATTTTTTCATCCATATGTACACTTTCACCAGACAATTTGATATCAATAACATTTACATATCACTAAGTACAAATACAACAGTACAATATACAGGCGCAGAAACCCCCCTCCACCCGTCGTTTAATTGACATTCCCTTCATCAAAGCTATCAAAGGAGAGCACACTAAAACGCGGACTTAACCGGGCCCCTGGTTCATTAGCTTCTGAGCGGCTGCGTAAAGCTGGAAAAGTAAAGACCTTCCAAATCCTGTTGGCAGGACAGCTATACAATCCTTCTTTCTGTTCAGGTTTAAGTACACTTACGCCAAATATGGTAACATTTCCAAAACAATATATTCCAAACTAGGCGCCGCCATTTTTACGATACAACCGAGAAGTAGTTTGAAACAGATCATCTGATTGGCTATCTTTCTAAAATTTGACTGGCTGCTATTCTTTTTCGCAAAGTTCAATCTGAGATGACCCCGTATGGGATGTTGTTAGATCCTCACAGCGCCATATCAAATACGGGAGCGTGAATGATCTAATTTTAATTAGATGGGAGAGTAAAATACAAAGTTATTTTCTTTTGAGAAGTGGAAAGGCATAGCCTACATCCACTTCTCTTCGCAAGCCATCATATTTTGATTCTGGAAAAGATGTAAATGTCGGAACCGAATACGGTCTATGCTTCAATCCATGTTTCGTCTCCAGTTTCCCTGAATTTTCGTAACACACTCTTTATTTCTACATTTTAAACAATAATTACATCTGATAAAAGCCCATTGACTATTTTTTCTTTTCTTGTCCACTGAAAGAAGGTTCTTTGGAAACTTTGAGTATGATTTCTGCTTTATTCCTTTACACTGGTTCTGATACAGTCCCTGATTTTACTGTATGACGAACTCACCGGTCGTAAGCCAACTTCCTTTGGTTTTGTCTTCTTGAACGATATCCTTGTTTTTAATTTTATCTCCTTTCAAATCGTCTTCTTAAGAATCTTGATTTTCGTCTTTTTTGTATACATTAAAACCAGTGTTGATGTTCATGTACTTTGTCTTCTTCATCCATATCAGAAGTTAAGTCCATGTGTTGTATTTTATCTTCGTCTTCTTCTAACTCAGGATTCTTCACAGTATATGATGGATATCTTCCTGATTCTTCTCTGGAGCGGCTGCAGTCTGCCATTTCTCTTCTTTATCGTCTTCGACATCTTCTACATCAGATGCTATGTTTTCTCGAATTTCATGCTGAGGTTCCTGCCTAAAGTCAGTAGGTTGATCAATGTCTTCAATCACCTCTTCAGTAGTTTCTCCGATTATCTTTATGCGATCACGAACACTGCGGCGGGTAACCCGTATCACCAGGTTATCTTCAATGTCGGAGTCATATTCACCTTGGACTGACCGCAGTGGGAGTGGATGTATGTTGTTGGTATTCTTTCATGAGTCTCTTTCTAGGAATGGTTGGTGGTAGTCTGTCTTTAAGTAGGTAGAACAATTTTAACTCTCTATATAGGAATGAAACGTATGGGCAGTAATACATCTGAAGATTTCTATGGAAGGTTCTTATTTTCCCTGATTTGTCTTCTCTCTGAATGTTGTAGACTGGGATATCTTTGGTAGAGATGGAATCATATAATTATGGTTCACTTTCCCCACTTGTCTGCTATTTTGTGTATTCCATCATAACTGACAATTTTTATAAGAATTCTATATCCATCATAGGCGTTGGAAGCGGGGGGGGGGGGGCACTTTTTCCTGCAAAGTTAGACCTAACCATTAGGCACATGGCATCATAGAGGGTTCAGCCCCCCCCCCTCCCCCCATTTTCCGCAGGAAAGGAAATTGTTCCAAAATTTACCTTGAGAAGACGGAAATATTGAGATGTTGGAGCCATGCTAGCCCCCCCCCCCCCTCCCCACGGATTAAGAATTTCAAGATTTCGGAAACATTTTTGGTAGGTAAGAATTTTTTTGGTTCTATAGGTATACTCCCCCCCCCCCCCTTGGATTAGGATTTTCCTGATTTTGGGAATTTCTTTTTTGCTGGTCAAGATATCTGAGGATTAGTCAAGCCCCTCCCCCCCCCCCTCCACACTTTCAATTTGGTTCCGACGCCACCTGACCATTGTTCAATATTGCACCTCTGACGTTTCCGTTGTAGATCTCTTCCTGTTTTGTTTGCAATTCTTTGATATTCTGTTGTGCTTTGTGATAAGAGTGTTATGATTTCTGTCTCAAGTTTTCAAGAAATTCTGTTTATTCTGTTTTGTTCATTCAGGGTTGTTTTTAAGACTTAATCGACTTGCAATCTTGGCTCTCTTCCAAACATTCATGAACATGGAGTATGTCTTGTTGATGTTAGTCTAATGCGGTTGTAGGAATTCACTTATGGAGTTATATGTCGCGACAAATCTCACGGAACTGCGCATTGTGGGTGAAATTTGGGCATTTTCGGCATAGCACTACGGGTGCTCAAAGAGTTGTTGGGATGCTGCCATAAATTTCTTGATGAATCTGAAGGCCTAGCTCGTCCTTTTTCTTGCGTAATTGTTATTTGAGCTCGCTATAAGACTTCGGGGTTTTTTTATGTTTTCTTCTTCAAGAAACTTTTGATTGTAAATTAGAATACTTAAACAATTGATACATTACTTTGATGTGAAATGGGTGTGATAATGAAAACAAGTATAAACATTTCATAATTGATTTCGGAAGAATATAACTTAAGCTTGCAGTAGGATACAGTAACAAGCATTTAGCACTAGTAGTATGTTTATTTTCTTAATTCTTATACAAATATAACTCGCTACCTAGTTTATTTAATTAAAATACAGTTTTTATTTTTTTTTATTTTTAACATAACTATTACCTTTCGATTATCCTCTAATGCAAATGTTTTACATTTGGAATGAAATTAAAAGATAGCTAGAGCTATATATTCATTCTAAACATCATTTCTATAGAAATACAATATCTGCTTACCTTTATAATCGCTCACGTATGTATGATCGTGCGCTGTATACATGGTAGATCACAAGACAAGTGTACAAAACAGCAAACCAAAACGATATTCACTCTCGCAGCAATTTTAAACAGCTGATGATCAAGGTTGGCCGAACGCTTTGTTTGGAAGATATTGGATGGAATATATTAAAACCAAATTGCCAATACTGATGCTATATAGTAATAGTGTGGGAAATGCGTTATTCTCGGAAGTACTTGAGAACCATAGCCCGTAGCTGATCCTGTATCGGAGTCTTGATGTATTTGCATTTTAAGTTTCATTCTGGAGTTTAAATCACAATTCAAAACTCTAATGACTGTTACCCCCGCTCTTATAATTCCATGATTGCAAACATCAATTCATAAACGTTGAAGGGGAGAAAGCAAGAGTTGCAGGAATCTAAAAAATCTATCAATATACACGAATAAACAGTCGACTACATATCTATATTACATTATGAATTTTAACATTTTTTGAGAAGCGACCACATTCACTCAATTAAACTTTTACAGTTTTGAAAATTCCAGTGGTTTGTGTATTTGAATACTTTGTGTGTATTTGAATTCATTTTCACTATATGGGCATATTGGCCCCTACCTTTAGCCTCGGCCCCTGATCGAGGAACCATAAGTTTCATAATTTTTAGAAATCATAATTTCACAGAGTTTTATGGGAGTAGAAAACAAGATTTTATAAGATTTAATACATTTTCACGATATGTCCATGTTGGATTTTCCCTGGGACCTGTACCCCTGACCTAGGTGCCAAAATCATAAATTTCACAATTTTAGTAGAGGGCTTCATTGACATCATAACTACGCTTTGGCTTTGGTCCAACATGTATGGGAGTAATTAATAGGACTTTCGAAAATTTGGCCTTTTTCTCTTATTTGGCCCCCTACATGAACATGAGGCTCCGAGTGTTTTATAGTCATAAATTTCACAATGCATATTCGTTTAACATAAATGGTAATAGTTGGCCTTGTAGTTTTGAAGAGATTAAAAATGTAAAATTTGTTAACGCACGATGGCGACTCACGACAACGGACGTTGACCGATTGCAAAAAGTCACCTCAGTGACTCAGAAAAAACGGCGGGTTATTGCCCTTGAAAAATTGGTGGAAGAAATTTATAACATTTATGTTGTTATATATTATATTCAGTGTATATATAATCAGTACCGACCAGACACAACCTAACACCAAAGCAGACCCAAAAAACTGACCCGGGTCTTTTTTTCTGATCGCCTGTAAGCCCGCCCTTTGCATATTCCAAATACCAATATAGAGACATTTGGTCATTTTTAGTATTAATTTAAGGGCCTGCTTATGAAATTGGGGCCAGCTTTCTATGTCTCCTTTGGGTCAACTCTGGGTCCGCCATAGCATACCCTGAGCGAACACAGAAAGCAGATCGGTGGTTTGCTTTCTGTTAGGGGTGGTTTGGTCGGTACTGTACGATTAATTATTTTTACCGGTATATTTAAATCCATATTCTCTGAGTACATGGCGCATTGATTATAAGAGTTTGGCCAGTAGTCTAAAGGTTGCTACTTTAAGCCTGGATGTATGTACATAATGATGTCCTATACAAGATGCTTTAGCTGAAAGGTTAACAGCTTACTCTAGGAATGATCATGTAATGGGGTGGTAATCTGAATTTAAAAAATGTCAATGTTTATTTCCACTTTGCAACCTACCGGTAAAAAAGCTCCGTCTGAAAAGCCTTTACTATTCTCTGTCCCAAGATTAACATTTTGCTTAATTATTTGAAATTTATCATTATCTCAGAATTTAAACGATATAAAAATATTCCTAAATTTCTCTTTTTAAACGGTCCCTCCAGCTTATAAGGTTTCAGTGCACGGCTGAAAAATATGATTTCCACGGGGATTTGCATTGCTTTGAAAGCGCTTTGATGATAACGTTGGGAAATTTTGCGGGGTATTCCAAGTGACTTCGCAAAAGATGTCAACATTTTCCGACTCTATTATAAATTAACGTAAGAAATATGTTTTTTTTCCTTCAAATTTTTGTGAGTTAACAAAGATGTGTCAATGAAATGAAATAAAAATATTAAGATAGCACATTCTAGTATTACAAATAAAATAAATGTACATGTATAATGTAAAAGTTATATTTTACTTTTCAACAACAAATTGATTAAATTTTCAGAGGAATTGGAAGATTAACTTAACATGAGACCATTGTAAAACAATGACATTCAGCATGTGAAAATTAACTGAGAGTAATCAACAAAGACATTTGGATAATTAATGTTGATTTGAACACAACGATTTCTAAAAATGTGGTCTAAAGTTCAACAATCCAACTGCATACATACCCATCTGATTCTGAATAACTGATTTGTTTGGACCTACACAGCACTTTTTTGAAAAGATCCCCAGATGTTTTCCTTGCACCACAGTAAAATGACATATTCGACTGGAGAGTCTTTACAATTTGCTGACATTTCACTCTCGGTTAAAAAGTCTTGAAAATATTTCATGGCCACTTTCATCGATATTCTTGTGTTTACAATGTCTTTTTCGTTTATTATGTACGGTAACATCCTTCTTGTTTGCTTGTAAACCCTCGTCATCTTTCGATTGTTATCGTTTGCGTCACTCTGACCTCTCTGAAATTTTTCGTTTTTTGTAACTCGAACCGATAAGTTCGAATAGGTGAAACACGATGGTTTGTTGCAGGGCGGACACTAGCGTCATCAGCCAATCTAAATGAATTCTGTTTACTAGTAACTAAAGAATATTTATATTAAGTACAAAGCAAAAGTTTGACTAACAAATAACTAGACATCTCATATTATTTTACATGAATATAAAATCTAGTATGTAGTTTTAATACAAGTCTCTTTTTACCTATCGAATATACGATTGCATGTAACATTTGTCTGAACATACAAATTCTTCAAATTGGAAGATGCATTATATTTCTTCTTGTCCTCTTCCACTGAAAGAAACCCTCATCATAATCACACTGCACACTTTTACTCTATATCCTCTCATCCCCATCTTCAAAAACAACTTCACTCTTACTGAATTTAATAAAGAAGTGCACTGCACAGTTGGTATCTAATGCTGGAAATGCCCTCTACATTCCTAATATTAAATACTAGAGCTTTTTAAAACTCACCCTAAAGGAGACCAAAGGCCTTCTATATGTCCACTTAGTTGTGGGCACTACAGTATCTTTTCCCCTTAAAGGCAAGTGACCGTTGTAACGATAGGAAGTCATCGGGCTAATTGATATGTTGTATACAGTACGGAAAATTCCCTAACCTCTTGATAAAGGGGACTGTTTCTGTTTACACTGACAAGTGATCAAATCCTGTGAAGCCCCAACCAAGTTCATATCCTGGTGAACTTTTTTTTAAAAATTGCTGTTTATTAATCATGTTAGACATGTTGTTCAGAATTGTGAAAATAACCGAGATTTAAGATTTACAATAATCCAAGCGATAAGGGCGTCCTATGATTATTGTTACGTCATGAAAAAGTTCATCCTTAAAAATAATGGTCTTCTCAAAAGATTTTATCATGTACCAACCAAATTCATATCAGAATGAACTTTTTAGCATTGCTGTTTATTACTTATATTTACGTTTGAGAAAGACAAATCATTCAGAATCATTTATTTAATAATGTAACGATGTTTTTACGTTTACAATAATGAAACCGATCGAAATAAACAATCAAATGAAGTATAATTTCATTAACCTCTTCTTTCCCGTAATTGTTGTAGCACAGTGGATTAGAGTGTTAACTACAAATCTGTTAATTATGAGTACGAATCCCGCTGGGACTCTTATAACTTTTACCTTTCCCAAATTTTTAAGACATATATTTTCGTCAAATACTGTGAAATTTAAAAATTCTAAAACGGTGAAAGTATTTATAAGATTATGATTATCGTGTAATTTTATCCTGATTATTGTGTTATTTTATCTACTTTAATATTCGCAGGTGTCTCATACCTCCTGAAGTGCACGTAAACAAAACAAAATAGCTGTTTTGCTATAAGCAGATGATGCTCAACAAAGTTTTTGTCGATAAAGACAGGTCTTTTCGAATTTTTGAAAGGAGTTGGTTCATGAAAATATAGAAAGGGCTAGAAAAACAAAGTCATCCGTTCGTTGACTACTTCACATAGGTAATGAATTATTGCACGAGTGCGAGACTTTCTATTAATGAGTTATCTTTCTTTTTTCACGATGCACTGCCTAGACATTATACCTCGCTCAAGAAATACATGTTTATGTTAAAAACCCCAAAACATCGGCAAACTATAAATTGATTTTGATATAGAACATGTTAAATCGTCAGCAGAAAATACTTGCATAAAAGTATGATTAAAATCGGCATTTGACTAGATTTAACCTGTGCACGTACAGGTTGATATAGTTAGATGAAAAGAATTTAAGAAAAATGGCTAAAGGGTCACAACCGTGCCCTTTCTACTACTATAAATATTTCTCTCCAAAGGATTTTATGGGTGAAGACCATGCATGGGTGCTCCTCTAGTAGGATTGAAGGTCTTCATCGTATTTAGGGTGCAAGTACCTTAATTTTTAAGGGGCATGGTCAAGATTTTTGTCAAAAATTATTTTTTCGAATTTAATGTTTATAATGCTTCAGTAAGGCATTTTTAATAGGCAACCAAAATTTGAGTGTCATTTGTTGAGTTATAAGCGAGATACAGAGCTTACAATTCCTCGCTATGTAAACAAAGCTTTTGTTTATATTTTGAATGTTGAAGTGAAAATACCAGTTTTAGACCTAAAATGAATGTGTTAATTGTTAGGAACTGTTTATTTATGCTTAAAATGAATAAGAATATGGACAAAGCATCTTGAAAAAGATTTTAAGTGGTATATTGAACCTATGTAAACAAAAACAAGACACAAGCCTTGTTTACATGACAAAGAATTGTGAGCCCTGTATCTTGCTTTAAACTTATTTACGGGCACTCAAATTTCATTTGATCATTAGAAATGCATTCATAAAGCATTTTATGTACAGTGTAATAAAAACAGAAAAATAAAATTTGACCAAAATCGTGACCATGCCCCTTTAAATGACTGATGGCATATTTTCGTTCACAAAATTTCAATTCATACACTTAAAACGTCTTAACTAAACAGTTTCAAAACAGATTTACATGTAAGAGTAGGTGATCTAGACAGCATTCATTATGTCACATGATATTTGCACAAATCTGTTTTTGCATTATGTATGATATGTAATATATACCATTCAGTATTTTATCATCCGAGACGCGTATTTTCTGGCTTTAGTTATTTTATAAGTTGTTCGAACTATTCAAATTTAAAAAATAATTTGGTTTGACATAAATTTCTAAAGCACCGAGTCTTTTTTAAAGGATACGTTCATGTAAAGCGTTGGATTTTCCTCATTTTGGGAAATAAAGACAAGCGATTTTCATATCATCTGCCAGGTATTTATAAAATGGGTACAGAATTAAATTTTGCAATACGGCGTTTTATGACTTAAACTTAATCATTTACTACAGCGAATAATTGTAAGTTTTGAGTATGACTGGGTCAAAACTCTATCTCAGAAACGTCTCACTTAATGATTGTTTTTGAAATATAAAATCCATAACCCATGGACATCTTAACCATGCATTTATTTTTTTTTCTCGCACGTATGGGAGTAGAGAAGAATATTTCTAAAAGTTGGCCTTTTTAGCAAAACTTGTCCTATCGATGAGGTTCCAAGGGTTGTTAGCTCATAATTTTATAGATTTCTTTTATTCTATAAATGCTTCAAATCAAAAATAGTGGGAAATGACCTTGTTTTCAAAATGACAAAAGTAAAATAGTTAACGGATGATACATGTCGCACGACGACGGACTAATCCCAATTTTAAAAGGTCACCTGAGTGACAGTGAGTGACCCAAATGTAATTTACCCTAACTGAGGTTTTTTAAGTCCCCTACCGGTTTTCACCGGAAGGGGACTTTAGCTTTCTTCTGCGTCTGTCTGTCTGTCCCACTTCAGTTTTCCACACTTTTTTTCTTTATGCGTTTGAGGAATAATGTGAAATTTGCTGAACAGCTTCAAAATGTCAAACTACAGATCATGTTTACACTATTGTAGCGTCTGGTTGACGTATTTTTGAGAAAATTAATTTTTTATATTTCAATTTTTTAATGTTCGGGTTCGTTATCGGGTTCGGTGTGTATTGATTAAACGAGGGAAGTATGAAGTCAGTAATAATAATAATATCGTGCATTACTTGAACCATTCCTTTTATTAACAAGTTCTGTAAAATAGTGTCAAGCATTGTGTTGTAAATATAATCGACAGGTTTTTTTTTGTATTATTACAATCGGGTTCGTTATCGGGTTGGTCTGTTGATTCGGCATGCATTGTTTTCACAAATTTCTACAAACCGTCAGAGGACGTGTATTGCTAATGCAATACTCTCAGAATGCTTGTTTTATTTGCCCTCTGCCTAGTCCAGGATATGGTTTTTTAAAGAAGACGAAAGAAGAGCCGTTGTTTGATTGATTTTCCCCCGTCAGCATTTTATAGGTTTTCATTCCGTTTTTCTTCCTGTATATGGAATCTTGTTTTAGCCATCTGCAGTTTTTAATGTAAATGTATCAATATCAGCAATTACACAGAGTTAAGTTGACGAGTTGTCGGAATCATCATGGTCCCTTTAAAGGTTAACTTCAAACGAAATTATTTTACTTTATGCAGAGTGCTTTGAATTTCTTTGGCAAAAGGAGCATTTTTTTTAATTCACAAATTATTAGAAACATAATACATGAGTTATAAACGTTTACATTATACATAATTCCTCTAAATGTATGATTGTAACAAAGAATTGTAACCTTTAAATTTATCTTGATAAAACTCTACAACGGACACTGAAATTTCGGTTGAACATTAAGAGTTCATTTCGGAAGCCTTGTAAGCAATAAAAATTCGACCAATAGCTAAAACGCGGATCGGAAACCAGAACGAATCGGAATACGGAAAAATATCGCTTTCATATTGTGGACACAAACTAGTACTTTGTATCATTTATTCATATTTTATAAATGTTTATTATTAAAAGGTTGCTTTATTATTTGATATCATCCTTACGAATGTCTATCAACTAAATCATTGCACTCAATTTGCTTTATTAGTCCCCTACCGGTTTTCACCGGAGGGGACTATAGCTTTCCTCTGCGTCCGTCTGTCTGTCCGTCCGTTTGTCTGTCCCACTTCAGTTTTCGACACTTTTTTTCTTTATGCGTTTGAGGAATAATATGAAATTTGCTGAACAGCTTCAAAATGTCAAACTACAGATCAAGCTTACACTTTTGTAGCGTCTGGTTGATATATTTTCGAGAAAATTAATTTTTTATATTTCAATTTTTTAATGTTCGGGTTCGATATTCTGCATAACAGTGCATTGTTTTCACAATTTCCACAAACCGGTAGGGGACCTGTATTGTTTACGCAGTACTCTCAGAATGCTTGTTAAGTACGAAACGGAAAAATGAAATGTACACAAAATGTGATTAAAAATAAGCTATTATTATAGCTTTTTAAATTAGTTTCCTTCTGTAATATTTTTAGTGATCCATTCTATTTTAAGAATTTGTGAATAGTATTATTGATATCAAAAAAATGGGACCGACAAACAACATCCACTATCATTGTTACGAGGTTTTGGTGCAACATCTGTTTGCTAAACTTTTCGTCTCGCTATTTTAAAGATCATTTAATAGAAAACAGAATCATTTTATTGGGTCACTAACGCTCTACGTGTCCTGCAGAGTCTCCTTTCGTTCTTCTATTATCGGCGTTTGTTGTCTACATCTTCTACCGTTTTAGATTACTTCTTGTATTTTAGGTCAGACAGTTTCTTTACGTTTACTTATGTGATTGTACATTCCTGCCACTTAATCAAAATAGAGAGCTAGATATGTGGTTTAGTTTGATAAACTGGGACTTGTGGTCAATATTTTCTAAAAAAAAAAAAAAACAACTTTAATGTGTATACCAGTTTTAGCAATATTGAAATATTACATAAAGTATATCGTTTTAGCTTGTTTAACACATATATATCAAGTAAATAACATTATATAACATTTTTCGTATTCCATTCCGTTCCGTTTTCAGTTCCGCGTTTTAGCAACACCCCGTGAACATGCCCCTTTAACGTCAAACCATAGATTGACACCACCGGGTCTCATAAATGCTTTTATGGATGCTCTTTTGATGATAAAAGAGGCAATGATCCATTCTTGCAATGTGTCTGGAAAAAACTCTAAATCGTTAATAAGCAATCAAATACAAGTATCCAGAGTAAGAAGTAATAACAAGTATACAAACCTCTGTACTCTATATACACTTTAGTTAATACATAGGGTTGGCCTTAGTACATTGTACCTTAAATATACATCAGAATACATAATCTAATTACAAACCATATCAGATTACTCCCGATGGCCAGTAGTTACTGTCTAAATATTTCTTTTGTCTAAATCAGACGAACACTTGGATCTGGTGAAAGGTTCATTACCCAATGGCCTACAAAACTTTGGTCTTACAGAGGGTAATACCCTCGCAAATCCATTATCCCCAATACGAATGGTTATAATTGTCGATTTGATATCCAAGAGTTTTATATGCTTTTCATTATATCCGGAAATAAAAAATAACATATTTATGTTATTACCCACAGGGAACCAAAAGTGTCTTACGGTGCAAAGAACTGCAAAAAGAGCAAACTAATAAATAAGCTGTATTAAGCAACAGTTCCATACCTATATACTAAAGGTAACATTTGTAATACTTTTACTGTGTAAAACGGGGAAATAGATAGTTTTGAGTACCTTGTCTGAATCGATTCATGACTTTATGGTTTTTAATGATAAAACTCTTTGTAGCATCTTCAATACCTTGAATTTTGCAATTAGCTGATTCATATGATTAAGCTGTTGAGGAATGATTTACACAAAGTACTACTTTCACATGAGCCTGGTAACAAATACATTATATTTCATTATTCTCTAACACAAACTCGAAAGTCTTCTTATTGATTAAACTAACTGAAGAGGTATTATGCTATAAAAAAATACATTTTCTTCACTATCATATGCCCTCTAATTTCAACGCATATTTCAATAAAGGTTATAGCGTATACTATAGTTGGGTTAGCATTGGACTTCGTCCATAGTCGAGCGTCATTCGTTGTCATTTAACAATTTTACACTGTTAACCTTTCGTGGAAACAACCAGTTCGAATGTTACCATTTTGGGTGAATCTAGTCCAGATTATGACATAACTATATGTGAAGTTTATGACCTTAGATCCCAAAAGCCTCATGGACAGGGCCAAAACTGAAAACATACATTTTAATAGTTTTTTCTACTCCCACACTTGTAAGCAAAAACGAAATGCATGGTATGGTGTCCATGAAGCCCTCTGCCTAAAATATAAAATTCTTGACCCCTGTGTTAGGGTTCAGGCCCAAAGGCAGGGTCAATACGGCCATATTGTGAAACATCTTTGCACTTTGGTTAATAAGAAATGCTCTTCTTAACATAGTTATTTACTTATGAGGTGTTGTTTCTCAGTAGAAGAGGAGATATAAAATAAAAGAGAAATAAAGAATAAAAGCCGAAAACTGTCCATTTAGCAAGAGAAAGAATTAAAATCCCTACGGGCTTGAATCAGTTGTTTCTCATTTCTCAAATTTTATTTTTCCATTTTCAATGTTTATACTGATAAATATAAAAGTTTAAAAAATGAAAGTCAAATATCAAGTTATAAGCAAGATACAGTGTTCATAATTCTTTGTTTTGTAAACAAAGCTTGAATATTGTCATTTTTTACATTTGTGGTGTATTGGTGCAAGTTTCAATCAAATGTATCTTTCTTTTGTTGATAATAGTACTTATGAAGATATTGAATTAGTTTAAATTGTTTTTTTACATGTCATTTTGTCTAAGAAATGGTAATTCTGTACATTATATTTTTGTTAACAGCTATAAGACTCGACCTTTGTTTACATAACAATCAGTTCTTACCTCTGTATCTCGCTGGTAACTTGACTTTAACATTCAATATTTTGGTCAATCATTTAAAATGCACCATTAAACCTTTTTATACATAAAAAATAAAAACAACATTTTTGATCTCAAATTTTGTCCTAGTCCCTTTGAGCTATTGCCATTGCTCGTGCGTCATCCATTGATAATTTTATACTTCATCTTGAAAACTACAAGTTAAATATTTAAATATCATTGTCTTCACGTTATATCAGATATTTTAAATATTTTCATTTAAACCGGTTATTTCCGTTTACTTTTTATTGATTTTACATCGACGTTTGATCATGTCAGACAGATTGGTTAAACGGTGACGCGGTTTTTTTTAAATAAAAAAACTATAACAAATCAATTCAAAATGAATTTATTTACTTATTGCCGATAATTCTGATGCTTATTCAAACAAAACAGCATTCACGCTGTATTAAATAAATTTCATGTCCTTATTATGAACCAAGCTTATTTTTGTTTTCATGTTTCCTTAGATGGTCTTCTCCGCTTCGAAGTTCCGAAAAGCACTGGCACTATGAATTAAACCTGAACGGTGGACGAACACTGAACGACTGCCGAGCGCATACTGAGCAGTTTGTAAACGATAAACGCGAGCGACACACGGAAACGAACATGAGTAGCAAACCAGACCATTATATGAGATATAAATAGTAACTTTTGCCAACAAGATTACTGCATACAATTAATGCACCATTTTTTAAATTTAAAATGCAAATGCTACAAAATTATGGTAAAATTCCACGTCAATACCAGATGTTTCAAGAAATATTCCCTCAACTCTGAAAATGTATAGAGTTAAACAAAAGTTATTAATTCCAAGTATTATAGTAACATGATTTTAATGAGTAAGGGTGCCTATAATTTATCAAAATTGTAAATGTGTTGGCCTCTTCGTTGGGTTCATTTGTTTAAATGTGGTACTCTATTGATAATACAGTGAAAATGCATTTATTTCATGACCATAGCCCAATTAAATATACCTTTTATGTTCTGGCTAGTACTGATATCAAGACAACAGACAATTATGATTCAGATATTTACCCTTTTATTTACTTACTTTTGTTTGTTTTGCGTATTTGTCAAAGCCGTTTAATCATATATATATATATATATATATATATATATATATATATATATATATATATATATATATATATATATATATATATCAGTCAGATATATAATAGTACATACTTTAACATCAGATAGATTTCATACATGTACATTGAACTCACCATGCGCCGTTCAAACAATATGGCAGCATATATCAAATATAATATACTAGAAATACTCTCTCGACCCGAGGGGCCCGGGAAAAACAGTGCCCCACGGAGAAGGTATTCTAATCAAAACTATGGACTTCATTGCTGACAGTCTTTGAATACAAGTGAATTGCAAAACCATTCTCTGTCTATATTCATTTTCGAGCACATCTTTCTTCTACTTCATGGTCATATGCCGCTGCAAAAGAAAACTCAACCAAAACAAGAGGCCAATTGGCCTTAACGGTCACCTGAGTAGCATATATCCAATACACAAACTTGTCATGGAGTCTCATATATGCATCTAATTAATTAGGTTTCATACTGGAGTAGAAAAATTATAAATTTGTAATGACAACCACATATAATTCAAAAAGAACTGTGAAACCTATAATTTTGGTGAAAAACTAAAAGATCTGGTCTACAAAATAATGAATTTAGTTTTCCTTTCAGGTGTGTGGGAGTAAAGAAGATAATTTTTTAACGTTATATGCATTAGCATCTATACATCCATTTTGGCCCTGCCCTAGAGTCAAAACCCATACCCCAGGGGACATGAAAATTAAAATTTCAGTAGAGGACTTCCTGGTAAACATAATTATTAGTCGGTTTTTTTATACAGATGTGTGAGAATAGAGAAGAAGATTTTTAAACATTATATGCATTAACACTTAATTGCCATATTGCCCCCCCCCCCCCCTCATGTCCTGAACCCCTGACCCAGGGGCCATGAATTTCACAATTTAGGTAAAGGAGATTGTGGATATCATAACCATGTATTCAGTTTTTTGCCCACATGTGTGGGAGTAGAGAAGAAGATTTTTTAAGATTTAAATCATTTTTACTATATGGCCATATTGGCCCCACCCTAGAGCATGAACACCTAACAAAGGGGTCATGAATTTCACAATTTTAGTAGAGAGCCTCATGGACATCATAATCATGCATTTAGTATTTAACAAATATATATGAGAGTAGAGAAGAAGATTTTCTAAGATTTAATACATTTTTACTACATGGCCATATTGGCCCCACCCTAAAGCCTGAACCCCTGACCGACGGGTCATGAATTTCACAATTTAGGTTGAGGGCTTCATGGACATCATTATCATGCATTTAGTTTTTAACAAATATATATGATAGTAGAGAAGAAGATTTTCTAAGATTTAATATATTTTTACTATTTGGCCATATTGGCCCCACCCTAGAGCCTGAACACTTGACCCAGGGGTCATGAACTTCACAATTAAAGTAGAGGGCTTCATGGACATCATAACCATGCATTTAGTTTTTAACAAATATATATGGGAGTAGAGAAGAAGATTTTCTAAGATTTAATACATTTTTACTATATGGCCATATTGGCCCCACCCTAGAGCCAGAACCCCTGACCCAGGGGCCATAAATTTCACAATTTTGGTAGAGGGCCTCATGGACATCATAACCATGCATTCAGTTTTTTCCTCACTTGTGTGGAAGTAGAGAAGAAGATTTTTGAAAATTTGGCTTTTTTTGCATATTTGGCCCCGCCCGTGGCACCCCAGGGGTGGTAGAGCCATAAATTTCACAATTTAGATTCTTCTTACCATAGAGATGCTTCACACCAAAAATGGTAACGATTGGCCTGGTAGTTTTCAAGAAGAAGTTAAAAATGTAAAATTGTTAACGCACGACGCACGACGCACAACGCACGACGACGGACGAAGACCAATTGCAATAGGTCACCTGAGTGACTCAGGTGACCTAAAAACTATCCACAATAAACATCGTACAAGACAATTACACCTATGCAACTATTCATAAGCAGTTTAAATAGAACAATTTAATAAGTTATAACCATGAAACCCATTTTCTAAATTATGGGTGTGGTGAGAGGGGATTGTTTTGTGACTGACTCAGGGCACAGTTAAAAGTTCATCTTAATTATTGTAAAAACATACTTGATTTTAAAAGGGGCACATCTAATGCAGTTATTTATTGTGAATTCGGCAGAATGCCTCTGCAATGTATCAGAAAAATACGTATTTTAAGATACTGGATGAAACTTTTATCATCAAAAAAATTGCATTTTGAATTCATGTTATGTTAATATATATAATAAAAACTTTAGGTATGACAAATGTAAAAACTGGGCTGCGGAGATCAACATTTTAACAAGTATTGGGCTAATGAACTTATGGGAAAACCAATTTCTTGAAAAGCCAGAAGTTATTTTAACAATCGCCAAGCAACGTATTTTTGATAATTTTAAACAGTCTCTACTAGCTGACATAAATGCCTCTTCCAAATGTACAATCTATAAATATAAAGTTGATCATTGTACCTTGCAGTCATATCGAACAAAAAGAATTTCTTTAGAATATAAGAAATTTTATAATTATCATCTCATTGTCTTACCATCAAAACTGGCAGATATAACAATGGTCCGTTACAAAGACGTTTATGTCCTCTATGTACTTTAGATAAAGAAGATGAATATCATTTTATATTAAAATGTCCCTATTACTGTAACTTAAGAGAAAAATTCCTTAAGAAGTTTTATTATATTACACCCTCTGTCTTTTAACTGATTCTATTATTGTCAACACAAAATGTAAAGGATTTGTGCAATTTAGGTAAATATATTAAGAATGCTTTTGTTATCAGAAAACTTCATGTATAAACTTTCCTTTTTCAAGTGACCAGTATGTGTATTGTAACATGTGTATATTAGTTGTATATGTCTATGAGCTGTACAGCTGTTGACCAATAAACAATACAATACAAATATAAAAGGAAGAGCTTAGCGGCACACTCCGAGACCAGGAAGTGTTGAGCTATTGCCCTTGAATTAACATTACAAGAGTAATAGTTCTTGCCCTGAACAATATCCTTAATTGCATGAAATAACAGGGTTTATCAACACGTGATAAAACCTAATTATTTGGGATTAATCTTTTCTCTATCCAAGGGAAGGTCTCAGACTATCATCACGTAAACATAAACAATTCTTCCAAATCATTTTATCCGGGTTTTCCAACCAAAAAATCAGAAATTAAGAAATTAATCAGAAATTGTTATTAAGATGGTGAAAATGGCGGGCGGGCGGCTGCCAAAAGGGTACCCTCATTGTACGGATGACTCCTCCTACAGTTTTCAAGATAAGGAGTTGTTCTTTTGCAGATCAATTGTTCATATATCAGAGGTGTGCATATTGACAGGATTTCGATTTCTGATAATTAATGAAAAAATACCAGCTTTTGAACTTAATCATTATTTGGCAAATTATTGCTCATAGGGTACCCTCATTTTACGGATATCTCCTCCTACAGTTTTCAAGATAGGAAATCGCTCTTTTGCAGATCAATTGAACATATATCAGAGGTGTGCATATTGCTAGGATTTTGATTTTTGATAATTTATGAAAAAATACCAGCTTTTGAACTTAGTCATTTTTTGGCAAAATATTGCATATAAGGTTCTCCATTTCACTGGATATGGGAGGTAGTGTTTATCAATTCAGGGTCAACATGGATTATGGATACAATTCACATAAAAGAAAACCCGGTTTGCTGTCACATTGACAGCTTTTCACTTGTTTACTCGTTTTGATTTCAATGCAGAATATACAGTTATTGAAAATTCTCTTCTATTACCATTCTAATCCATTTTGAGCTATCGATTTATCTTATAAAATAATTTCTGTTGAACTAACAAAATACACAAAACTGTCCAATTTTACGTCAAATTTTCTCTTCAGCAAGCATCTACATGTAAAATTATTTTTGTAACGTCATATTAAATGTGCATAAATTTAGCGCAAAACAAAAAGTGTGGATGATCAGTCACATCAATCAAGCATACATTTATCGCAGAACAAAATGCAATATCATATATCTAAGCATACATACATGGAATCGTGTCTTCTTGACGGTAACGAGTATATATAAGGTAGATTTTTAAGACCAACATTGCTATAACTATTTCATTGACCGTTTATTTACTGACCGTTTATCACCCTGGCTTTGTTTATCTTGGGTGACTTTAAGACCTTCAATATTCAATAATTTCAAGCAAATTACTAGAATTACAAAAATATCTTTTCATAAAACAACGCGATTCATTTAGGTATATAGCCTATAAAGAATGTTTTTAAGAATGCAAACTTGCTGATGATTCTAGTATCTAAGCATATTTGTAATATATTCTATATTGCGTAATGCATACTGCTGATTGATACAAGACAGACCTAACTAAACAATGGGGAAAGCATAGATAAAGTGCAGATAAAACACAAACTATTAGTTTACTTTTCACCAGCTAACAGCACAGGAAAAGACGGGAAAAAGCAATCTATTGAGAACATTTGCGTCTGTCAAATGCTTAGAAGAGATATTTTGCATTGCTTGTTTAAATTGCCTCTTAAAAACAGCAGGTTTGAGGGCCGGTTTTCACGATGTGTGTTGAAATCCTGCATGGTTGTGTAAACAAACGTCTTTCAAACATCGATGTTTTATTGTTTGAACTGTTTTTGTTTACTGTTACAGACTGTTATACACAAAGTCAGCTTAACGTATTTTGTAGAACTTGTTTAGATTACTGATAATTGATTCTATAAGCTTTATTTTTTACAGAATTTTAATTTATAAATTAGATACCAGTAAATCTGTTATACAAACATTAAACTTTTTACTTGGTGTATGGTGTTTTTGTCTCTGTGATGGAAAAGTCCGTAGACAATTGGGTGATTAATTTTGGTCTAACAATTAGTATGAAAAACGTCGGTCAGCATGCGACCAAGTGGAAGATTGTATTTGCTGACAAGGTGGTTGTATCGACCATAGAACTTACGAAAAGATGACTTCAAACGAGACTGTGTTGATAGCCCTGTATTATCAACTTGTTTGTCAGTAGCTTGCTTCATCTTAGAAACTGTACATAAGAAGAGCATGCCCTTGCGTATCGAATCAACTGAGAGACAAAAACACCATATGCAGGTGATGAAGGTATATTGCTACATATTAAGTAAGGAAAGTTGACTATAGGAAAATTAAACGTATTTTGTCCTAAACTAACAGAGATACAATTACATATCAAATTCCTTCGCATGTTTAGGTCACCTGACATTCTGCTGACCTATTTTCAGTGGTCTACTCCCAAAGGCACGTAGCATCGTTTTTTAAAGTTGGGGGGGGGGGGGGGGCAGACTCATCCAAAAAATCTTGACAAGCCAGAAAAAAGGGCAAAATTAAATTTTAACTTTCCCAAAATCTTCAAAATCCTAATACGTTTTACATCCTCCAAAAAAGTGGGGGGGGGGCAACTCCATGATAATTCAATTTTTTATATGTAAATTTTAAAAAATTAGTTGCTGCGAGAAAAAGTGTGGGGGGGGGGGGGGGGCAGCCCCCCCCCCCCCCCCCCCCCGATGCTACGTGTCTGACTTCCATGGTAGAGGGAGATAAACTGAATTTATAATTATGAATTTCATGAAGCCCTTCATCAAAATTGTGATATTCATTGCCCCTGGATCAGGAGTTCAGACCGTTGGGCAGGACCAATATAGTCAATGCCTTGAAAATACATTTAATCATAGCGATCCTTGAACTAAGGTATAGATTATCCGACATTACTCCGACTCTTACTTCCCCCTCCCTTGCAGTTGTGAATTGATATTTGAAAAAGTAGTGGTAACAGTTAATTTAAAAGCAGTCTCGGATATGTGTGGAGACTCCGAAATAAAGCTTTAAAATGCAAAGATGGGACTTCCTACCAGGTCCATCTACAGGTTATGGTGCTCAGGTGATAGTCAATGCCCGTGTGTCCCTTGTTTCCTTTATACCAGCACTATACAGCGCAGTATTGCTGTTGTACAATGTATAAATCCAATTTGTAGACATTAAAGAGACAGTGCAGCTGAAAACATATGTGTGAATAACTTCAGATTTACCTATTGTATCGTTAGGAAATAAGAAATAAACGTTGGTTTTAATAGTTGAAATACATAAAAATGTCTTTCACATATTTAATTGACGTAATTATGAGCTTCCGGAAATTTAAGGGTCGTACAAACCGGAATTATCTGATATCGTTTATTTGTACCACGTGGACTTTGATTGACAGTAATTGACACGTGCTGAAAACTACAAGATCTTCGTCGGAACACGGTCATCATGGTATACGAGGTTAAAGGGACTCTCTAAACGGAACACATCCTCACTTACTCGATAATTTATAAATGGTTTACCAATCTGGTTCATTTTAAAATGAACAGACATAAATATGTCAAATAACCCCTCAAGGGCCTCATTTACAAAAATGAATTTAGGTTGTAGCAACTCCTATGATAAACACGAAAAATACATGCTAACAAAATAATAACTGTGGTTATTTTAAAAACTTTGAACACGTATTACCTGGGATAAGTAGAAAAGACATATTTCATCAATAAACATGTCCAGGAGATTCTTCGCGAGCCCTGCATGTGTTTGTTTACAATAAATACGCATGCGTCATAGTATAGAAGCGCTAAACCCCGTAACACGTTGCGATGTAAATATGTGATAGATTATACGTAATTATCAATTTTAATAAAATCATTAGATATATTTCATGGAGAAATTTGTTATTTTCTGAAAGTTAATACATTCATGTATAGTACAAAAATACCGAACCCGATCGGAACATTTTTCAAGTCTTTTTTTTTATAATATGCGCCGTACTGTCTCTTTTAAAAGAACATATCCAGTAGAATATTCTTGAAATCATATTGGAATTAATTTTCAAAGCTGAGTGAAGTTATTTACTGTAGGGATTTCATATGGACAGGTTTTTAAGAGTATGAAATTAAATTTATTGTATGTATTTTAAACAATCCATGAACAATTAATCATATTCTATCGGAATTTATATTCTTGTAGGAAATAGTTTTGTTCCGGAAATATTTTTTATTCATCTTGTAGAAAATTGATTGTGCCAAAGGAATTATCATATTTCTTTTGAATTTTGATTTTAAAGGTAAATATCATACCTCACAAGTGAGGTTAGGTATGCTGCTACGAAAACAAGTTACATACTATATAGGCATTGATCTAGTATCATTATGCACACTTGATTCTCACCTTGTCACTGACAGAATTATCCCGCAGTGTTTGTTAAACAAACGTTTAATACAATGGGTATTTTTTAAAACACGGATATAATGCTGAGTGAAATTTAAAGTGATACCAAAATGGAACTAAAATACGTTAGACTGTACTGCCCATCTATCTTTTTAATATGCATTTCAAATTATACTGGGACTCGTTTCACAAAGCTATCTTATGACAAATATCTGTCTTAAGACCAAAATGTGTCATAAGTTTTTATCATAGCTGTTTCACAAATGTGTCTTAACTTAAATTGTTCAAAATCTTAAGACACCCAGATACTTCTTAAACATGGCGGCGGCCTATGTTTTGATAGAAATAGGCGTGGGCGTGTATTCAGGAATCAACCCATTAGATTATATGGACGATTTTAACATCTTAGAGAAGTTCCGTTTGCCACAACATGTTATCTTTGACTTATGTAATGAGCCATAGAATTCCCTCAAACTGCATGTGTAAGGCATCAGTTGGTTCAGGTAGGTCCAATAATGCTTGCATATAAATTCGAGTAATTTTGTGTGGCTGTCCATACCTCTCTTTCAGTAGATCAATGGCCTTTATATAATTGGCATTGGTAAGCGCTAATCCTTCTACCACTGATAAAGCCTCACCCAGGAGCAGTGATTTCAAGTTATTGAACTTCTGAACATCACTTAAACTGATATTGTCATGAACTCAAGAGTTGAATGAATCCCAAAATGATTGCCAATCTAATTCTACCATAAATCACAATGACCTTTTCAGAATGTATGGAAGCCGTTTGATTTCTGTCCTTACATATTTCAAAAATATCATATCAATAATAAATATATTGATGATTACATTATTTATTTATTACATTTTTGATATTATCACTAACTACACAGGATTGGTTTTGATACTCGTGTGAATCTCTGGTTTCAAAGTTTGGTTTGTGTTGAAAGAATTGCTGTCTTCTATTGTTAGTTGGCTTTCCCTTAAATGCCTTTGCATAAAAGTTTGCTGTTCTCTGACAAGTTGAGTCGTTGTAATACCAATATTCATCAGTGTTCAATCCAACTTCAAGAATTGACAGCTCATGTCCTATGGCTTTCCTCAGATCACCAAGTGTCCAGTCATCTCCTCCATGGGTTCTAGCCAAGTTCTGTCTGATTTTTGATGGTAGTTTTCTCAAGACTACAGGTACCAATAAGTTTCCATAACACTCTTTAGTCTTGTTCAGAGTTTCTAATCCACGGATGTATGTTTCCATGTAATGATCGTTTAGAGCACCCAACCAAAAAATCACATGCCCTTCCAACATTATTGCATTTTCATGCAATACCGGTATAGTTGCGCATCGCTTTTATGAAAGTGGAAGTTTTCAAGCTGTATATATGCAGATCTTCATGGTATAAGTAAAGCAAGTGTGTCCAGAATTGTTTACGCTGTTACATCTACTCTAGTTGCCTTAAGTCCTGTCTACATTAAATTTCCATTTACTGACAGAGAAATAAACAATACTATACTGGACTTCGCTCATAAATGTAATTTCCCAAATGTGATAGGGGCAATAAACGGGACACATATTCCCATTCAGGCACCTTCAACTCGTGAGTATTTGTTTGTTAACAGAAAAAAACTTTCATTCAATGAATGTGATGGCAGTTTGCAATTCCAATTTGAAATTTTTGAATTTGGTAGCAAAGTGGCCTTAATCATCTCATGACGCATGCGCATATGTGTTCTCAAATTCTGTTTTGTGTCAAATGTTTGAGAATGGCAACATTAACAGAGGTTGTCTAGTTGGTGACAGTGCGTACCCGTTAAAGAATTACTTACTAACACCCCTCTTGAACCCAAGCAACCCCCATGAGGAGGCATACAATGATGCCCACGCTAAAACCAGTTCTTCAATTGAGCTAGCGTTTGGTGTCCTTAAAATGAGGTTCCCATGCATCGATCGCTCCGGAGGTACCCTACTATTCCGGCCCGAGAGACCTTGTGTAATCGTGACTGCTTGTGTGGTGCTACATAACATTTGCATCAAAAACAACGTCCATCTGCCCCGAAACATAAACAATTATATAGTTTTTCAACAACCAGACAATGTTATATGCCAAAGAGTAAACAATGACGGATTAATTCAAACTCGATTCTGAGAACTAAGAAATTGCCATCTTTCCTTCGAATATTGTGTTCATTCAAATTGTATTAAAATTTTTAAATTGTTTCTGTTGTTTTAGATACTGGTAATGATATAGTAATAGTAATTTAAAGATATATCATTATTTTAATGCGAGACATGCATTTGTATACAGGTATTTCATTCAAATTGTATTAAAATTTTTAAATTGTTTCTGTTGTTTTAGATACTGGTAATGATATAGTAATAGTAAATTAAAGATATTTCATTATTTAAATGCGAGACATGCATTTGTATACAGGTATTTAGGAGGCCAAATGGTCAGTAGATTACGATTTTGAAATACTATGGAAAAAATTAAAATTCTATGGTTTCAAAATTATCATTTTACATTTTTATAGATTTATCTTTCAAACATTCAGCCTCCTTATTAATCATCAATCAATAAAAGAACACTATTTTCTTCACTGATTTTTCTTTATTGTTCTTATCAAAAGAAAGTACAAAAACATACGGTACATTATAAAGTATCCGGCTACCAAATGTTATTAAATATATATTTATAATGCAGATTTCGTAAATAAATTCTCTACTTTACAATTTACTCATTGAATTTTATGCAATCGCTTCTATAATAATTATCTTAATATTATCTTAAGATAAGTTAAAGTTATGACAGCTTTGTGAAACAGCTATGACATATCTTATGATAATCACAAGTCAAATCTTATGACAATCTTACATGTAAGACATGTCTTATGATAAATCTTATGACAGCTTTGTGAAACGGGCCCCAGATTTATAAATGGGTTTGAGTTTTGCACGTTTACACACGTTATGATGTATTCCTCCGTGATCGCTCAAAAGCTGATTCTTGTTAAATTATACGATAAAAATATGGGTATAGTAAATTGATGAAACTGGTAAGTATAATATTTAACATTTCTGAATGATTTTATACGCCCTGTTGACTTTCGGAAGTCTTTGGACTATTTAAGGTAAATATATATATTTGAGTTAACTACCTTTGTTTTTTTGGGTTGTATTTTTTTTGCTACGTTGACAACCCACTGCACGGGACTGATTGTATCGTAAAATTAGGACCTTTAGACAATAAATAACAGCTATATATTTTTTATCTATAATAATGAAACATAGATGTACAATCATCGATGTTTTCAAAAAATATGTTCGAATACCAGATTTAAAAAAAAAATAGAAAAATGGCCGATCTTAGTTCCTTTGTGACTTGAAATTTAGTTCAGTTGTCTAAATTGTATTGATAATTATATCACTTAAATGTATTGTCTTAACATATTCGATTGAAATCACAAAATGTTCAACAACGCGAATGATTTTTTTTTTTTACAATATTATATGATAGGCAGTTATTATCGATAAGCTTTTTTGCGGAACTTATTTTGTTCATGTAAAAATATCTTTCTTTCTTTTTTTTTATAGGAAATTTTAACTTACTTATTTTGTTCAGCATCAATGCGTGTTACCAATGTCCTTTGTTTTACGAGTGAAACTCGTAAAAAAACGAGAAAAAACCCCAGCTCTCCTTAATAGTTAACAGGACTTTACTGTCTGGAATATCATTATAAGATTTTTAAGAGTGGATTTTAATGAACTCTCATATGCAGTTACTCGTGCAAAACAAAATGTTTGAATCCGAGCACTAATCATCACCGCTGGCAAGAATAAGTACTTGAAAATAATCGATAAGTTTAATGTATGTATTCAGAAGCATTGTTTGTCAATAAAACTTGTTGAAGAGTAAGATTTTAAAAGATACGAACAATTTAGATATTTTTTGTAGTCTTATGTATTTCTACGCCAGAGTTCAATCAGACTGGTTTGCTATCATTGATTACTAAAGCGCCATTTCTAAAGAGGTAGCGTTTGGAATCAAGGGCAGACTATCCAACCTAAAAAAAAATAGAACCAGCACTTTCGTACGTCGTAGACTAGACTTCATTACCATTTGTTTGTTAACAAAAATCCTTAGATACAATTGTCCAGAAATACTTCGATTTTTGATACATAATGCATCGTAGAGTTTGTATGCGTTAATACTATCTTTAAATATTACACAACATGATTCATATGGGGTCTCCCGTCCATAGCTCGGGTTTTCGTTTAAAAAAGCGAGAAAATTCATATTAGAAAAAATGTGCGTAATTGTTCAAATGCAGCAAAGAAAATACTTGCCATGCAAAATAACATATCGTTGATTTTAAAGGGGCATAGTCACGATTTTGGTCAAAAATTACTTTTTCGATTTTAATGTTTACAAAGCTTCAGTAAGGCATTTTTAATAGGCAACCATAATTTGAGTGTCATTTGTTAATTAAAAGCGAGTTAAAGAGCTTACAATTCTTCGATATATAAACAAAGATTTTGTTTACATTTTGAATGTTGAAGGGAAAAATCCAGTTTTAGACCTAAAATGAATGTGGTAAACGTTAGGAACTGTTTATATTTGCTTAGAATGAATAAGAAGATAGACAAATCAGGTTGTAAAAGATTTTTTACTAGTATATTGAACCTATGTAAACAAAAACAGGGCACGAGCCTTGTTAACATGACGAAGAATTGTGAATCCTGTATCTTGCTTAAAACTCATCGCCTGGCACCCAAATTTCATTTGATCATTAGAAATGCATTCTTTAAGCATTGTAAATAATAAAAACAGAAAAATAAAATTTGGCCAAAATCGTGACCATGCCCCTTTAAAATAGATACTAGTAATCAATAAAATCAACTCCCGTCAGTACTTTGATATAGTTCCGTTCTGTTTCGCTTCTGTTCTGTACCAACATCAACCACAACAAACCAAAGTCAAACAAGATTGTAACATGTAGCTCTTCCACTTCTCAAACGTTAGTAGAGTTTGGTCATTCTGGTGAGACATTAACTTGTCATGACTGGTGTTGATAAAGTTCAGTAACTCTGAATGCAGGAAAAAAAGCAAAAAACTAGCATCATTTAACGGTATAAATGCTTGAGGATGAACTATTTTTTATTCTTGAAAGAATTCAAGGATGGATAGATACGTGTAAAACAAGTTTAAAGCGTAATCACAATCACATAAAACGAGAAAAATAAATTGAAAAATATCTTTGACGTTTAGTCGAAGTCCCAAGGTACATGTAGTAGTATACTGTTTATTTTGTTTTACTACACAGTGGTCTCGAGGGAAGGAAGGGTGAGGAAACTTATCAAATTTTTTCAAAGAGGCACGAGTATGATGCACGCTAAGTGGGATATGAATTATATATAAGCCAATGAGCAATAAGACAGCCAATCAAACACCTAGAAAATATTCATTGCGGAGCTCAGGGATTGGAAAATGCAAAGTTTAAGACATATTGTCTCCAGAAAGAACACAATTGAATCTATACCCGCAACAGTTTCTAAAGACAAAAAGTTATTTTTCAAATAATACATGTAGGAACATTTTGAAACATGTGTTAGCGAGACATAAAATTACATAATAATGAATAAGCCCATTTTGGAGCGAGATGTGTACAATTTCACAAGAAAAGACATCATCATTTAAACCCTGTTGCCGAGGAAATGGTATATAACACGCAAAAAAACTTGCAATAAAACTAAATAGTTATTGTCTATGCCTGTATGTATTATTTAAGGAAAATGCAGATTATTATATTTATGTTTCGTTATTAATAATGACAGTACTTCTAAACAAAATACAATAAAAGCCTTCTAGATTCCCTCAGACGAAGCGACGTTTACAGCTGTTTGATATACATGTCCTATACTAGCGTTTTATTTCTAGCTAAAAATACGGCGGGAATGTTATCTGCACAGAATGCCGAGTTACATGGAGGGTAATCATACAATTAGTGTTCGAAGGCTTTTTACAGAAAATGCACATAATAGACCGCCATTAAGCTAGCACATATACTCTGCACTAGGTTTATCTTAACACATAACTATTGACAGTTTGATATGACAAGTTCTTCATCCCGTTTTCCGGAATATGAGAGTTCGCGTCGTGTCTGATGGAGAATTTATATCATAGCTAGGACTTAACATCACAAATCTTATTTCTTATAATCCATAATAATAAAATCTTCTTCTACCACAAACTTTTTTACAGTCTTGTGTTGAAATCCAATGTGGATAGCCATGTTAGATTAGTTTATTTTGATTATTTTTAATTCTTTGTGCAATAAAAAGCCAATGTTTTCATCATTTGATAAAAAGAAACCTTGATTTGCATAAAACATATTTAACTTTATTTAAACTATAATGAGAACAAATGCCATGTAGAAAAAAGTAACTTAAAAAAAACACCAGGTATCAATGTTTTCTCTATTTCTGTGCTCCTTTCAATATACTACCAAATACGTTAAGGGATTAAGCAGAAGCCATAAATAATATTGTAAAGTAAATAAAATGCCTAATCATGGTGTCAGTTACGTTTTGTTAAAATACCTATCCAGATAGAATTTTCTTCTGAACACTATATCTATTCGTATTAAGTGCCAGAATGGTGGAATGTGTATTGATTTAGCTTTTCATTTCAGGATAAAAACAATATTGATCCGCATTCTATATGATGCATTAATATAACATTTGCATAATATAAAGTCACCAGCGGTGCCCCTTTCGCTGCTCCTGATACTTGATGCACGCACCTGTATTGATTGCAAGTGCTTTCAATATATCTTTTTCACATAAAAGCAATCTATTTTCTCGGAGATAACCCAGATACATAGAATACGGGGGTCAGTTAGCCGATTGGTGTCTTTTCGCTGTATCCGTGCTGGTATCTTTATTTACCTGCTCTGACTATCCTCAAGAACAACATAATAGAATGGAAATTTTGTATACCGCTGCTTACATGCAGATTGCGCGAATAAGTTCTATTTGTTAAGAAAGTATCGGTCTTGCAGGTAGAGTTTTACTGCGATTAATAATAGATTCATCCCTTTAATCAATAGCAATCTTACTTCGTCCTTTGAAGCCTTAAGAATGTCGCGCAAGTAAGGAAATCTAGAATTACTGGCTACTCACTCTCCAGGAGTCGAAATGAACGATGTTTTCCCGGAAATGTAGTCATGTTTTCCTTTTTTGTTTTCAGACCTCGCCATAAAGTGTGCCGGACTAACAGAGAAAAATGTGTTTGAGTGTGTAATGATTATTAAAGATTGGACTAAAGGACATTCAAAGTCTAAGGAATGTGTTTCTTTTCAAGATGAGGAGCAGAGACATTTTACTGTGGCAAGTCTCCGTGTTAGTGTCAATCAAATATGGTAAGTAATCATATACTGATTATAGAAGACATATCAAAGAAAAGAAAAATAACATTGGTTATTTGTATAAAACATGCATTGATGTGGCATTTCACTTTGAACTTAAAAGTGTTAACAAAAATCTAACATTGAAGCCAAAGATCCCTTCTGATTAAAAGGGAAAACCAAAAAATCATCAACACAATTTCAATAGATTTTGATTGTTTGAATTACGCAAGCTACAACCATATATTAAAAACGTAAAATTTTGTTACGCTTCATTATGTGAATATCTGGGTAAAATTACAGATAATTGCTATATAGCTAAATTATCATTGTATAGTTGTATCATGCTATTGAGAAAAAAATATCACTTCAAACTACATTCTTCAAAATGCATGTTGAGTGGTAAAATAACATTTATATTGCAAACGATTTTTTTTTCAAATGTTACAAGTTCATTCTTATTACTGATATATCACTGCTTTAAAAAGTAATTTTTAGCGTGCAGATTGAAGACGTTTATTTACTAGTTATGGGACTGTGGTGTTAATGTTTCATCGCTTCTAAGGCCTTTTTTCTCTTTATATGCCAAAATATTTTCCCATTTTCATTGTTTTTGGCGTCGTTTTCTAGTTATGATACTTAAACAATCGATACGTGATTATACTGAGAACAGAAACGTCCTCCAGGGTAATTTTTATTCTACTGACTAATGTGGATTTAAATTACACTCTAAGGCGGATAATGAGGTATAAAAAGGAGAAAATTTAAACAGCTAATGTTTGTTTGAAACTCTTATTCAAAGCAGTCAAAGAAACTACTGATTTGTGGGCTAAAGTTTAAAAAAATCGATAAGAAATCGTTAGGTCACGCAATCAATCAAGTGAAAGAAAACTTGAGAGGACATTGCATTTAACTTCTATCGATAAAACAACAGAACCTCATAGTTATTTTAAGGTATAGAATGCAAACACACCACGAAGTTCCAGTTTTCATTCATTCTTCTATTAGACATTGCAATTTTAATTAAGCTTCGCTGCTAAAACTACCAAATCCAATCACACGATATCGATTGTTGATATTGCAGGCATCTCACTGATTCTCTCCTCAGGCGATTTTTTTCCTGGTGGTGCTTTCTATAAAACATTACATTGTCACTTCAGCTTTGGCTGCACTCTTAACCTACGCCAGGCACAGTTTCTTTATTAGCCAGCTATATTGGCAGCTTTGGATCAGAAACACTGACTTTAGTCAAAGACATTGGGTATTTGCCGGGTTGGTTATAGTAGCCTTTGAAGTACACAAATCAAAATAGGGTTTCAATGTATATTGGTTGAAAAATGAATTTATAATAAATAAACTCGTTACAAATTGAAACGACTGGATTCTTACTGAATATGTAGTTTACGAATTTGGGCAACTGAGCCATGTATAAACGATGAGCAGGTTTGTACTCCCCTATAAAGAAAGATGTAAGACATGCCAATTGCGACATTTGGTCTCTCCTAATCAGCTTCGCTCGTTCAAAATGTTTAGCATTTATGACTATTATCTGATCATGAAACGCATGTATTGAATCCAGAAAGTGATGAGCAATAACATATGTCACCATAGAATGACCTTTCAGGAAACTGACAGTCAATAACTGTGTAAGCTTCTGTCCTCGGTCTAGCTCCTTGCCGACTGTGTCATAAACGTTGTTTGCATACGAGAGATATTTATTTTCTTTAAAATACTTTTCTACGTATATCTAAATGGTGTGAAACTGAATACAAATGAAACGGTACATTGAATAATGTTTCCTTCTTGAACTTTTGACGCATTGTGGACATTCGATAATTATTACACGCGCAACACTCACCTCATGGGGAATATCTGAGACACAAATGTATAGACATTATAATTGTACTTAAGTTCAATTGTTTTTATCTTTTTTGTCTAAATCATTTAAAAAAAGAAACGATGAAAATTGTTCAAAGTCTGATTGACCATGAATTCCTCTTTCATGGTTTCAAATTTTAAAATTCTGCATCGGGTCTTTACAATTTTTTTACTCTTTAGTAACATTTGCGATCCTTTTGACAAAACTGTTGTTTGTATTAATTATATTTGTATTAAGGCAGTCAACAAGATACCATGCACGCTGTAAAAATTAACGTATTCAGACGTGGAGATACTAGGATATCGTTATTGAAACATGCTAATTTACATAATACGTTTCTTTTTTCATCAAAAACACCCTTTCCTTTTAAATGCTATCATAATGTTGATACTTGGAATGTACTTATATGAGCAGGTTTAATACTTTGTCAAGACATTATGATTTTTGGATTATAATTAACGGACAATAGATAACTAGAGGCGATTGACATTGTGAAAAAGAACTGCTGAACAAATTTTAGTCCGTTCATGTAACACGTGGACAGACCCCTCCCTTCCCCCACCAGAAAAATTATCTGGATCAGCGAATGGTATATCATAGCATTTGAGTACACTAGATATGTGTTAAATAAACAACTTTGTTGTTGTAAGGGCGTTGGATTCAAGTAATATTGAATCGAGCTTTAGAGATTTTGGTTCGTGGCTTTTATTCCACAGAAATCATCAAAATTTTACAATCTAACAATTAGGAATTAATTCCAAAGCTTATTTACGCATGTTTTTAAAATATATTTATACGATATATTGTTATCCCTGCCATATACATATACATGTTTACAAACTATTTTTAGTATTCTTTAAACCAATCCTAAAGCAATCCAAAAAAAGTATCATCCTAGAATTGCAGACAAGCTAAATAATTTAAATGACCTGTGATGTAACTCTCCTTTATAAAGTGCAGCAGGATCAAAGTAATATTCATCATTATTTAACCCACGCATCCAGTCAAACTAATTACTAGGGATAGTTATGACCAGCTCTCAGCCATACATCTTTATTTCTGCCAATACAACCAAATAAGCAAAACCCTACTGAACCGCAAAACGGTAGGACTAAAGACGATGATTTCCAGCTCAAATATAAAACGTTCCACAGATCCATTTGGCCTCTGAAAAACACGACCAGCCACAACAGCACCTAGAAATCCCGTCTCTCATTGCAACTTATTTGTCAATACTGACATGGCACTAACGAGACTAAGCAGATTGCTTGACAAATGTGACGACTTTCCAATAGTCGAGTCTACACCGAAGAGATTCAGTCCGGATCTGTCATCCATAATCCTCTCCCACTTTTAGCTATAACATATCGACTTGCTTATAATTTCTGATAGGTTCTTTATAATTATATTATTATATTTTTTAAATTATTAAAATATTTTAGTTGAATGTTAATAAGAAAAAAAACCCTTGGTAGTCTTTTACCATCATGTTTTAATTACAGATAGAGTCATTCCCTGGGAGTTTTTGTATTTTACTTTTATTAGGGCATCACGCTTTTTGGGAGAAGATTCCAAGACAAAATAGAAAAACTAATTTGATCGTATCTTTTTTCTTCATTTATGTGGTTATCTATTAGAACAATCCAATTATATAATATTTTACTTGGAATGTAACGGCGTCAGAAGTCAATTAGAAAATCGCAAAAATTAAATATGATGTGTATTTTATCTTTTAGAATGAAAGTGTATTTCGAAATGAAAAGCGTGAGTAACAATTTCAACAAAAATCATGCCTAAGCAATAATGCCCAGGACACCTAACAGCATAACATTAACGACACGTTTAATCGGAAAAAACCGTCTAAACGCATTCAATTTCATTCGTTAGATGTCCTTTGATGAAAGTCAATTTCGGTCGAATTACAAGTTTTCTATCAGAGTGTTGATTTTTCATAAAAATGATAAATGAACTGTCCGTAAAAGCATCTTACTGACTGCACTGTTTGAGTAAATGTTTACGGGTCACTTCAGAAAAAGTCCAATTTTACATTGGTACATAGCTTACCGGTGTAAAATAGTCCGGTCTGACCTTTATTGTTTATATTCAAGATCAGACTGTTCCCTATAAGAAAAGGTCCTATCCGGAGATACTTATTCTCGCAGAGTTGTTTCCTTTGCCCATGTACATGTATCTAAAAAACGTCTGTTTACATAAACCAGTCGCCCATTTGCGCACATGGTACATGTATGAACGTAGTTCCCGGACATTTTAATGATCGAGCCTTTAATTATACGACACCGGAAATGACTCGGTATCAACTTTGCACACCGTCGAAAAAGTTCTGCAAAAGATCTAGCTTCACGCATTCTAACGCGTGTCTTCCGTAATTTAAGCGAACGCCAAATGTTGTTGTCCGTATTTTTGTCGCGCGTTCATCGAAGGTATTCGTCGATCAAGAAAAGACAAGAAACTTGAGCAAACGGATTGATAGATTGTTCATCCGTTGCAGTCCTTTTGTGTTGAGGGTTTGACTGAGCCTATAATAAAAGATCTTCATGATCAATTTGCTGTAAAAATGACGTTTACTTTAAGTACAATTTAAACCGTAAATCTAAGAACATTGGGTTTCATTGGTTCTACATGTAGATAGGTCAAGACTGATAATTTGTTAATGGAATGCGGTAAATTTTTTAAAATCGTTTACGGGTATTAGAATGCGCTAAAGTACAATACCGTGTGTGTGTGTGTGTGTGTGTGTGTGTGTGTGTGTGTGTGTGTGTGTAAATTGGACGAATGCCTTCTAAGTTGAATGTTTGTTTGAACCTTTTGTATGTTAAATGAAATTATAATAATATGCTAAAGCTAACGAGTTGCCACACGGTCCCGATTTTCCTCAGTAAAAATTATAATTTACTATGCACAAATGCTTTCAAAGACCACTTTCCTAGAGCATTTTAACTTCTTCATACACATTACCGGGAACATCTAATTCGGCGTCTAAAAATATTTGATTTCAATTTAGTAAAATACATTGCGTGAACTATATTATTTATTTTTTCTTGATTGCATTCAGTTTCCTAAAAACCCAATACAGTTTAGTTGCATAAGATACAACATTATTTGTTTGTTCTTTCAATGATTTTTTACGATTTTCACCAGACATAAAGAACATGTTGTATGTACATTGATAGGCAGTGGATACTCACACAATGACACGTTTACACCGATATTCAATCAACATGCATTCACACAGAATCCAAAAAAATAAAACTTTTATAATGCAGTAAACACACACACACACAAATATAATATATATATCAATGCCAAAAGAGTTCTGAGACAAATAAATACTATAAATTATCTTCTTTGAAAATGATATGAAGTATTAATTTCGACAAAACATTTCATGCTTCATACATGTACGATAAGAAACTCCATAATTTATTTTGACACAACACAGGCACCTGACGTTATATTTTTCTAATAATAAAAATATAAAACCTTCACCTATTAGCAGACTTATATATTTTTATTACGAGAAAAAAATAATAAAATTATAACGTCATGTGCCTGTGTTACACACTTAATGTACAGAAAGAGAGAGGGAGATATGTTTCTAAAAAAAACAGTGCACAGTAACGTTAACAGCAATTTGTCGAATTGCGTTGTTTGAAAGAATGAATTCTATTTCAAAGTTGCCATGCTATTGATTTTGGTCATTAGATGCTTGGATGAAGAGGGTCCAGTGATGAAATACAGTTCGTGTAGAGCTTATTGAATTAACAATAGATTAGGCATCTTCATTAATCTTGAATGAAATTAGCGCCATTTTGATCCGAGTAACACAATAATGGCTGATTGAATTGTCCGACAATAATTCTCTTTGCCGAACTCCCTTCACCTTAGATATACATGTACACTATGAATTGGACACTTACGAAAGAAGAGAGCTTAAAAAAATCAGCCAAATATTTTTCAAACCTTGCATTTATGACAGTATTTTTCCTACATGATGCTCAGGTTTTAATGTGTTGTTGAAGATGGATGTAGATTAGCATGTACAGCAGCACCTTGCGTGTTGAATGTATTATAATTCAGCATTTCATTTACATGCCTGCCTACTTTATACAATGCCTTATAAACTTTTTGCATACATGTGTTCGCAAACTACTGAACGTGCTACATATGAATTTTAAAAAACTTTTATATATACTGTTTTTTTTATTGAAAATATTTTAAATTCCTTAAGTTTACCCACTAGTGTTAAGTAAACAACAAACCGCTTCTTCCCGCAATGAGGATCTCATCGCTAACGTATCTTAATGGGTGTAGCAGAAACATATACACAGATTCATGTTTATTTTACGCCAGGGGTTTTGTTACCGAATTGCGATAACAGACAAAGCCGTGAGTCTAGCTATTAAGGAAAACAATAAAACAATGCCAATAATCAAAACTAAAAAATCCTACAAATCAAGAAGTCGTTCTGACCTCCTGATCTTGATCGCAATAAGGCTTTTATTCAATGGCTGGATCTTAGCAGCAGTAAATGTCTTAGAAGCTTTAAGGAGATAACGACACTTTTTCTCCACATGAAAAGATATTGCCATGCCACAGCAGAGTTATTTACTGCATGGAGTCCGATTTATTTTTACTTAACGTATCCTGAAGAAAAAAACCAAATAGCCCTTCCCTTCTAGTCGTTAGAATAAAGTAATAACATTGTACATGGCGCCTAAAAGCATATAATGGATTTATTTGCGGGTAAATGAGATTTAAGCTTAGAAAATTGGTCTTTTGATATTAATTATTAATCAATAATGCATGAAAAACTAAATGTGGTTAAAGGCAACAATCTTTATGTATAATTTTGATTACTTTGTAATTTGACATCTAGTATCAAGGCACGAGTAATTAGTAAGACAGTGTGCAATTAGTTTCATTCCGACATTGCTGATTCCAGATCGATTCAATTAAAGACGATCAGATAGGCAAACTTATATAATAGTTGATCATCTCGCATTAATTATGTCTCGCTCTGTGGGCGCCTTATAGTTTTCAGTCTGTCCGTCCGAAATCACTTGTCCGGGGTATCTTCTCTCCCCTTGGTCCAATCTAGCTTATACTTCACATACAGAGTGTCTTTGGGTAAAGGTTGTGCAATTAGCTTAAACCAAGTTTCTACGTCAAAGGTTAGGGTCATAGCAGAATTATCCGAAATATCCTTGTCCGATCACATATACTCTTTTCTTGGTCCGATCTGACTCATACATAACCCAAGGAGTACCTTTCATCTTAAACGACGGGCCAATGTCATATCAGACCACGCAAAAAATTATGTTTTAGAGCCTCTTACTGTCCCCTTAGTCCTATCTTGGTCATACTTCATATTAAACAAAGCTTTTAAGAAAATGGTGTGCAGTGACCTTAAACCAAGTTTCAAGTTCAACTGTGAAGGCCATATATTAAGTTCTCTTTAAAAGTTAGTTATAGACCACGGTTTATTTCCCATTGGCTTAATTTTGCTCATATTAAACCCCAAAACGCCTGTTGGTAAGGGATAATGTGCTTGACTTAAAAGGTTTTTTTTTCCAACCAGACCAGGAGATTTCTAAGTCATAGGTCATGTCAAAGCAAAATCCTCTGAAATGCTTTTATCTTGTTTTCCATTTTGTAAGTGGGGCCATTTCAGATGGTCGCCATCTCAAAAATGTTTAACTATTGTCATACTTCACTTAAGAAGAAGAAATTATATTAAACTAAAATACACTTAAAATAATATTGGAAAAAAACACAATGCCTGTAAGAAAGAAAGAAAAGAAAATACAATTTACGTATGTATTCTGGTTGACAAAGAACTTACAAGGCATGTGAATACAGTTTCCAAAAGACAAGTTTTCCAAATATTGATTATCTTATTTTCAAGGGGCTGTTATTCACGAAGATTTCAAAAGTAAGTCAATAATATAGATTGCAAACAGGAGTTAAACTATCTGTTAAAGAAAGAAAACTACATGGCGCGTTATCAACTAACTAAACCGAGATTTCCTATCACCCTGGTCATGACGTACATCCACATTTTCGATTTCTTCTAAACAACCGCTTGGTAAAGTTACAAAAATATGGTTAAACTCATATTGTTGAAAAGACAAAGATAAAACGATATTTTGTAAAGAAAAATTCTTCTTAATATTTAACCTCAACTGTCTACACTTTTTAAAATTATTATGAAAGCAACATAAAGCCACCATTAATAATGTTTGTTTGGAATTAAAGCCTGGGTTTTTTTTACCTAGAAGGAAGGGAAAGTTTGACTTATGAAAAATTGGTAAAAAATAAAGATATCCATGTAAAAAAAAAGTTGTCTATTTTTTGCTTATAAAATTTTACCAGCGGGGGTATTTCAATAAGGCGGGATATAATTCCAAACAAATAATAATTTTATTTTGGCCTCATATATGTGAAAACTGTCGCCAATAAAAAATAGTTGTGCCCACAAAGGGAGAAAAGACCAACATTTGAATATACAGAAAAGAAAAGGTCTTTTGAAATCTTTAGATGCTAAGAATTGTTATATTGTATTTGTATTCTGGACCCAATGATTAAACAAAAGTAAAATAAATGGGCCTTTTTGTAGTTTCTTGTTCCTTGGGGGTAAACGAGAGAAGGTGTGTATGTAACATCAAAATAAGAAACTGAAGCCATAAATTGACATGGAAGCTTCTTTAAAAATTTCAAACTTTTTCATATCCTTATACCTTAGCGTTGCGTGGGAAAGCCCACAGCGAGGGTAAGTTTTTCAAACGAGACTTTTGCAAAAGAACTTTGAAAAATTCTCCTTATATGTGAAAGTTAAATAATTGCAAAATAAAATAAGTGTTTACCCTGAGGTCAGAAAAAGAATACTTTTATGTCATGGGGTGGTCAGGGATTTCTTCTTTAGAATGTCAATAAAGTACAATCATATTGTTTGTCAGTCTGTCTTCCTTTCCCTTTCCATTGTATTAGGTTTATAAATTAAAGGTCAAGGTCAAATTGGGCTCAAACGCCAGCCATTCAGTGCCAAATGTGAAGATGTGGGGTTTTGTATATTAAAAGTCGAGGTTAAACAATTTCTCGGTGTAAATTACTTATCACGATTCTCCTATCGACCTAGACTGAAACTTAAAGTAATTCAGGGTGTTTGTAGCTAGAGGATGTACAATGAACATCTATAATAAAGGGCGTGTGAAATCATTGTTAGAACTTCTGTAGGTGCTAAAGACTCGTTGAGATGGAGAAAGTCACTATTTAACGATGTTATTTCCTGGTAGTTGCTTCTTCGGCCAGGGTATGACCGTAGTGATTTGTTTTGTCAACATATCTTTATTGCATTTTGAGTAGAATTCCTCCTTTATAATTATAAATTAATAACCTTTGACATATTACATAACACATGTAATCACTTAGCATGGAGTATAAAATTTGCCAGATTCAATATCAATGTTGTAAAACATTGAACGTTCATATACATAATGCTTCGTTGGACAAAATAAAAGCCTAGGGTGGCGATCATTATGTAATTTTTGGTCCTGTTAAACACGATAGAGTTCTTAAATTACACCTCTCTATTTGTATAATGCCGACCAGGGGCACGTAATTATATAGTGTAAACACCTCTCACATAAGTTAGGTTTCTCTCTCTCTCTCTCTCTCTCTCTCTCTCTCTCTCTCTCTCTCTCTCTCTCTCTCTCTCCATGTAACTAATATATGGAAAAAAACCAATTTGTTCTTTTGCTATGTAAGTTAAGAAGCTAATCCTTAAAGTTTCCTTACTCTTTCCCTATCAATGGAAATGCAGAATTTGCATCTCATTACTGGACAAAATACATTTTAAAGATACAAAATCCGTTATTTAAGGTAAAATCAAATATATAATACAGTGTATACGTACACGTTTTAAGTTATCCTACAAAGAACATATTCATTGTGTAAATATAGCCAAACCAATTAAATTTTGTGACCCGGCATGCAAGAATATAATTTGATTGAAAATTGAATGTTAAAATCATTTGGTTCTTCTTTTACTTGTCCTTTTCAAGCAAAATATTGTTTTATGGAAAAAAATCAGAAAATAAAATTTCGAACAGTTGTAAATATCATATATTGGTCTCTTTTCAGCATTCTCCATAGACTGCTATGTATGTACTTCCCTAAATGGTAAAAACCAACCTTGTGAGGATGAGTTTCAGAAGGATCTGAGCACTTCACTCTTTATCAACAGGACGTGTTTCTTTGCATATTTCAAAGGCACACACTGTATAAAGCTAAAAGGAATAAGAGGTAACACTAAATTGTAGTTCCATTTTATAAAAACAATTTTTATTTGAAAAATCGATGTTATTCTATACACTAAATTGATAAAGTCGTCTTAGAGTCATGGTGCTAGTATATTGAAGTCATTTCACAAGTTATAATTTCCGACCCCCACCTTCACACTTACAATTCATTGTTAAGGAAACTACATATACATATAAATTGATAATAAAATTGAAAATATTTCAAATCAACTGGGGGGATATTAAATCTACCTCTTTTATGCTTCTGGAAGTAACGAAGTAACAATGTTCGTAAATTTTATAAATCAAAGTGTTTAGTACAATAACATTAATTTCCCAATATAAATTAAGTTAACATTTACACTATAAAGCACCATGACTCATTCTATATCAATTTCTTTATTGATTTTACAACTTAGGACGAATTCCTTATCTGCAGTATTGAGAGTACGAGTTTATCGCTCATCTTGGTTTTGATGTCTTTTGAACTTCTATCTTGCTCAATTTCCTCCGTGTTGTATTAACTTTCTCTTTTGTCATAGGTTTACCCAGTTTAATAATTTACTCCATTTTGAGAACATCAAACACCTTACTATGATAAAATTTCACCGATTATGAAATATCCGCCATCGTCATTCATGCATACGAGTAAAATAAGTCAATATTTGTATCCCGGGTAACAATAGACTTCATGCTTTTTTTTTTTTACAAGTTTTGTCGTATCAATACACATGTAGTTAAACATACAGAGCTAAACTGTTTAGGTATATACATTTGTATATAGTCGTTTGGGTAAATATTTAATGAACAGCTCCTTAAATAGTATTAATTAAGTAGAGGTAAAGTTTTGAACATATTTGAACATATCTAAATAATCAATACTGCCTGTTTAATTGGTTTTGATGTTCAAAGTCGTAAACCTGACCTCTAAAAAAAGACTCCTAGTTCCATTGTTAATAGTTTACAAACCAGAAAAGTCATACTTAACAGCTGGCTTTTTTCGAAGAGTTCTAAGTAAACATTGAACTTAAACCGGATTACAGTTTCGTTGCTTAATGGCCTATTGACTTGCGTCACGTATTGGTTGCAAGTAATTACTATAAAGAAAACGACCCATTTATGTTAAAAATCATTATGACTGCTATCAAAGTACTGACTGTTTGGACGTTCCTTTTTCAAATAAATATGAACACATAATATTTAAATGAACGGTTACCAATAAATCAGCAAGGTGATCAAATCATAATTATAGATTTCTTACCTCTATATCGTCTTTAATATTTGATTGCTTTGTAAAAATTTAAACATTGTATATAAATTCAATTTTGAAACATTCATATACATGTATTATCAATATATTCTTTTTTTTAAATGCATCGTTCTTTTCGAAAATCTGACGTTTTAAAATTTTAGAAATTCTTTTTCCATTTTTTAAAATTCTTAAACAAACAACTCGAAGTGTTTCTAATAAAAATTCGAAGATGGTAATCGTACGTGCTCGTTATCATCTTTTATGCTTGCGTTGCTGCATTTTTTGAGCTCAGTTAATTATGCGATTTTATTACACGAACTTTTGTTCAAAATTAGTTTTCAGGATACACATAAACTTATTCAACTCCTTATCTTTTCACCTAATTTCTCAAAAACCTCTTTCATTGAACGTTGTCTTTGATGCCAATGCTTTGTTCCGCCTATACTTGCTGCTATCGAGTTCCGATTACTGCCAATGTCCTAAATCAGCGGCATTTCACATAAAACTATAGCGGAAGCTCCTACTTTCCCACTCGTAACATTTTATGACAAAAATAAGGTTCAAATAGGAAATTTCCAATCTGGGGATAAAAGGGCAGCTGAAAAGTTGACCGTTGTTTATACAAACAAAACATCTAAAATTAAACTTAAGTGGATAAAAAAATACTGTATTGACATTAAAATTATATAAGGATATTATTCACACCAAATGAATGAAAACCAGTCAAGCAATGAACAGTTGGTTAGATATTTTAAATATCTATTTAACAATATTTATAATGCATTTTCCTATAATTTTTTCCTTTTTTTAAAATTGTATATATTTTCGGTATTCCTTAAAAGTTAGGGTTCCACAATTTTTTGTGTTTTTCACCGGGTTTTCCAAAATAAAATGGTTATTAAAATGGTAAAAATGGCGGGCGGCTGCCTAAAGGAAAGCCCTATGGTACAGATAACTCCTATTACAATTTAAAAGACAGGGAGTGGTTGTTTTGCAGATCAATTGTACATATATCAAAGATGTGCATATTATTTGTATTTTTATTTTTGATAATTTATGGGAAAAGAACTAGCCGTTGAGCTGTTTTTTTTAGCAAAGTATTGCGTATTGAGTATCCCAATTCTTTGGATAGGTACGTGTAGGGCCTATTATTTATCAATTCAGGGTTGACAAATGGATATTATATACTAGTTACACAAAAGAAAACCCAATTTGCTGTCACAATGACAGCTTTTCTCTTATTAAGTAATTCAAAGCCTGATAATCCAAAAGATTCCAGTACCAATAGTCCATTTTTGGAGGAAAAAAACAATGTGTTACTGAAATTGATACATCAAGCTATCGCAACAACATCAATGTGCTAGACTGACAAGTAAAATGAGTACATGTATATTTCAGTGGCCTTACCATTCGTTCGTTAAGTGGATTTATTTCGTCTATATTGGGCATTGGGGAATGTTTAGATCTATACTGATGAAGAAAAATCTAAATAGTCACTCTCGAGATGTACCGAAATGTACAAATTCTTGTATTTTTCAAGGCGCACAAATTCATTCAAATTTATTATTGCCAAAAATTACTTGATTAACTGTTAAAAAGAAGTGTTTAGCAACGTGAGGATCATAGATATGAGCTGAATTAAGGGTGTCTCGGTACAGATACATGTAAGCCAGGAAGCAAGAGACAAAGTAGTATTATCCCTGTAATGTGGAGAGAGCTCATTTTCGATTACCGGTACACGGTGCAATAATAGTATCAATACACAGTTTTCTACGTACATGTTAGACTTTTTCTCTCATTATTTTCTAGACACCAAGCATTTTTACCGACACTGTACTTAAACATTTGTATTTGACAGTTTTGTTTTCCATTTTGAAAATAAACGAACTGTTTATTAGATGTAGAGGCCTCGGCCTGCATTTTACAAGTACATGTAACACGGAGTACAACATATCCCATTTTTTTGCTGGTGTTGTTTATAGTAATTTATATGACCGAAAATAAAATTGCAAATTGCATGATTGTGCGTTCGCTCAATGGTTAATGAACTTGTTTTCAACTTTTCAGAAAATACCATTTTGACGTTAATGAAACCGATAAACAAATAAGATGTGTCTGCTTTTCAGTGTTGTTTGAAAGCACTCAACAAGCTTGAGATGGAGTCCCGCTGTTTTTCACATTACCTCTAATTAACAATTTTGATCCTGATACTGGCTTCAGACTTGCGATTTAACAGTTTTTGATATCTTAATTTCGAGGGGAAAAACAAGAAACGAACCACTTCGCACTTACAACAAGAAGTAAATTGTGTCATTAACTCGCAGAGAATGAGCAGTGTATTGATCCCGTCTAAGGCTGATTAAAAGCGGATGCAGAGCATCACATCGTCTTCCTTCAATATCGTTTTTATGTGGAAAAATATTTTTTGAATCGGTGAATATATCAATCTACGATTCTTGTATGAATAGCTAATTGAAACATGCAATTTGCAGATACTGTCGGAAAAAATCTCATCAACGCCAGCACACAGACCTAGTCTTATTTTTTTAGAAGTCGGTCCTACTTAATTTCTATGTTCAATTTGGACCTTGTATGTTTTTAAAACCAAGTTCAGTATCTGCGGCCACCAGTATCTGGGAGGATAATCAATTTCAAAATATTTACGATCTAACTTCAGTACAAAAGTCGTTCCTCGCTATATGGAGGTTTAATACTAGAACAAAATAATCGCACCTTCGGTTAAATTCATCAAACTGATTATTTGTCGTGATAGAATAGCGAGATCTGTCACCAGAATATAGCGACATAATTGGTTCATGTATTGATTTCTGGTGTTCGTATAAGTATCCTCCTGAAATTAACAAGTTTCGAACTCGCAGTTGGAATGCCCGTCGTTAACTCCGGGGCATACATGGATCCTCTTTCTCTATTCCGATTCATCACTATAAAATACTTCAAAATGCAATTATAAGAAAGAATTTTTGCCAGAGGATACTAAAACTAATTTAATAATACACGAATTATTGCAACTACGGTCATAGAGAAATCGAAATGCTCGGTCTATAATCAAAAGTATCCCAGTCCGACTAATCGTTTAAACGATTCATCTGACGCATATTTTGATACATTATCACTCTCAAAGCCCTTAATTTCCTCGATAGAGACTTTATGATTTTTTTATGAGGCCCATCAGCCAATTTCAACAGAAATTATTCCTTCTTATTCTGTCCAAATTATTTAATATATTTTAAAGGAGATTTTTTGTTGGACAAATTAAATGAAGGAAAACAAGATAAATATGCTTTGCAAAATGAAATTTGGTAACAAAAATGCAAATTCAGCAGATTGTTTTATTTTTAAACCCACTAAACTTTATGCACTTGAAACGTACAGACGTATTAAAAGAGTAACTGAGGTTTGCAGACCCAGGTATAATTATATATATTTAAACTATTTGTAAAAAAAAGTTTTGTTTGTTCGCACAAAATGCCTCAGAAAAGAATCCGGGTAGTTACAGCAGAAGAGACTGTTGATATTTTATAAAGTGTTTTTAAATTGAAAAAGTGAGCCAAAAAAGTAAGACCTCACATTGCTTTCACAATTCAATGACAATGAACATTATATTTATTTTATTACTGTCAATAATATGCTCCACTCATACAGTAGAACAAAAGTACATTGTATTTATTTAGCTTTACAGAGTTTTATTTGAAGTGATTGCTTTTTTAATTAAAAACCTTTTTTCCGAATGAACCGTTTATTTGTTAAGTTTACAAGACACGTCTTTTTCAATTTTTTTCACATTTAAATTGGAATTGGAGGGAAAAAATGAATTCATTTCAATTTTTTTCCACATTTGATTAAGTGGACTTTACCCGGGGTCGTTTATGGTGATTTGCTTGAATTAAAAAATGATATGGATGCAGCAACGTGCATATGTAAATTTCGCCCTCTTGAAACTAACAAAAAAATGTAACCACAGTAGCACACTGTAAAATTTCAAACACTAGCATGTAACTGACGAAGTTTAACGTTTGAATATCAATGATGAACACAAATTCAAATTATAAGTTTCTTCAATACTAGGATATTCAAACGTTTTCCGTTATAATTAAAAGCACTTCATTTAGGTTGATTATATTACGCCTCTTCGTCCTTTGTTTACTTGCATTTGGACTATTTTCATCTTCGTGCATGCATGTTTGAATAACACAAGATGTGTTGATATATGAAAATTTAATTTCTTTCGTTTTTCATCGACAGCTGATGGTACAAGCATTCTGGTTCGACAATGTGGGGATTACGATTGGGGAAGTCATTGTGGGGACATTCTGTACGACTCGGGGGACGGGCGCGGGGAAGAACTGATAGACGGGTGTTTGGAATCGTGCGACCATGACGGCTGTAACTTAGCTAACCGGAGTCAATGGAGTGGGACACTTTTCACTATTTCTCTGATTTACGCGTGTTTCTTCCACATTGACTACAATTTTTAGTACAAAGTGCTGACTTATATAACTTTACACAGAAAATGCACTATGATTTACTACACACCATGATACACAGGAGATATATTTGTAAATATATAATATTTGCTGTATGTACATAGTTTATAATAATCCTTTATAAAATCCCTTCTGTACACTTCGATTTTAATTTCCAAATATTCCACAGTGTTTGTCCACATCTAAAAACCGATGTGGCTGAACTAAATCTTGATTTAATTTCGCCATATTACACTTTTTGTTTAAACCATATATACTTATCTTTTATTTAGTACACATGTTATATTAAATCGATTCTAGATTATATTTAAATGTTTTTCACTTAAGATGCATATGTATTGGTTATCGACAAGATTCATGCAATGTGAATTTAATATAACTACAAAACACTTTTTTAGAAGTCACTTATTAGTTTTCAATTTGTTAATTGTGTGGTTAATTATACCGTGTTTATTGTTTTGAATGCATCATCGAAAGTGTGAGAATAAACAGTAACTTCAAGAAGAATTCGTAATTATATTCACCAAAGCTGGATAAGGTGTCACGACATCATAGTTTTGCAACTAAAGCAATTATATAATCATCTGATACCCTTTCAGTTTAAACATTTATATTAGAGAAATATTTCGAATAGATTTTCATTCCGAAATGAGGACCCTTTTGATATTGTTGGCACGAATAGATACGATTTGCGTGTGTTTGTCAGGCACATACACGTAGCATCGTTTTTGAAAATGGGGGGGGGGGGGGGGGGGCAGACTCATTAAAAAATCTTGACAAGCAAAAAAAACAACAACAAAAAACCAGAAAACCCAACAGTGAGAAGGATACCGAGATATCCTCACAACTTCACAGTTCATTTCCTTATTTTCGATTTAATTTTTTACATGGTCCCCAAAAAAGTGGGGAGGGGGGGACAACTCCTTCATAATTCTATTTTTTATATGTAAATTTAGGAAAAATCATTGCTGCGACAAAAAAGGGAGAGGGGGCTAGGCCCCTCTGCCCCCTCCCTGATTCTACGCCCCTGTATGTATAGGTACGTGTATGAATAGGTACATGTTTTTTAGACTGACACCGCTTTGTTAATATGTTTGTGAGTGGACTTGTTGTTTTGCAATACAATGACGCAATCTTTTTTACTTCAAATCCAAGTATTTTAGAAACATGCAACACTGTGCCGGATAATTTTGCCAGTGCCAAGATGGCATTTTTCCACCCGTCTAAGGTGCATGTATCGAAAAATTCAAATCTGCCATACGATAGACCATTGCTTAAAGAGTTTATAACCACCTTATTAAATTTGTTTCTTGTGTATCATTGTTTTTGAAGTTGGCGTAAATGAATGGATGGTTTATCAGATGTTTATCATTAGAATGTCTGCTTTATGTTGAATAAAGTAATTAACTGTTTGTAAGCGCAAGCCTTTATAAGCTGCTGCAGCGAACTGATTTTTCTGGAAATTCGTCCTTTTTTGAATTCAGAAGAAGATGTGTGAATAAGGCGTGTAAAATGCCCATATAAGGAATGATAAGATACTGCAAAATTAAAAATATTAATATCACTAAGTCTGATAAATTTTTTTGGGAAATAATAAAATTCAATGTATATTTAACGTAACATCGGTTTGTAACCCTTAAATATTTTAAATACTTGTAATAGGTTGATTTAAACTGGCGTATGCGTGTCAAAACCTCCAAATAGTGTCATTTTTTTAACGTCAATGCCTTTTCTTTTATAGTGTGGGTCTGAGCTCCATATTTTTGTCATAGTCTAAATGCGGTTTAAGGTATTCGATGTATAACGAGATCGTATTTCCCGCCCATTTCCGTAACAACTCGGAATCGGGGGATTCCCCTAGAGTTATCGGTCTTGTCGATAAGAGTTATCGTTTTGAAGCGAACAAAAATGGGCGCCAAGAGGGATGGCCGAGGCCGCTTTACGAGCAATCTTCCGAAACGAATGCGATTTAAGAAGACTTATGTTACTACAGAACATAATTACCAAAGCAGACATCAGTGCCCTGGGGATTCGTGCACGTACAAGAAATGTCCTTTATTTAATAACGTAAAAAATCTTGGGAAAAATGTCAGTCGTGATTGGATGGATGGACGGCGGGTGATGGAGTTAGGGGTGCTGTTGGAAAACTTATCATCTTGTTCGCATTGTCGGATGGGTCCCATCCCTCTATATAAAGAGAACATTGTTGGAGAGAGACGGAGGGGTTTGGGGGGATATTTATACATAATATGTATGAATCCCGAGTGCGGAGAAGTGAACATGGTTCCCTATGGTAAAAATGTCATTTTGTAGCCCATTAATTGAACGTTTTAGAAAATAATACAAGTCCGTAAATTCGTGGCCAAAGTCTCATATAGCATTTAAACAACACATTTAGTTGTGAATGAAATGGCTCAGTGGTTAGAGCACCAGCCATTAGGTAACTTTATTGAAGTTTGGTTTTAAGGTTGTGGGTTCGAAACCACCAAAACTTAATGATTTATTTTTTTATATCGTTTTATGAAATATTTCAAACTGAATATAGTTAGAAATTATCCTTTTGTAAACTTGTATTATAACATATCAAATATATTTTTTGAAAAAAATGTTAAATTTGAAATTGTATTTTACGACTAACCAAATGGGCAGTTGCGCCATCTTATTCCCCCATCTTCTTTGTTGCTGTGAATGACAAAAGAATACAATCATGTAAATGTGCATATTTACAGAAAGTTTTGATCGATCTGATGATTTTAAACGAGTTGTGCCCTTAATCAAATAATTTTGTGTACATGTACAATTTAATTCATACCCTTACATATATTATGTGGAGCGTTATCAAAAAATGAGAGACCGTGAGTATGTAAGCTTGTGCACATTTTTTTTTCATTTTACTTTATTTGGGATATGGATTATATGTTATCATAAATATAATAAATACTCGATTGATGACATCGTCAAGATAAGACAGGCTATTTTAAAGCAGTGCCTAAGAACTAAGTATAACCCCTACAGGCAATTCAATTTATTATGATGTCGTTTTACGGGCCACACATAATTACATGTATCTCTGGCGCTTGTTGTCGTTATTAAGATAATTGATTGCAATTCAAAGTAACGTATGTCTTTAAAATAGTTGTTTTGGAATGAGTTTATTTTCATTTCATTACCCTTCATTATATTCAGCTTTTTTTTTTATTATTGGTTGTACTCACAGTTATGTACTGTAAAATACAACTGTTGCAGTGGTGTATGCTTAGGGCGAATATTCTCTTTGTCGTGTTCAATGTGTTTGATCGTCCATCGAAAAGGAAATCGCATCTTGAAGTAGAACTTTGATATGGCAGTAAGAGTGCGCGTTTCTATGGTAAATAAAGATGAAAGAAATTATGTCATTACACTTGACAAAGAAAAAAGTACCTGTACATTAGTACGTTTCTTTATTCTTCCGACTCGTTTGAAATTTAATTATCACCAGTTTTGTTTTAATATTACCAGATATAACCATTATACTTTTGGAGCTTCATCGCTTTTTTAAATCGATTTGATTTTTTTAACTTGTTTTGAAAAATTGCAAGTATCATCGGTCTTCACCTCAACTGGAAATTATATCTTAACTATTAATTTTGCTAAAGGAAGTTTAAATTCTTATTAACATTAAACAAAATGTAAACTAGTTAACGAGATTATCAATCCGTACATATTTCTATGAGTATTTTCTTTTTCAATAACAGATGCTTTTATCAAAAACACTAAATATACTTATTCATTACATGTACCTGAATATGTAAAAAAAAATCATTTACGAGAGCATAAATACTTTGGGAATTTATTCCTTCAAAATATAATTAGGGCCCCGCAAGGATTTGCGGGTGCCCTATAGTAATCACTCTGTCCGTCCGTCCTTCTGTCCGTCCGTCCGTCTGTCACTCTTCCGTCCACAAATTTCCTGTTTTTTTCTAATAACTTTTTTTATGGTTGCCCAATCAAGTTCAAATTTGGTATGGTAGTTCAGTAGGCAGAAATACATATTTTGATGCTAAGTTTGGTTCTCTATGTCTTCTGGTTTGGAGCTGGGGTGGTGGGGTAGATTCATAACTATGCATAAGAAGAATGGGCAAAGAGAGATAACTGCTGAGAATGAATGGGCAAAGAGAGATAACTGCTGAGAATGTTACCATTGTATACATGGAAGGCTGTGCAATATTTGTCCTTTGGGATTAATTAACCTTCCACAGGAAGAAAATCCTAAGCTTTATCTTTATCTGTCACATTGAGATTAATTACTGCACTGCCTGTGTCTGCAAATGAACTTTGTTTTGAAGTTAAGGTCAATTTTAAATGATGTGTAGTATTGTGTACATTCTTTGAAATATGGATTTGAAATATAATATTCATATTTTTTGGGGTTAAAATACCGTACACAATGATTTATGATAGTTTTATTGAATAGAGGCAAAGCCTAGGTATCATTGCATTGGTATCAATTCTTTGTTTTTTTAACAAATTTTATTTCATCCCATGTTAACCCACTTTATCCCGTGGATATGACTCATTGGATATTTTTTTGATATTCCAGAGTTGTGACTTTACAATGGGATTTGCCTAGGCATAATGAAGTAAAAATAATGTAGAGTTTTATAAACAGTGTAAACATTGATTGCGGTGTATAAAATATGGGATAAATAGAATCTCATGATTTGTAGTATAATATGATTTTTATCCAACTTGTGTGTTTTATCCCCTCACTAAGGCTCAAGAAAAAAACACTTTATATCCAACTACAAATCACGAGATCCTATATATTCCAGTTCTTTACATCTTCTGCCGGGCATTTATTTTTCATCATTGTTAATATAAAGAGGATGGAATTCAAAGTTTTTTTCACTTCTCTATATTAATTGTCATAGCGGGGCCCTTCCTGACTGGTCAGTTTTCTAGTTATCATCAAATTGAGTGTATCGTATCGCATTTCAACAAATGGTGCCACATTAACACTGAATATAACCGACTATAATTTCAAAAATAATTTACGAGAGCATAATACTTTTGGGGTTTATTCCTTCAAAATATCTTTATCATTGTCAGAAAATTGAGTGTTTCGGATCGCTTTTCAACATTAGGTGTCATATTAATTGAAGTTTTGATATATTATCTTTTATGAGGCATGTCGTTAATAATTTATAGATACATGTATATTTAATTCAATGTACTATTGTATAAAGAGGTTTTTTGTTCATCAATATCGGAAAAGCCATCGACTGAATTAAAGCGTAGGATTGGGCAGAATTTATTCCCTAGCACCATTTCTCGTAAAATGTCGTGCCTTTTTTAAAAAGATAACTAGGCTAGTAAGAACCTAACTTCTGAATTCGGGAATATAACTAAATAAAAGAACCATTTCAAAAAGATCTTGGACGTAACTAGGAAGTAACTATATTTTTCTTGCGTCAAAACAAGATAAAAATGACGAAATATACACAGATTGCGTAGTCTTAGTTCGAAAGCCAGACAAATCTTGTTGATTTCAAAGAGCCATGTCTGAATGGTCAGCAATAAAATAAACAGGCCTACGTCACATTGCACTTTGGTATAACTACCGAAAGTCCAAGCTCTTGTTAAAATGGTTCTACATGTAATGATATCGTTATGCATCTGATATAGATGAAAGAGTAAGTCAAGAAATAAACTCAAATAATTGTTAAGTTAGACAGAATGAAATCTAGATCAATACAATGAACACGACTTAGAGTGGATGAATTAATAGATGCATAATTTTTTTTAAAACTTGGAATATAATGATTTTATAATTTTATTTTTATAGTTGTTTATCCTTTAAAATTCATGACGAGAAGATAATAATTAAAGATATTACATGCAAATTAACATTTGTGGAGTTAAATGTGCCCTTCATTAGTCAGCATAACACTACCGATGCAAAACTGTGTCGATAATCAAAATATTTGCCAAGTGTTATATTATAACAGAGGATTAGCATACATGTAACTGTTGAAATAGCCAAACGTGGGGCTTGTACAAGAACGATAATTGCTTCAATCAAGTTTTTATCAGGAGTTCAAAAAAAGAAACCGCGAACACCCCATTCCCCTCACCCCAAAAATGAAACAGGTTTTTGTATGTTTGAAAGTGATAATAAACACAGCTTGTCTATTGAGTTATATATACATGTTACAATATGCTCATAGGCTTTTACGGTAGTCAAGTATAGTACAGACCTACTTAGCGTTTTAAGTTTTGCAAAAGTTACCAGTTCACTGCTTGATTGCTATGCATGAAGTGATTAAAAAATGCATGGCTAGAGCTAGCTGAAGGCTTTTGCTCTACAGCCCCCCCCCCCCCCCCCCCCCCCAATGAAGAAAAATAACAATAAGCTTCTTTCGGTTGGAGAAAAACAGTTGTCGCATTTTATTCATATGTACGCATTCGTTGCTTGTATGATGCGTTCGAGTGATTTCTGTTTTTTTATACCAAAAGAATATCGGTAGAGCATCAAATTTTCATATTTTAAAAAAAATAAACATGACTGGATGGTCGAGGCTATTTTCAAATTACACCATAACAATCTCTATAAAATGAAGAGTAATATATTGGAACGTTTAAATTTAAATCAAAAATATAAAACAGTAAGAGTTTACTTCACTAAATGAAAATTATACTGTAAATTCCTTATATTACGCGAGTACTTAATTCCGCAATCCCGCTGGATTGTATCAAATCGCGAGAATATAAAATCGCGAACGTTGAACTTTTCTCCTTTTTTCTTATAGTTTTCAACTCTTAGACAATATCGAGATTTTAAAATCCGCGAAGGATGCTTCTCGCGATTTTACGCAGATATTAATTCCTCGCGTTTAATTAGGAATTTACAGTATCTTAAAATAAAGGAAGATCTGGTAGTTAATTTGTTGACCAACCAGCTTCGTAAAGAGGGGTTTCCATGAAATAACAGGATCAACGAATGGCTAACTATTGGCAGACCGATGAACAGGTCAAATACTTTACCTTTTGCAACGTGTTGTGGGGACTTTTTTTTAAAAAAATACTAAAATAAACATGCAAAACCAACGGCTTTGATGAACAAAACTTAATTCTGACGGGTTGTCTCATGGTAAATTCTAACTTTTAATTCATTTAACGAAACACGTTCTCGTTATCTAAACGTGCATTGTTTTTGATAGGCAGTCAGTATCTAAGGATCATTTAATAACAAGATTACTGCAGTACAAAGAAGTTTACATTAATGTCAGTGAAAGTGCTGTGTGTGCGTTTGCGTGCAGCACTCTTAGGTTATCTGCCTTGATCTTCACAATGTACTAAATCTTGTTTTTCTGGTATAGTTTCGAAACAAACAGACTGAAACTAATTGTATGTAATAAATTGAACAGGACATGTTTACACAGTATGTTCACGTAACCAATTTAGAATAAAAAGATATGACCAAATTTCAATATAACTGTTACGACTGTATCCATGATGGTGAAATTTTTGTATGGTATAAGTCTAAAGTTTGTTTGATATAAGTTACATTGTTAAGCTGAATGATGTTACCCGTCAATGAATTATAAATTATAATTTGTTTGTACATGTATGCCTACATTTGTTTTAGCACTGTGACTTACCTTCTTGTTATCGACATGTTCTAGATTTTATACATTATAAGCATATGTTGCAATTGATTGCTGAAATGCAAAGACTTCAATTGACTTTTGAATCAGGCAAATTTAATCAAATTATGATAATAGAGAATTAAAGCACATTTTCATATTAGTATCGGTAAGATGAATATTTTCATGTTCAGGATGTTTATAATTAATTTTACCCAAACTTTAATGACTTTTTAGTATACTGTTAGATGGTTTGTAACATTATTCATTCTCTATTCTATCATCTCATCCATAAGAATTTTATTTACTATAATTTTGATTCGTTACAGAAAAAAAAATCAACTATTGCAAAGATGATTATAGCTCTTAAATTGCAAGGCATAAGATTCATTGAATTATTCTATTCACAAATAATCTAAACATTTTAAGAACAACTCTCTTTATTCATATAAAGCGAGCAAATCTGAATCCCGTTTTCATTGAACTTGTTATTGTTTTCTTTTCAGTATCCTGTGTTCTTATATAAAAACTACTGGGGCATTAACACAGATACAGTTTTATATGTAGTCAAGGTTTAACACAGTATGACACCCAAATGCTGTTTTGACAAAATAAGCGATAAATGTGACGATAAAGGGTGTTAATTTGTTTTCATATATCCGTTGCAGGTACACGTTTGTGACAAATATCTGAAGATACTGGCTGATACCATGCGTTCAATTGGTGAAAAGAAAAACACCTGCCACAGCAATTCTTAACGTAACGGGCACGCACAAAAATTTATATGTAGTTCTTTAACAGACACTGGAAAATGTTAAATTAATATATAGCTAAGAAACTCATGTATGCATTTTTTGTCTTACCGAAACAACATTTCTCCAAAGCATAAAATTAATTCAAAACTGCAATCGTGTATTGTTCAGATCGTGTTTATTAATTATTTTGAAAACATTGTGTATGGATTCTTTCGTTGTATGTCTAATAGTTGGCCAGTAAAATTCAAAAAGAATAACAATAATTATACATGCATGAAGACAAAAACTGATCAAGCAGTAATTGATCAATCACAAATGCCATTGCCCTTATATCCCATTATTTTTATACATATACCGAGCATTCTTTCACAATAGAATAACAGTTCTACTCTAAAAAAATATAAATATTTGAACTTTTTATATAAAATAAATTGATGTTAATATAAATTAAACCATCCTCATAATACATTTAACACAGGATAAATCTCTGCCATTCAGTCAACTGAATAGTCTGGAAAGGTGACTGAATGGCCTAGCTATACCATTCAGCCACCTTTCAGCTGACTGAACGGCAGAGATTCATCCTGTGTAATCCATTGTTTATCCCGTCTGTCGGGTATTCCTAGATTTAATTAAACCAAACTTTACACAAAACATCCATGGGTAAAAAGGAGTAATGGAATAAAGGAATATCAATTTTATAAATCCCCTATCGGTTTCACCGGAGGGGACTATAGCTTTCCTCTGCGTCCGTCAGTCCGTCTGTCTGTCTGTCCCACTTCAGTTTTCCACACTATTTTTCTTTAAGCGTTTGAGGAAAAATATAAAACTTGCTGTACAGCTTCAAAATGTCAACCTATAGATCAAGTTTATAATTACACTTTTGTAGCGTCTGGTTGACGAAATATTTTCTAGAAAATTAATTCTTTATATTCCAGTTTTTTAATGTTTGGGTTCGTTATCGGATTTGGTGTGTTTTGAATAAATGAGGCCAGTATGATTGTAGTCAGCAATAATATCGTGCGCTACTTGTACCATTTCTTTTATCGTTTCTAACAAACAAGTTGGTTCTGTTAAATAGTGCCAAGCATTGTGTCGTAAATTTAAAAGGCAGGATTTTTTTTTGGTATTATTAAAATCGGGTTTGTTATCGCGTTGTTCTGTTAAACTGTTTGGTTTGATTCGGGTACAGAAGACGGTAAGCAACGATATTGTGCATAACAGTGCATTGTTTACACAAATTTCTACAAGCAAATACGTTATAGACTTGGCGAAATTACAGGAGATAACATAAAGAGTATTAGAACCATTTTAACAAGAGCTTGGACTTTGGATAGTTGTGTCAAACAGCAATGTGACATAGGCCTGTCTATTCCATTGCTGGCCACTCAGCCAAGACTCTGTGAAATCAACACGATTTGTCTGGCTATTGGTTTAGACTATGCAATCTGTGTATATTTCACTTGAAACCAGCGTCATTTAAACTTGTTTTGAGACAAGAAATAGATAGTTACGTCTTATTGAAAGTCCAAGGTCTTGTTAAATGGTTCTATTTTACCCATTTTGTATTTAATTTCTATATCAACTATATAGTTTGAATTTCTTCTGCTCTTTTATCTCTGATTAAAGCATAACATCTCGTTTGTAATAGTTTTGAAATAGTTGTAGACTTCGAAGCCGTCAAAAAATAATACAGACCGGTAGGGGACGTGTATTGCTTATGCAATACTCTCAGAATGCTTGTTTTTAAAAGGAAGTAAATGCAATACCTACATAATAATAACTGACAACTGTTCGTTACGTTTGGGGGTCGATAAAACGGCGGTTTATAAACTAAGCCAGACAACTCTCAAAGATAATTTTGTAAATCCGAGAAAAAAAAACGATAAAATAAAAATATTACATAATAAAGTTTTGATTTTTACAATTATCTTTGAATTTAAATATATGATATTGTTAGAAAACATCACATTGTAATTGTTTTCGGTCCGATCTTTTGGTATTAGCTTGCATTCTTCGTGTTTGGGTCATGCAGGGCCAAAATTAAAATAAAATTAGTTGATCACACTAATTTGCGTCTTAATGTTTCGCTATAACATGTGACATTATAAGCCTTATAAACTGCTCTTTCACATAGCAAGATTTACTTATATTTCCTAAAATGGATTTCATATTTAATTGGGAAACCGAATATTATTGGTTGCAGAGTTGGTTATAAATAATTTTTTTTGAAATTATGCAGTCCGATGAAAAGTCCTTTGGCTACTTTCGATATCTGGTCATTATTTTGTGTTTGTGAAACGTATCTTGTTTCAGACAGTTTTCTTCAAGGATATTAAGTTTAAAATCATATGGGATGTTTGCTCAAACTGTATTGAAATTTAAATTCCTAAAGGAGGCTATTTTATTCCTATACGAATTTCCAACTATCCTATAAAAAAGGTGATTTTCCTGCAGAATTTATTTTTAAAGGTACATATCTCACCTGACGGGTGAGATAAATTAATAACAAAAGTAGTTTTAAACTCCCTAAGCAATAGCCTATCATATGACATTTGAATTGTTCAATACTTAAACGGGTGCAATAATGCCTCCTTAAATAATTAGCACCCTTTTAAATACATCTCAAAAACATAGCTTTAAGTAAAACATTCTGTTTCCTTTTATATGTTGTCTTAAAATTATACGATAATTTAAAATGTACTTATTTTTTATCGAAATTTTCCATCTACGTGGGTTTGATCGTGTAAAGAGAGTAAGAACCCGGATCTAGAAACACGGTTACGATGACACAATAATAAATGTTATTAGATGACTAAAGATGATTGAAATAATATTTTATGTACTTTTAATTGAAAATAACAACGGTTATCAGATACCAAAAACATATAAGAACTCCAAAATTTGATGAACATTCATTAATCGACAATTATCACTTGAAATATGATGGTGAATTGGACTTCAATAAGCTTTCTTGTTCTTCTCTTTTTTTCTTCAGGTAAGACTTTATAATTTATAGTTTGTATAGAATTCTCATTAAAACACAAACATTTTCTTTAATGTTTAAATTGCAAATTTTTCCTTATTGTTATAGTCTTAGCTATAGAGTGTTATAAGGTTTATAGTATCTGCAGGTCTGTAGCTCCTTGTCTGGAAAATATCGGATAGACGGCCTGGAAGCTACAGTGCAACCATTACAGAAAAACATGTGTATCTATTGCGCACAAAAACGTGCGCTATTTTTGTACTGACTATCCTTATTTATACGCAAAGTATGTGAAAACAATTAGTACCATTACATGTAAATGTTCAGACCTGCAGCTAGGTTTATAGGAAAAAAGTTTCAACTGTTCAGTCCTGCAGCTAGATTTCTAAGAAAAAAGTTTCAACTTGTCAATCTAGAAAGACTAAGTACATGTGTATAAATCTAATTCATTGGGTATAAGTCTTAAGAGTTTAATTTATTTAAAAACACAACTCACATGTTCCTATTGATTAACCGAATTCTAAACGAAAACGTCTTTGAAAGCATTTCTAGTACATGTTTAAGAAGAAACATGATTTTTTTAATTTCTTAATTGAACAAGGGTAACGCAAAGTCACAGGTACAATAATTCATTAAAAGTAGGCGTAACGCAACAACGTTTCTACTTATTTCAATTCAGATCTGATTTTAATGCATTATTATTATAACAAACTGTGTAAAGTATGAAATAAGGATAGCCGTCGCCGGCCGGTGACGTTAATTTTGGATTTTAGCGAAAAATTATCGCTATGTATTAGAAACCTATTTAACGTAAAATTAAAGCTCAACTACAAATTAGAATTATTTATCAAAAATCAATTAAATTTTGTTTTCTACATATCTTTAATTTGAGAAGTCTCCTTTAATGAATCTGTATTTAATATACTCTTAAATCAAATGATTTCTAAGGAATGAGTTATGAATTCGACTTAGTAATAACATAGGCTGCTGTTTGTACTGTACGGTTTATTTTTTATATGAGAATACAATATTTAACAGAAGTAGAAGTCTTCAATCATAAAAAAATCCATTGATTTCATCAAGTTTCAGTAGATAATTGGTCCAAACGTAATTTTATTTATAGGTTATGGCATGTTGGTGTGCTATTTTACTAACTGGTCACAATACCGACCCGGCAATGGACGTTTCACACCTCAGAATATAGATCCACACTTGTGCACGCACATTGCGTATGCATTTGGCAAACTGGGTTCTAATAACAGAGTAGCTACCATAGAACAAAACGATGTCACTCTGTAAGTAACATCATGAAAGGTTTTTAAAGAATAGTCTATAGAATTGAATAAAAATCAAGACTAAATTTCAAATTTAAAAGATCAGTTATTGTACAATTACCATCTTTTATGTATTATGCTTTGCAACCTTGGCTTTCAGATACTCACAGGTCAATGCATTGAAGAGCACAAATCCTAACCTCAAAACGCTTCTAGCTATGGGAGGATGGTCCGCAACAAGTGGCCCATACTCTAATATGGCTTCCTCAGCTTTGACGCGCTCTGTCTTCATCAATTCGCTGATGGCTTGGTTGAGACAACACAACTTTGATGGAGTAGACATGGACTGGGAGTTCCCCGCCTACGCTTTGCGTGGTGGCATACCTGCTGACTACACCAACTTTGCTCTTTTGATCAAGGTCTATATTACTTTCTTGATCAAGGTCTATATTCAATGCTACTTCTTGGGCCTTTCAAACTATTGGAAAAACAACCTCAAATGCGTTAATTCAATGCTACTTCTTGGGCCTTTCAAACTATTGGAAAAACAACCTCAAATGCGTTATAAGGGTCCATGACAACCATCTGTTATAAAACTTGATAAAAATAGATCATTATAAGTTGAAATTTAAGCATAGTTTCATTTAAATTCAGTTTATTATATTAAATTATACCATATTTTGTGTATACCTTCCTCTTGTTTGTAATTATACCATCTAATGATGTCGATACATTGAAGGTGTGGTATATAAATCCACTGAAAAATCTTCATCCGAATTACATAATTATATTGTTTCTAAAGTTTATTAAAATGAAGGATTACAGAACAATGGCCCACTTATTTAAAGAAATGCCATGGTTATACATGTATAGTTAGGTGTTTAATGAATTATATGCATTTTACATGTTCCCGTTGCGTTAGATAAAAAAAAGGTGACTTATTGTTCGGGTGTGAGGTGTGGCCCATGCACTTTTTGTTTGGAAACTGAATACAATTTTTATGATTTATTTTAGGAAATGAGACAGGCATTTAACGCAGAAGCCCAGTCATCCGGCAGAAGTAGACTAATTATTTCTGCCGCGGTTTCTCATGCTAAAACCGTCATCGACGCTGGTTACAACGTGCCCCAAATTGCCATGTAAGAAAATACACTTGAAACTATGTAAAAAATGTCCGAAATCTTAATATACATGTTATATACTTGATGTTCAATTGTTTTCGATACAGGTATATTGACTTTATATTTATAATGGCATATGATATGCATGGGCCTTGGGAGGGAAAAACAGGACTACATTCCGGATTGTATGCTTCCAACAACGACCCAGATAAAAAGCTGAATACGGTAAATAAAGTTTTATTACTGCTTTGTAACGTACTGTTTTGATGCATACAATCAACTGATTCGTCATATTTTACAATTTTTTGATAAATTAGGCATGGGCCGCTAACTACTGGAACAGCAAAGGAATGCCTAAAAGTAAAATTGTCGTTGGCATTCCCACTTACGGCAAAAGTTTTATCCTTGACAATGCTGTCAACAACGGCGTTGGGGCTCCAACAACAGGAAGGGGGCCTGCCGGGAGATTCACGGGAGAAGCCGGAGCATTGTCCTATTATGAGGTTTTCAAAACCAAATATTGTCTAATAATATTGTCAAATGTTGCTTTGTCTAAAAGATTTGTGAATGCGCGTTGTTTGCAAAACGTTTTCATGATTTTTTCCCCCCAAAGATTTGCGAAATGCAACGAAGTGGATCAGGAACCACACGAAGAGATTTAGCCGCTAAAGTTCCTTATTTTGTCAATACCAACACTAAACTGTGGGTAGGATTTGAAGACAAACAAAGTGTACGAGATAAGGTAAAAATTTTGGAGCATTGCATCTTGTATGAATATAAATGACAAATATAAAACTTCAAATAAGATATTTTGTCTTGAGCATAAGTTATTATTATCGTTTGATTTGAATGCTACGTGCAGATTCGAGAGCTTGTGGTAGGACAGGGTTATGCAGGGGCTATGACGTGGGCCTTGGATTTAGACGATTTCGGTGGATCTTTCTGTGCTCAGGGCTCCTATCCTTTGATTTCGACCATGAAAGTAGAACTGGGATCAGGTGGAGGAAGCAGTTCGTCAACATCGAGCACCACAACTATAACCACTACAAGTGGTGGCGCAGGTAAGTGAATTCTGATTTCTTTTATAAAAAATTTCGGTAGAGGAGGAGGTGTCAAAGGATAGTTGTATATGTCGGGGGTGCGTGGGTTAATTCGGCTGTAAGAACGCATTAATTTGATTTAAAAGGAGTCAGGGCCCCGAACACGAGAATCTCAACAGTTATGATTGATAATTTTCACTAAAAACTGTGGTGTTGTTTTTTTTTTTAAAGTTTCTTGTGTTGGCAACGAAGGAGCATTGCTACCTCATCCTGATTGTACAAAGTACTACCAATGCGTCAATGGGATACCGATGGAAAAAAGCTGCCCCGGAGGACTCCATTTCTCTGTCACAATTTCTGCATGCGACTGGCCGTCCAATGCTGGTTGCCAGTAACAAAATTTTAATCCGTTCAATAAAAAACTTTTCTGTCATCCGTCTACTCTCGAGTTGTTTTTCTTTTTACATGTTATTCGTAAGGCAGCTACATGTATATGATTTTAGAAATCAGTTGCTTGTGGTTCTACTTCTATGTTAAATTTGTAAGTTAAACATGACACAAGCATTTTTAATTTACAAAGAATTTTGAACTTTGTTCCTCACCTGTAATTTGACTTTGACGTGGATTTTAATTGCCAAGCAATAGTAATGCTCATGTGGATAATTCTAAAGATATAAAAATGGGAAATTTTTAAAATTTCAGTTAAAACAATATCTATGCCACTATCTAGTTTTTGCTTCCGTCTATATTGCAGCCAGTTATGATATCAGTTGCATATAATGTACCCTCTCTTTCTCTAAATTCCTTTTGTTTACAGGTTAGGCCTTTAAAATCTTCCTTGTCGGCTGAACTTTTCACCTTATGTATTTCAGAGTTACGAAAGTTAGAGAATCCAAATGTTTCGGACATTTCCATTTTTAATGCAGATATATATATTAAACATAGTAAGAATTTATGTTTTCCCCCCAGAATCTGTGTGCAAATTAAAACAAGGGCCAAAAGGTCCGAGCGGTCACCTGAATTCTATAGCCCCTACGCAGCCCTGTCGAGGAATCTCATATATGTATTTAATTAAGTTTCATTCTGGAATAAAGAAAAATTAGATATTTTAATGACAACCACCGCTCTGCCTGAGGTCCTTCAAGAAGAACTATGAAACAGAAAAATTAAAGATAATAACTTTCCCATATTTTACTATCATGATAGGTTTATGTGTATACGTTTTTATAGATAAACTAAAACAAGAGGGCTAAAATACATGTTTTATTTTAAAAAAAAACCCTTCCCACATGGCCGGACGAAAACTGTCCTTAAAAAAATCAACGTAGATCTGGTGGATAATTTTTGACCACCTAGTCTCCTAAACAAAGGCGTACACTGGCATTTGGTTCTTTTTTTTGGATTTTTTTGTTAACCTTCAGAATTCAAAATACCAGACTTATTTTTTTTCTTTATCCGGTCGTAATTATTTCCTCTATCAGTTTATTTTGAATTATCATTTATCTATGAATTTGGAATTATGTAAATTCTAAACAATTAAGATTGCATCATACACGACTGACTGTTTTGGCCCTTTTGGCCTTTCATAGTTTTCTTTATCTCAGAAAAAATACTGGGATAAAATGACTATGGGTTTTGAAACAGGTAACAATGAAAAACCAGATGCTCAGTGGCCACATCGCTTACATGGGCAAGAATGGCAATTACTCTGACTATATCAGCCTTGTGGTAAGACATACATACAGTGTAATATCTTACAAATAAGGCAATAAAAGTAGATTAATCTCCACATATTTTGGTTATTCAGTTTCAGTGAGAAGGTGATTTTTAAGATAATATGCTTTAACACAAAATTTAACTTTTCTGGACAAATATATTTTGATAAAAGTTTTGGAAAATTTCAAAAAAAATTCAAGTATTTTGATTATATCACCGACATAGACGGAGTGGCTTCTCCTTTGACTAATAATAAATTCTCGTCATTACTTAAATATGTTTTGTTCTAGGTTTGGTAGAATTGGCAAACTGTTTCTAGAGTAGAAAATGAAAATATGAAAAGTCTCCGCCGACGACAGCAGACAACGGACATTTTTTTTTTATCAGAAAAGTTCATCTTTAGCTAATCAATCTGACCCATTTTACAATAGATCGACTAATTTATTATTTTAGTGTCCAATTATTCTTTGTAAAAGTGGTTTTTGGTAGTATCAATCTGGGTAAAGTAAAGAGAAAATGAGCCCTACGACATGAGATTTGCTTTTCGTTATTAGCTCTCCTGAGCTGAAACTCAAGTGAGCTATTCTGATCCCATTTTGTTCGTCGTCTGTGAACATTTTACATTTTGAACTTCTTCTCTAAAACTGCTTGGCAAAAAGCATCCATATGGGAAGGCAAATATAAATGAAATGAATGAAAGACCGATCTTTATTCAAATGGGTAAAAACCTCGAAACTGTAGAAAAGGGGGGGGGGGGGGGGGTGGGCGTATTTTAAAAAATCTTCTTCTCAAATACTACTGAGTCAAATTCAACTTAGATTAGCATGAATAATCCTAATGGCTAGGAAATATAAATTGCCAAATTAAAAGCTAATTTTTTTTCAAATCTGAGTTATTGCGAAAATAATAGTAAAAGAAAGGCGTGTTTCAATAAGTTTATAACTTCGGGTTCTGTACTCCATGCTTCTAAAACATTGGAAGTTTTTACTTCACACAAATATTGCTTATGACCTAAAGGTGTGTCATGACCTTGACCCAAGGTCATTTGGGCAAGTTCAAGGTCACTGGCAGAAAAAGTGCAAAATTCATGTCCGGTCCTTATCTTTCTTATGGAGAAACATTGGAAGTTCTCAGTTCACACAAAGATTGCCAATGACCTAAGGGTGTGTCATGACCTTGACTCAAGGTCATTTGGGCAAGGCCAATGTCACTGGCAGAAAAAGTGCAAAATTCTTGTCCAGTCCATATCTTTCAAATAGATAAATATTGGAAGTTCTTAATTCACATCAAGATTGCTTATAACCTAAGGGTGTGTCATGACCTTTCCAAAGGTCAATTTAGGAAGTTCAAGGTCATTGTTTTAAAAAAATGCTTAATTAGTGTCTGTGTCATGTCTTGTATTAATGGGAATAATAAGAAGGTAAAATTTGACACAAAGCTTGCTTGTCTCAGGCCACATAAAATTATTTTTTAGATACTCATCTCTGTCTCTCTGCAAATGGCCTGCCCCGATGTATTTTATTTTTGGAGAAAAAATGTGTGGAAAGAAAATTTCGGAAAAGAATCGGTCTCAGTATACCAATAATTCAAAATGCTTATATTCAATAGTTGCTTGACATGTAGAATTTCGTTTGATTCGAGTCATGTTCGGTAACAACATAATGCAAATGTCCTCGTACATTAACAGTTAACTTGAACTAAAATGAAATTTAAAGAATAGAAATTGGTTTGTAAACTCATATATGCATTAACAGTTTTAAAAAATAGAGCAGATGTTATTTATAGAAAATGGACGGTGAAAAAGATTCATCTAATATTTTCTGTAAAAGAAAAATACATGAGTTATGATTTTTTATAGCGGGGGGTATCAATTGTGAGCTTACTCACAGTACATGTACCTCTAGTTAAGGTCTTTCGTTTTCCAACGGAAGACCTTATTGTTTTCGCTCGGTTTCTTTTTCCCTATTATTATTAAGGTCTTCATTTCGACAATTCTTTTAACAGAAGATGAGACTTGATGTAAACTTTTTACATTTTTGAGATTTTTTTCTGTCGTCACTTCCGGTACAGATTTATCGGCCATTTTGAACAATTTTACGACCTATTTTGTGCAGAGCTGATCTCAGAATATTATCAGAGATATGACTATGAAACTTTCAGGATAGGTAGCCTAGTTTGAATTTGTGCACAATTATGTTGCTTTACGCCAGTGGCGCCATTTCTTTGAGCTGGCCTAAGCATGAAAATTGGGTACGAATTTTCATTCAAATTTTTCATACGTTTTGATCTGAATCTTTTTATCAGTTGATATTTTGTTATGACATATATAACAAAAGTGGAAGAAAATCAAAAGTTCTTTCCAACAAAATCATGAAAAAGGGGCTGGCCCCCTTTTTAAGGGGCCAAGACACTCGTAAACTCTATTATAGATAACTTCAAAACGATAAAGATTTTGTTATGCATTATAGAAGCAAAGTTGTTGATCGGAACAATATCTATCAGGTTAAATCATTCCCACGCCTATTTATTACGTAATTAGGGATTTAAAGGGGCCAAAGTACTTAAACTTTGACACAATATATCTAGAGAAGAAGACATATTTTGTTAAGCAATGTAGAAAACAAAATGTCTTTATTGATGATTCTAATCGATTCTACTAATCAAAACAGCAATGTCTGTCCCCATTAAGGATCTAGAGGGCTTGCCCCTAAAATATTCAATTTGTATTTAAAAAATGTACATCAATTTAGATAGATATAAGAACAAAAATGTTAGTATTCGTGAGACCTTTCGAATGAACTGAAGGAAAGAGGGCTGGTCCTTTAAATTAGGGGCCAAGACACTCGTAGTCTTTTACACATACCTTTAAAATGATCAAGAATTTGTAATGCATCATAGAAACAAAGTTGTTGATCGTAACAATACTAATTTGTAAAACTCATTGCCCGGCCATTGATGACGTCATCAGGGATTTTAGGGGACTAAAATCTTTAATCTTTCATGTGCCGAATGTGAAAAAGCAAAACGCTTTGTTAAGCAATTTAAAGGATATTGACAATCGTATACATTATCTGAAAGAGAGTGGTTGAGAGAGAATTCTAAAATTTTATTGATATTTTAATCGTATCGTTTAAAAATTGAACGGAAGACCTACTCGTTACTCGTAACGAGATCGTATCTAGTTTTTTTTTTTCTTACAAAATTTGTGCAGGCGATTTCTCGGAAATGGCCGAACCGATTATCGTGAAACTTTCAGATCTAATAGATATTAATCCGAACTTGATATACATTCCTTTATTTTGATGACGTCATTTCCGTTCTTGAGAAAATGACGTTTTAGCGATTTTCAGAGGGTCGGCTTGTCCACGGATCTCCTCCTAAACGGTAAAAAATATTGAGTTCAAACTTTCAGGAATTGTAGACAAGAGATTGCGGATGTGCAATTTGGCATTTATCTTTGCCATGCTCTAAAGGCGTTAAAATTTACAAGACTTTTCATTTGATATCAAGAAAAATGGACTTGCCCCTAAAATTAGGGAACCAATGGGCTCAAAAGTCTTTTATCTGTAGCCCTTTAGTGAGGGATATTTGGTGAACGGTTATATATTTTACAGTTATGTATCCAAGCAATGTAATGATTTTATCATGTGTTACGAAATTAGTGATTTTTAGGGGCCAAAAGTCCAGAATTTTGATCACATATATCTCAGAAAGGAAAAAAATGCAGTATAGAAGAAAAGATGCTCAGAATGATATATTAAATCATATGCATTTTCAAAATTTCGTTAAGGGATCGGCCCCTAAAATGTTCTTTCCCATATATCTCAAGAACGGTAACGAATTTCTAAACAGCTGTTGAACAAAATGGGTTGGGTTTTAAATGACCTTTTCTTACAAATTTTGTGCCTGCGATTTCTCAAAAACGGCTCGGCCGATTTTCATGAAATTTGCAGATCTAATAGATATTGATCTACACTTAATATACATTTTTTTTATTTTGATGATGTCATTTCCGTTCTTAAGATAGTGACGTTTTAGCGCTTTTCAGAGGGTCGGCTTATCCAAAGACCTCCTCCTAAACGGTAAAAGATATTGAGTTCAAACTTTCAGGGATTGGAGACAAGAGATTGTGGATGTGCAATTTGGCATTCATATTTGTCATGCTCAAAAGACGTTAAAGCTCGCCTGGTCCCGAAAATTGAGACTTAAAAAACGTCGTAATTTTTCATGGTTTTCTTTGTGAAATGTCATAAAAGCAAATATGTTTATCTTAGAGTTATCTATCAAAGCAATGTAATGATTTCATCATGTTTTACGTAATTAGGGGTTTTTAGGGGCCAAAAGTCCACAATTTTGATCACCCACATCTCAAAAAGGAAATATATTTTGAAATGCAGTACAGAAGAAAAGTTGTTCAAAATTTCGTTAAACGGCCCTAAAAGGAGATAAGGGATCGGCCCCTAAAACCTTTTTCAGATATCTCCAATACGGTAACAAATTTCTAAACACTTGTTGAACAAAATGTGTTGAGGATTATACGACCTTTCATTTGATTTCAAGAAAAAGGGGCTGGCCCTTTAATCAAGGGACCAAATACAAATGTAGCTCTAAAGTCGTTTATCTATAGCCCTGTACTGAGATCTATTTCGTGAAAGATTATTGCAGCTAAATTAGGTATAATACGTTTATATATCTTAACAATATAACGATTTTCTCTTGCGTTACCTAATTAGGGTTTTAAGGGACCAAAGGTAAAGAAGTTTAATTTTTTCTTTCTTAATTAGAAGAAATGCAAGTATTTAAAAAGCAATGTAAAATAACTTATAAAAGGCGATACAAAAAGCCTTAGTACCTCACTTCTTTTTCCATATCATGTTTTGTTGTTAAAAGTCAAAGTCGATGATGTCGTATTTTCTTCTAAAAGACCTCCTCGTTGCTCGCAACGAGATCGTGTCTAGTTTTCATTATTTATGCTTTGTAACATAGGGAACTATCGCCTGTAGTTTGTAATTTTTACGTATCAAATCAAACGTACACTTTGGTAAATCAGACAGTCCACTGTTTACCTGCGCTAAATAATCCGATGTATTGACAGAGTACTAAAATACAATTCACTCTATTGGTAATTCGGTGTGATCTTTTGCGTAATGGTTGATTAATGCAATGTGTTTTATTAAGTTGCTCAGCATTTGAGTTTAAACATAGTTTAAAGAGGTTCACTCCTTAGGTGTTGGGTAGCATTTTGGGTCACCTCTAGTCTAAAATTTCTGCCTCACATATTAATTTTAGGTGTAAACCTATATTTTACAGTGCCAAATAAACTATATCGAATACAATTGGTTTTTTTTAAGGTCAGACGACACGTTCCTCGAGAATCGTTTTTGTATCTCCTCGTAATAAAGAGGTCCAATAAAAAAATATTAATTTTATAATAACTTTAAAAATGATCAAAATTTACGTGGATTTGAATAAATGTCGAGATGGTCGAGTGGTTAGAACCGTGGCCGCTCACTGCCAGTAGCGTAAAGGTTTTAGAGGTCGTGAGTTCAAAGCCCCGCCCCGGCGAAGATATAGTTCTAATATAGTGAATTTCGCTGTGCTGTAGATGTATTTATTTTTATATCAGCAGTTCAAGTGTATTTTCAAGAAGATTATATTGGAAATTGCATACTCTAGTATTTTGCAGAAATGCCAGGTAAGGTACCCTAATTTTTTGCAAGAAAGCTTGTCAAAGTAGTAGTAAACCATTAACAAATTCCTGGAAAAAGTTATCTAAAATTGAGGAACGTGTCGTCTAAACTTAAAATACATTTTTACAGAGTTTAGTAAGGGACTATATTTTGTGGCGGAAGGTTTTCAGGAAGGGAAAGAACAATTTTCATAACTCACTAGTTACATGTATAGAGTACTGTTACTTTAGATTCCTAATTTTCAGCGCAGACCAAACTTATAGATAGTTTGTGTATTACGATATATTTAAGATATTCTGAAAAACATATTTAAACAATATTTTGATATTTCTATCGATATATTTTGGCATTATTAGCTTATATTTTATAGAAGTTAAGAAAAAATTAACTCTAATTTTAGCCTAAAATTTGCTTATTTCATGCTATATCTCAATTTTTTAAAATGTTAACCCTAGTTGTTTTACTTTTAAATGAGACATTAAATGTATATCTATTTGTATGCGCAATTGTAGAAAGATGACATTAGTATAATTTTTTTATTTGCCTTATAATTTGATTATTCTAAAACTTTGTAACAACTGTTGTTGTGTTCATTGTGCACTGATCTTTGAAGCCACAAGTAAAGCAACAATTTTTAAACTTTGACTTAGATTTTACTTTTATAGTTCAACGTCATACATGTACTGTATTAAAATCATAACTACACAAGTAATAGCTTTCCAAAAAGCTTGCCTGACTAAACAAAATTATTCAATGGAAGCATGCATGAATCAATTAGGCTATCTTATCAGAAATGAATTTAATTTTCGCTGCTGATCATAAATCTATAAATGGAACATGCAAATTCAAGACGAAATGTTAGTCTTTTCTTTGATCTAGAACATGTACATATCTATCACTTGAAATTCATTTATTTTATTGATTCAATTTTTTATAATTAGGAATGCACACATATCATATAAGTACATGTAAGTTCGAAAGCTGAAAGTAAATAGTCGTTTTTTCAAATTGTATTTGTTTTATTAATTGCAAAATCAACTGAAAAGCATTTTTTAAAACTTCCAACCTTCTGAAATATGAGAAGGTATACAAACACGTATTGTTTTTGAATGTGTGTGGGCAGCTTCATTAAAATCATCTTGACAAGCAATTAAAAAAGGGTGAATTCTCAAATTCATGAAAAAAACCATAACTGTAACTTCAATTCAATTATAATTTCTTATTTGTAGAACTTTTCATTATTGCATGCTTCTACAAAAATAGAGGGGGGGGGGGGGGCAATCCATGATATTTTCATTTATCCTATAAAGTTAAGAAAGTGCCAGCTGTCAAAAGCAGCCTCCCCCACCCCAACCCCCGATGCTACGTGCCTGTGATGTAAACACATGGTGTGCTCTGGGGTATTTGCATGATCCCAACAGACTCGTCAACTAATCGACGCACAAAAACTATGAATGATACATTTTGACGCGAAATCCTGCTTTACCGTTCACACAACGAATGAACTCATCCATTGGCAGACATCCATGGGGGGGGGGGGGGGTGTCAAGATGAATTTTTTGACATTTGTTTTGTAACAGCTACATATATGTATATTATACTTTGGATCGGATGTTTTGGAAGAAATCTATCGAATTAAGAAACACACTTGATTAGTAATTTTTAAATGTGGTAATGTACATTTAGTAAGAAACGCGAGTTATGTTCCTTATTCAAGATTAATGAAATCGCCCAACTAAACGAAAATAGGGTCACACCCCGCTTTGGCGATTTAGTTCCTCCAGTAAATATTCCAGCTGTATAAATATATATTTGTTTTAATCCAAACTGATGACTCTCTTGTTATAATGATAATCCAACACCAATTATTTCTTACATTGTATCGTAATAGACAATATGTTACAACTTGTTGCGATGACCCCCTCCCCCTTTTTAACCGTTCAAATATGGTGGAATGCTGATCTATTTTTAAAGCAGGATTACACACGTGCTCTGCATGGTGACCGTCCCTTTTACTTGAAAACTCTTGCTCGCTGTTGTTATCACATGCCATATAACATTTTCATCAATTATGAACGTAATTGCTGACATTTTAAACATGCATCGGTCAATCTTTTTTTGTGAAATATCATGATTTTGCTTGTCCCATTGTCTGCACTGTTTCGGAGATTGCAACTTTTAAACCTTAGATATGCCTGACGTCATGACGTCAGGCAATAATTGTTCAAACTATAAATATTTGTTTGATTTCTTCAAATTATCAATTTGTATGTAAAATTGTAGCAAAAATTCAGGAAAATTATTATTTCTGTTTGAGGCCCTATATTTCCACAAAATAGCACGTGACATTGGTACAAATAAAATAAATGAACATTTTAGGCCCCGATCTTTATATCTAAGTGGTTTTCGGATGATTGACATTACTATTATTTTAGGAGCCAAACTCCTTAATATCGCTTACGAAAATATGTAGGTAATTATATAATTATATGATTCATTTTGAAAAATAAATGGTGCCCTTTGTTTGTTTTAGTGCATCGTCTTCTCTTTAATTGTTTAAAATTTCTATTTACTAACAAGTTTTGAGTGTTAGGCTTCGAATTATAAGCAAGATACAGAGCTTTGCTCACAATTCTATGTTTGTACACAAATCTTAGGCCATTCTTTTTTTTTTTTTTACATTTTAAATGCTGAATAGGAAATACCAAGTTAAAAATCTTAAGCTGAATGAAAAAATGACAATAACAAACCGTGAATCATCTCTTAAATCCATAAAACGAAATACAAATTCAAAGCAGAGCAACACGAACCTCCAAATAGATAGAGAAGGGATCATGTGCATAGGAGGAATGAGCATCTTCTGTTGACCGGTCGCACCCGTCGTGTGCTCCTTGTCACAATTGGGCATGTCAAAATCGAGGTAAATGTCAAAATCGGGAAAATGTCATATAGGAAAAAAAACCCGAAACGTTGATGAGTTAGTTTGTTTGTGATGGTCAACATACAAACATTGAGCCAACACGGACATCTATTACATTAGAGGTAGGATCAGGTGCCTAGGAGGAGTAAGCATCCTCTGCTGACCGGTCACACCCGCCGTGTGCTCTTTGTCGTTATCGTGAAAAAAAAAATCTGAAAAGTCCATAGACAATTAGGCGATTAATTATGGTCTAACAATTAGTATTGAAAACGTCAGTCAGCATGCGAATCAATGGAAGATTGTATTTGCTGACAAGGTCGTTGTATCGACAATAGAACATATGACTTCAAGCGAGACTGTTAATAGTCCTGTTTTATCAACTTGTTTGTCAGTAGCTTGCTTCGCCTTAGAAACTGTTCAAAGAAGAGCATGCCTTTGCGTATCGAATCAACTGAGAGACAAAAACACCATATGCAGGTCATGACGGTATATTGCTACATAAGTAAGGAAAGTTGACTATAGAAGAATTGAAGTCATCGCGTTTATCATAAAGTTTGTTCTTAGTTGGTTACCATCAATGTCCATGTCCAGTAAAATATCCAAATATGAAACAGATGACACAGACTCTGTGGTATCCTTTATTTCAAGTTCCCTGGGATATATCGAGTCGACGTTAATGGAAATAACAAATGTTATGTCGTCGATATACCTGAATGTTGAGTTGGTCACAGCGAGTGATTTATTTTTTTCACGTACAAGTTTTTGAATATATTCTGCTTCATAAGAATACAAAAATAGATCTGCTAACAATGGGGCACAATTGGTACCCATGGGAATTCCCACGGATTGTCGGAAGACTTGATTTCCAAGAACTACATAGATGTTGTCTATCAAAAATCAATAATAAAACTCATGTGAACAAAATATGACTCAAACCTAGCAGAATCATGAGCTTTGTTTCTTGCTTATAGTTCTAAGATTGACGCTGAAATTTTGGTTGATCATTAGAAATGTCTCGCTAAACGTTGAATACTAGTACAAACAAATTAAAGGGACTTGGACACGATTTGACTTAAAATTTTCAAATCTTATTTTTCCATTTTCAATGTTTATACTGATAAATATAGAAGTTTATAATGCCATGTCAAAATTTGAAACTCAAATATCAATTTATAAGCAAGATACAGAGTTTATAATTCTTTGTAAACAAAACTCGAATATTGTCATTTTTTACATATTCGTTGTATTGGGATAAATTTCAATCAAATATAACTTTCTTTTGTTGAAAATATTATTTAAGAAGATATTGAATTAGTTTAAATTGTTATTTACATGCCATTTTGTCTAAGAAATGGTAATTCTCTACATTACTTTTTTGCAAACAACTATAGGACTCGAGCTTTGTTTACATAACAATCAATTCTTACCTCTGTATCTCGCTTGTAACTTGACTTTAACATTTAATATTTTGGTCAATCATTTAAAATGCACCAATAAACCATTTTATACATAAAAAATAAAAATAAAATTTTTGATCTCAAATCGTGTCAAAGTCCCTTTAAAGGATGATATGCTGTAACTACTGTACTACGATGAATAATATGAATTCTACATCAATTTTGCTATATAGTTTTTCTGACACAAGTAAATAAAAACGACACCGTTAAAACAGTTTTAATAGATTTGACACAATTTGTTACAGGGGTAAAGACATTGTCACTATACCTAAAAAATATTACAGCGGAAAGTCATCCTGGTTTGTAGCCATTTGTTGTTTTTGAATACAGATGAAAATATCTGATGGGCCTTAGTAAAATAGAGTGATTTGCCTCTCTAAACATTGGTTATAATAGCTCTTTAACATGTCACGTGACAACAGTATTCATCAATCGAGTAAGGTTATAAAAGTCATATGAGTTTACGCCAGGTAACAGCAGTCATTTATAATTGGGAGACCAATTAAATGTTTGAATAATTTAATTTGAGGAATTGAGCGCATTGAGGAACAATTTTATTTTCACATATATCAGAATTTTTTAAATTAAATACAATAACTATTATGATATTTTTTTCAAAAATACAATAACTGAAGAATACATATATGCTCTCAAATATTTTGATCGCTTTAAAGTGTGGGAAGGGGGGGGGGGGGAGGACAAGTTTTGTTTTATATCTTGTATAGGCTTTTTTGATATTCCATAAAGGTACAATGTCAAAGATTAAGTGAATGTAAAAATAATTGTAAAATGCAGTACTTTACAATATTTTTTTTTGTTCTTCTACTGAGGGGTCATATGGCACAATATCTTTTGAACGCCCATTTATAGTCATTGTTGCTCAGGTGAGCATGTGGCCCCATGGACCTTTTGTTACACAATCTTGCATTAACGCAAACTCATCAGTCACCGGAGTTAAAGGAAGGTCACTGACCGTTCGTGTTACACAAAAGAACATTCATAAGTATCATCAATGTCAACTTTGCTACAGAGAGATGCTTTGAATAGGGACACAGACAAAATTACATCAATCGATACTTCGTCAAAGAGCACGATCTGTGGATATGCGAGACAAATCCGGAAATCCCAAAAGTGAAGAGGACAGCAAACTGGTGTCATTAACACAGTTTTGGCGATTAGAGATATAAATTGAGTCTAAGAACTATTTTACGCAGTTTAAAGCAATATCGTAAATTGTGCACTTTGACCAACTGCCATCAGCATCATAATTAGGACTTAGTCTAATACAATCAATTGGACACGCAATGCTAATAAACGTTTTGTTTGGTTATATTAATGTTCTTAATAATTATAGACTATTTGTGAGGATGACTTTAGCATGTCTATAAACATTATGAAATGTAATGGAAGTACCTTATTTGCTTTGCGCTTATTTATCGCGCACTTTAAGAACGTGGTTGTTACAAACACTGTATTCTCAGTATTACGTCACTAACCTTAAATGAAAAATGGCTTATGACGAAATATATAGCTGTTCTCTATTATCCATACACGCTTCATATGGTGTATATGGTGACTGACCTTTCTATAATTGACCATGCTAATTCTAAAACTACGCTTTTCAACATGCATACAGTTAATATTTAGTTGCTAATGCATTATCGGATTATATATACCCTAGCTCAAGGGGGCCAAAAGTGTATACTTTTACTTGTTAATCTTTTATTATATTCCTAGTTTTATTTTAAAAGCACACAACATTCATCCAGTCTGTTGCTACTAGCATACACTGAACAGAAAATTGGAAAAAAAAGATTTCTTAGAGTAGAACACGTATTTAATACCATATGGTCACTGTGACAATTTGCCTTGTATTTTGAGATAAACTTAAAACTGTAAATTTGTTGACATACGACGCACAACCAACTGCAGCAGATTCCCTGGTGACATATTCACTACATGGACATATTTGTCATCCCCTCCCACCACCAAATATAGAGCCTCAAACACTGCTAAATAGACAATGTATTTAACGATGATTTTAACAATTTTGGTAAGGGGCTTTATGGGTATCATAACAATGCATGCAGGAATAGAGAATTTTTTTTGAAAATTTGGAAATTATTTTGCATATTTGGCCTTTTTCACTCTGTATAATGTTCCCCTCTTAAAAACATCGACAAAAAACAGTCGATGCCATTTTCTTTTTTTAAATGATATTTACTAAAAATTATCATAGGATTATCATATTTCAATTAGGATAGAAAATTTATTGCAGATTCAAAACAAATGTTATTAAACTTATCTTTTCTCTCCGAAGAACGCTTTCTGCCATTACATGTATATATGTTCAATTTGAAAAAAAAATCTACAAACAGTTTAGAAATTGTCCCTACTAAAAATCGGGTTTAATGGGTCAGTCGTCCTTAATATAAAGAAGTAAACTTTCATTTAATACATACTCATCAAAGAATCGTTTTATCTTTAAAAAAAATATTTGAATAGAGATACATGTATCTCTATATCTTAACAGTTATCTAACGACAAAAACTTGAACAGTAATTTATGAACCCGAAATGTAACGACAAAAACTTGAACAGTAACTTATAAACCCGAAATGTTATAATTAGGTTTACTAAACTCTCTTCCGGGTACTTAATGACGATTTAAAAAGCACATACCTTGCAATGACAGTACAGTTGAGATCGATATTAGGTAAAACAAAAATGTGTTTCTATCTCTTTCTAGCCTGATAACTTAACAAAAACAGATGTAGATCTTTAACGGGGATTTTTAAATGGTACATCCGACATCTTTTTTACTCACGGAAATTTTTGGAACATTTTGTATAATTTTTCAACATTAATCTGTATAAGCATCCAGGATATTACATGTCATTTGCAATCCAGATCCCCGAAGTCTTTATATTTAGTCGCATTCTTCGATCTGAAAGGTTAGAGGGGAGATTTTAATGAAGTCCTATGATTATCAATAATTGTAATATATTTGTAATCATATATGCATCGTTTGCACCCTGCAGTATTTATTATAAATACATGTATTGAATTTTAATGATGATATATGTGCAGCACAATCACCATGGGCTATAATATAAATTCAACGACATAAAATACATCTTGCTTTGACTTCCACTTTTAGATAACGTACTTAAAAATTTCCACAAACACACTAGAAGGAAAATATGTTGTCTTGAAAGTTTTTTTTGTCTAAAGATTGCCACGCTACATTGCCATTATTCTCATTTGTCTGAAACTAAAAACGACATAGTGAGGTAATCAGGTACTTTTCCCTTTTGATAATGGGCTTCAAGCTCTTAATGTCTAACCCCAACCATAAGCTAAGAACACTTGTCAAATATCATATTGTAAAGATCGTGATTCATTTTCAAATAATATTAGGAAAAATTGCTAAGGTGTTTTCTTTTCAAAATATGACACACATATGGAACATTTTATTTAATATCAAAACACCAATTAAACATTTTGTTTAATTTGAAAAGTTATATAACTAATGAAACATACAACTAAATTATAACTGTAACACTTTGAAATTTTAAGGTTGAATAAAACGTTAGGTTACATCGAGCTTACGAATACTTTAATAACTGTTCTTCATCGTGTTTTTAAATTTCTGTCTTTCTCATTTAACGATTCATACGTCATCGTAAGTTGTTCTTAACCGTTTAAGAACAATACCCAAATAAACTGTAAACACATTATAAAACAATTTTGCCATATAATCTTTTCATAATTTATGCCTCTTATAATTTCTACCTCATCGACAAATAGCGTGACTATGATAAAAAGTATTTTCCAAACCTTTATAATTACGCATTGTTGGGCAGGTGGTTCAAATTGCCCCGGTTTACCAATTTCAAACAAACTAGACAACATTGAGATGGTGACCTTCTCAAAGAGCCCCGCTTTAATAGTGGACAATGGGTTAAAAGAATTTTGGGGAATTCTGCTTTGACCTTGACCTATACATGTAACTTTTACAGCTGGCATAGAACTTCTAATTCAATTTCATTACCCCTTATATTAACGGTATTTTTGTTCAATTTGATCGTATTAACCAAATCGGAAATAATCAATTGTCTTACAATGATTATAAAGAGAGAGATCTGCTTTGACCTTCACATTGACTATGTTCAAGGTCACTGCTCGCAATCGACCCAAATACACTGTTTAAGCAAAGTATTGGCTAATAAAGGGCTACATGGAGAGTATAAATATGCTTTTAAAAAAAGGAATCTTGTTTGATGTGATATGATCTTGACACTTGATCTACAAACATCATTTAAGGTCACTACATACTCTTTGATCAAAGGCATCATGTTTGTGATGTATGAACCAAATTGGAGCAAAGAAACTGAAGGTATGCTTCGAGCAAGGAATTTTCATATAATTCTGCGATGACTTTCAAATTTGACCTTGAAAATTGGTTCAAGGTCACTACAAACCCGTTATTCATAAGCTTTGTTGAAGTGAAGTATTCTGGCAAGCTTTTACTTGGAGTTCTGAATGAAAAAAAACCTCCTTGTTCTCTTTTCACATTAAATAAACTTAATATAAATGAATCAACAATACAACACAATATAAGACTGAAAACAATAACATGAATAACTTTACATTGTTAAAGATAACTGACACATTTATACACATACACCTATATATACAAACATCTTTATTCGCTAACCTAAACTCTATCTCTATTAAACATCTTCAAACCATTTCTTCTCTCCTCTCAACTTGACTCAAGCTTCTGCTCTCGCAACTGTCTTCTGCTTAACCTACTTCCTGTAGTAATGTACTGACAAAAAGTATACACTCGGATAAAAACGGAAAATGGATTAAACATGAACAAAATACCTTGATCTGACAAAAACGGACATACATTAACACTACTAAAAATTAATCAAACTTATAAACACAAAAAGGTAAACATAACATTTATGTACATATTAAAAATAAACATGAAACTGTGATATATTCACAACAAGTATGAGCTTAATAGAATAAAGTGGAAAGCATATATGCGCTGAAAAATAGATTTTTGCATGGTTAGATATGACCTTGACCTACAAAATTTATTGAACGTCGCTGCACACCCTTTGACCATATACATCTGTGAGTGAAGTATGAGCTAAATTGAACCGTCCTAGGAGAGAGAAGATATGCTTCGAACAAGGATTTTATTAATAATTGTGCTATGGCCTTAAACTTGGACCTAGAAACATGGTTCAAGGCCACTGCAGATCCTTTACCCAAAAGCTCTCTGTGTTTAAACTATGAGCAAGATTGGGTCAAGGGGAGAGAAGATATGTTTCGGACAAGCATTCTCGGACGGACAGACTCGTAGTGCGGGGCCATAATTAGTAAAACTCATCACAAGGATTCAGGGAAGTGTGTAGCAAAGTATGATGTTTCCTGGTTTAGATAAAATCAGCCCCCAGATTGGTTTTCTTATTAAATTATTTGATCAGAATAATGTTTTTTGTTTGAAACCTCTGTCTTAAGAACGCTTGCTTTCACGTCGGGAAATAAACGAATGGAAACTCTTACAACCTTGTTGTTATTCTAACGTCTATCATGATTTAAAAGTACGTATCAAATCGGAACTGTTTTATTTTTATTGGCAGTACTTCCATGTTACCGTTAGTTATTATTTTTTCATCAATTTCTCTCAGAAAACACACATTATTTTACCCGCAGAACTTTGGTCAAAATTGATCTGGGTGGTATTTAATGACGCAGGGCAATTTCGACCACATACAACATGCAGCGAAAGGCCTATCGTTCAACAGTATGTTGAATCACATAGTAAATAATCTTCGAATTTTGGAAGAACATTTATCTCAAATTCAGACATATCATGTTATCTATAAAGATGTATAGTAATAAAATTTATGTTTACATGTACATAATGATGACTAAAAATATCCAGACCTTTGTCAGACGAATGTTACACTGCCCATGTCATGATCTCGATGTTTTCGCCGGGGTTGGAAGTAGTTAAACTTGGTCGGTACTGGTTATCAAAGACTTAGACCATCAGAAGAATTGAAAGAAGATGCAGGAGAGTCAAGCTATCAAATTTATTAAAGAACTACAATGCAACAAACAAGTGAATATTAAATTGCCCGACAGTACACTGTACTACGCATATCGGGAGAAATCGTCAGGAACAGAATTTTCATTGTAGACGCAAAACACTAAAGATGTACATTATGAAATTCAATGATGTCAGGTGTATAATCGAGGGAGATAAAGGCTTTAATTCTATGAATGTTAATAACTTGGCGAAGTGTTCTAAGGCGGGGGTTGTCATATGCCTACAAGAAGTGGTAAACGTTTTTAAAGGGGCATGGTCACGATTTTGGTCAAATTCTATTTTTCTGTTGTTATTTGCAATGCTTTAGAAATACAATTCTAATGATTAAATGAAAGTTGAGAGTCAGTCTTTAAGTTTAAGCAAGATACAGAGCTCACAAATCTGTGTCATGTAAACAAGGCTCGTGTCCTGTACATAGGTTCTATATACCAATAAAAAAACCTTTTTCAAGCTATATTTTCTATCTTCTTACTCATTTTAAGCATGGATAAACAGTTCCTAACGTTTAACACATTCATTTTAAGTCTAGAATTGAAATGTTTTTCTTCAACATTCAAAAAGTAAACAAAGCTTTGTTTACATGGCAAAGAATTTTAAGCTCTGTAACTCGCTTAAAACTCAACAAATGACACTCAAATTTTGGTTGCTTATTAAGAATGCCTCATTGAAGCATTGTAAACATTAAAGGGACTTGGACACGATATAAAATAACAATTTTTTTTTTATTGTTTATGTATAAAATGGTTTACTGGTGCATTTTAAATGATTGACCAAAATATTGAATGTTATAGTCTAGCTACAAGCGAGATACAGAGGTAAGGATTGGTTGTTATGTAAACAAAGCTCGAGTCTTATAGTTGTTAACAAAAAATGTAATGTAGAGAATTACAATTTCTTTGATAAAATGACAAGTAAAAACAAATTAAACTAATTCAGTATCTTCATAAGTACTATTATCAACCAAAGAAAGATACATTTGATTAAAACTTACACTAATACAAAACATATGTAAAAAATGACAATATTCGAGTTTGTTTAAAAAACAAAGAATTATGAACTCTGTATCTTGCTTATAATATAACTTGATATTCAACTTTCTAATTTTGACATAGCATTATAAACTTCTATATTCATCAGTATAAAGACTGAAAATGGAAAATTTTAAGTCAAATCGTGTCCAAGTCCCTTTAATATAGGAAAAATATTTTTTGACCAAAATCGTGACCATGCCCCTTTAAGAAGGGTAAGTAATTAAAAAAAATATTATTTTCGCAAGTCAATTGGATTTCTTTTTAAGAAATACATCAAACATACAAAAAAGGCAATTTTTCAAATGAATATTTTAGCTACAGTTGTATCACACGGAACCGGCGTGGGGCAACTACAAAAACAGGTTTTGAAATCTTTAAGTTAGCATTTTTCCCATTATATGTCTAACAATTGTTTGTTCAAAATTTAACAGTTTTGAGAAATATGAAGTTGATTGATCAACTACAGTTTTGTTAGTCATTACTAGGCTAGTCTTAAATGTTTAACTCACGCATTCAACCTTCTGCTGGATCCAACAACATCAAAGCATGCACTATTTTATACATTTAAAACTTGTTTCGGATATTAAAAAATAAATACATTTAACTTTATAGGGAAACAAATTTTCTAACTGAAATGAAAACACCAATTGTTCTATTAGGCGCCCATAATTCAACAATTGCCTTGCATTAATACTTTAAACTTAGTTAATAATTCCCTAGAACAAGATATACATGTACACATGAAAGATTTGTCAATCTATTAACAATAAAGCTAATTCTATCATTTACCTAGAATCCAGAGTGCTAAATAGAGGACAGCGGTTTTTGTAAGAACAAGAAAAATATGTTGAGAACCTGGACAAGGCTGTTGATGCGGTAAAAAATAGACATTATATCATATTGAAAGACTTGCGAAACATTTAAAATACCCAAAACAACAGTCCTAAACAAGGTAAATGGAGACAGGGCAGTCGATAGGATTGTATGTTTTAGGAACAACATCCCAAGTGACGATTGGTGAAGGGGATTTTGTTCTCGGCATCCTGAAATATCTTTGCGGAAGCCCGAACCTCTTTCAACAATGAGGTCTAGAATGATGAAAGGGTGGTGGTGTCCAACTATTTCTCGGAATTACTGAAGCTGATTTCCGACCACAGTCTTACACGTGACCTCATCTGGAATATGGACAAAACAGAGAAACAGTTTGAGCATCGGCCGACCACAGTTGTTGGCAGGAAAGGGACTAAATCTCTTCCAAGGACAGGCAATTAAGAAAATATCACCATTCTTCCTTGCGTCAATGCGTAGGGAAGAGCTATCCCACCGATGTGCATAGTGAGAGGCAAGACTCCGCGATGCCTGACGTCCGTCGCTACTATGGATTCACCCAGGCACTCTCTGGACTTACAAGGAGAGGGCTTAGATGTGCGACCTCTAAGAGGAGTCGTGGTTTTCTCAGGTGTTTATCCCAAACGTCCCCAACACCTAATCTACACGGCTGAAAATAAAAAGTCAATGGAGATTCAATAAGACATGAAAATACCCTGATGATAACATTGAATCATTATGCGCGGTATTTTAAGTGACTTCCGAATGGAGAAAAAATGTCAACATTTCCCATTACAAATTTCCGTACGAAACATGTTTTCGTTCCTGTGATTTTTTTCCGAGTGATAAATGAGAGTATTTCAATGAAGATATTTTGGATATTTCTCCTTTTATTAATTTCGATTGCACGTCTTTCACAGGCATGTGTATTTTTTATTAAATCGTCCAAAAGTGCTGCATAAATATCTTATGGCGGAGTATACTGTTTGAACGATATTTTATTTACGTTTCTTTAATTTTGTAAAATAACCTTACTTTCATATCAGTCTACCATGCTTTTACAAAAAGAAGCAGTCTTGTACAAGTTAACTTATAATTTTAAACTATAAGTAATTTTAATTGATAAATACTTTTAAAATGAACGAATCGTTGTTGTTTGACTTTGTTTTGCTATGCTTAGGGTTTAGCCTGGGTCTTTCTCATGGATCAATTTAACATTTTATTAAGCAAACACTGAAATTAGTGACATGAACAGGAAGCAATATCGCCTTTTTGCTCAAATCCATTATTTCTTTTGGTTAAAGTACACCAAAATATATATCTTGCTTTAATAAAGACATTTTCGTAATATTTGTCGCTTTAACATCAAAACTATTTCCTTTCTTGCTCAATTTGCTAAACGATATTCACGATATAGAGATAAAAGTTCTGATTCATCACAATTAACGTCTTGTCTACCAATGCTACGTCTGGAAAGTTTTGTGCTATTTCAATGCAGTGATTTATATCAATGAACCACTTTCGATTACACAAAAGTCTGTTTTCTTATCCTCTTATTGAAAAAGCCTATTATAATTATGATTTATTGTTTGGAGAAACTGAATTTATATTTTATTACGCAGAGAGTACAAATTTAACTGACTTAAGAAATAAACTTTCTTTTGAAAGAAAACACAAACTGGATATTCTAGTATAATTAAAGATAAATATTGATTAAATGAACAACTTTGGTCTCATGTGCAGTGCCATCAAGCAAAATGAAATCGCTAATTGAAATTCATTAATCTTTGCTTGTAATTGAACCTTCCCACAGACTCATTAATTTGTCTCTCATTGTTCGAACAGTTATCAATATACATGCATATAGCTGCTATTCTTTGTGATTTTTCTTGAATCTTCAACGCTCAAAGATATCCCATTGTGAAACAAATAGTGTTTTAATTGTGGTGGCGGTTTCCTTCTCACGATATCGAAGAAAAGGAACACATTTGTTTAAGCAATATCTTTCAATATACTAACTAAACGTTGTACCAGAATTCAGTAACAAATAAAGGGTAAATAGCATGATAAATGCTAGAAGACAAATTCAATCCATTGCGTTTGCCATCGTCAGGAGCACTTCATTTTCGAAGTACGAAGTACATTGTCAATTTCAAATTATCTATTACATAAAACTTTACATTTCTATTTTCCACATTAGGTGGTTAAAAGCACGTAATACTCACCAGTGTCCATAGATACGTTTTGAAGAAGTATAAACATAGAGACATAGAAAAAGAAACATTTACAAATAGAAAATAATTTAACAATTTCAACCGAGTATATGAATAAGAATACTGAAAAAATATCAAACCAAGTATATATAAGGCCTTCAACATTCCTTACAAAAGACATGTAAACGTAGGATTTTCCAATGGGGTTAAAGGGTACATTTCATATTGGGTGGTTTAATTGAGAGCTTCACAAGGTTAGCTTGCGCAGATTGACCCCAGTTTCAAAACTTGAACAAATTTCACTAACACGGAATATCTAATTTCTTCCCAGAATTCCAATTTACGCAGGCGCAATTTAAGTTTCATCCTAACTTAATTAGTCAGCCCGCGGTAACTAAGCACACATATTTAGTCTTTTTTTAACTGCTTTTGATATTTCACATTCTGTACAATATTTTCTATTTTTGTATGTCATTTTACATTAGTTATTGTAAGCAAAGAGAATAATTGTTTAGGATGGCTGGCGATAAGAAAACTGAACATAACAGTTTATAAATATGAAATAAACGTGTTGTAACATTGTTTGTCACGCGATAGATCTCAACCGAGATTAACGTCGGAACGGTCAGTGGTTATAAAAGTACTAAATCAGCTGATTATTTTACAGGAATAAAATCATCGATAAATGGAGATAAAGTTTTAAGTGATACACCGCAACTTCCCGTTGGTTTGTTTTAATGGGATAAACAGTAACTATGTAAGATATACAACCATGATTAACCTGAAATATTGACAATTAATTTAACTTCAGGGATCTTTTTATGCGATCCGAGTCTTTAACCGACATTACTGCAGCCACGCATAGGCGTCTAAAGGCTTTCTATATCACATGGTATAGCAATAGTTTAACAAAAAAAAACTCTTTAAATTTTAAAGTTTTAAATTTGAAAACGGATATTCATCGATTCAAAATATTCTTGGATCAGAAAGGGTAAGGAAATATTCGGGGGACAAAGTAATACAAAAGTAAAATATTAATGCGCATTTTATTTTAAGGTCATACGACACGTTCCTCGAGCATCTTTTTTGCATCTCCTCGTAATGAAGAGTTCCAATAAAATTATTGTTTTTATAATTATTTTTTTAAATGATTAGAATTTACTTGTCTATGGATGTATGCCTAGATGGCTGAGTGGTTAGAGCCGTGGCCGCTCACTGCCAGGAGCGTTGGTTATAGAAGTTGTGAGTCCAAAGCCCGGCCGCTGTGCTGTATATTTATTTGTTTTTATATCAGTAATTCAAGTGTATTTTCAAGAAGAATATAGTATTTTTGCAGAAATGCCTTGAAAAAAGTTATATAAAGTTGAGGAACGTGTCGTCTGACCTTAAGAATAAGAGCCAACGAATTGATTTTGTTAACTTTTAATGTGTACATTCCTTAGCAAAGGTTATCTGGTGATAAGCCAAATTTTGAATATCAGTTGTCTAGTTAAAGTAGAGAAATATAGCTATAAAATAAATTCTTAAATAATTTCGAGTGTATTCAACAATATCAAATGAAATTTCCTTTGAACTCTGTGGTAGCGCACTTGTTCGTTTAAAATTATACATGTATAACTTTTGTAAATAAAACCAATTCAATTATGATATTGATCAGGAATCTTTAATTTGCTTTGTCTTTGCTGTGAAAGCTACCATTCCAAGAATTTAATTAAGATAATTTAGGTCGGGCGTGGTAAAATCCAATGAAGCCCGACGGGGTTTATGATATATGATAGATCACGCCTCGCCTGAAATTATCACCTCATAATTTTAAAGAGTAATTCCTTATATATATATATATATATATATATATATATATATATATATATATATATATATATATATAAATGAAGACTTTTTTGCCAATAAACTGAAAAATGCCTGCACCCACTTCACTGCTTACACCTTTGGTATATCAACATGATATACCAATTGATATATGTTATACATGTATGATGCCCGTAAGCTACGGTAAAATTTTACCTGATAAGAAATTATTGTTAAATAAATCGAAAACCTACTTACATTTTCGATAAACTAGCTCGAAATAGCAAAAATGTGGGTAAGGTGGTGGACACGCTTTGGCGGATCCAAGTCAGGGGTAGTTTGCATCAAAATATATGCTTGCAAGGAAATAATATTGAATCTTTAATAATATTGAATGCTTGCGTAAACAATGCATATATTTATTACCTGAAGAAACGTACCTGGATTACAAATACAAGTTAAACTAAGATTTGACAAATGTTGAATAAATGTAATAAGGCAAATCGTATCTTGGGTTGGCGATTTTAGTTTTGATAGATAGAAGCTAATGAAGCCCGACCTCTAGCGAAAGAATGGATTAGAACTTCCCAGAATGAGGTAATTAAGACCGCGGTTTGACTAATTAACGTAATGGCGAAAAGTATAGGACGGGTCCATCATGCATCGTAATCAGAAATTTATACTTTGGATGGACATCTTTAATTAATACAAAAAAATAATAAAATGGAATAATTTGATGCAATTTTAGTTTTGATCGAAAGAACTTATTTTCTTGAATGGGGTGCCCAAGAAAGCGCTTTGATTAATTGATACAATGGCGGAAAGTGTAGGGCGAGATGTTTTGATATGGCAACTTTGGTTTTAAAAATGCAAATTGATATGCATAAATAAGCGGGTTTTTTTAAATTCATACAGTGAAGGGGGAGGGGGGCACCCTACCCATTTTTTTAACAGTCTTTCATCTGAACTTCACCTATTTGACAGGAATAAAAAAGTTTAGTGAAAAACCTAATGGAGAAAGTTTTGACATATGACGTCCTAAATACCCACTATTTGGTTTAAAAAAAATAATTGTAATCATTGTCTACTCAGCTGCAACAATAAGAATTAGGGCCATGTTCATGTACACAATGTATATGTCATTCAATTCATTTTAAATTTTTCATCCCTTTTCTAAATATCCAGCTATGCAGTTCGTTTGTTTTTTTTATTTCAACTATAAAGAAAAGGTTAAAAAACAATAAAGAAAAAATTCGGAAACAATATATGCGAAAAAAAGTAATGATTCAACATTATAGCATAATGTCATTCATTTGTTAAGTGTTAATCCCCGCGCTTGTGCAGGTTATCATTCTATTTGTTGGTAAATTAACGTTAATTTACCAAAAAGCTAAAACTAAAGAAAATGTTCGCAACATGCAAAATATACAACTATCACGGTTTGGCGAATAGATTTTAAACTTCCTGCGAAGGTTCATAATCATGACCTACAGATCAAGTTTTGTCCATGTTTTAACTAACCAGGTGCTCTATTTCTTTAAATTAAATCAGACCATGTATCTTTTTCAAACTTTTTTACAATTGTTCAATTCTCTATGTATCTTCTGATCATTAAGATAATCTTTTTTTTTTGATAAAGCATAATCATTACATTACTTTTAATCAACAGGGTCATGCATTTACGTAATTGCTATTGAATGTGATTCACATTTACGACCGGCTTAATGCTGCACTCGATCAGTGTTCTAATCCTTTGGAACGTTGCATCCAACATAGCAGTTAAGCCCGACTTCAGTTATTTTTTTAACAGGTGTATAAGTTATTGACTGGTTACGCGGTGCGTCGAGGTACCCAACTGGATCCAAATGAACTCACAGATGATGAGGACGAGTCTGTTTTCTGACTAATCGGGTTCGTCCTTTAAACATTTCTTCCACCAAATTTTTTCCAGACCTATTTAGCAATTTAAAATTGAGGGTATAGGTAGCCGTAGGGGACATGTATTGCAATACTCTCAGAATGCTTGGTATTTGAGGAAATACGGTAACAATTTGTTGAACATACTGGAATTTGCAAAGATAAAAAATATATAAGTGATAAAAAAGAAGTTGACTGATAATATATCATGATATAAAAATTTCTGAATTAACTTTTTTAGAATTGTAATGTCATTACATGTATTAGATTATAATCAAATCACAAAAGTTATTCGAGTTTCGAATCTTAACAGGGACGATTTGTTTAATATCCCATTACCAGTGATTGACGTCAAATTATGGTACTGCATCGTTATAAAGTCAATTTTTTTTAATTATCGGCTTTAAAGGGGCATAGTCACGATTTAGTCAAATTCTAGTTTTTTGGTTTGTATTATTTACAATGCTTTCGAAATGCATTTCTAGTGATTAAATTTAACAGTCAATAGTTAAGTTAGAAGAAAGATACAGTGCTTACAATTTTTTGTCTTGTAAACAAGGCTAGTGCCCTGTTTTTGTTTACATGGGTTCAACATACCTGTAGAAAATCTTTCTTGAGCGGATTTGTCTATCTTCTTATTCATTTTAAGCAGATATAAACAGTTTCCAACGTTTAACACATTCATTTCAGGTGTAAAATTTGAATTTTCACTTTAATATTCAAATTGTAATCAAAGGCTTTGTTTACATAGCAAAGAATTGTAAGCTCTGTAGCTTGCCTATAACTCAACGAAAAACTCTCAAATTTTGGATGCCTACTACAAATGCCTTACTAAAGCATTGTAAATATTAAAATCGTGACCATGCCCCTTTAATATTCCTTTGCTTTAGACTCGATGTGACAGACTAGTATTCGTTTATCATTGTTAGTGAATATTGATACGATTTTCTCACAGTCATCCGAGCGTCTATTATTTACTTTAAATTTTGTAATAGATGCAAACGATATCACTGGTGAGAAGGATTCTAAAATTCCTTCGGACATCTTACTAAAGATGTCGTAACTTAACTTGCCTCTGATATTCTTTTAAACACCATCAGCAGCCCCCTGAAGTGAAGTGGTGCAGTATGTTTACATGTAAAAATGATTTTTTTTCATGAATTCACAATAAAACTTGAGTATATCTGTAAATATAGATGCAATGATTTTAGGGGAAATTTTCTATAGGATTTTTAAATGGAGGTTAAAAAATACTTTTTTTTCCAAATTGAAAACAACCGAAATCAACTACTGAAATTCTAGAAAAAGGACCAAAAGTATTGAAGCTTATCAATGATCCATCTAAACAACTTTATGAAAATTAATTTTTGTAATAAAAGTATGCCTTGAACTGAAACAGAGGAAAAAAGCTGTTGCAATGACTAGCGAAATTCGATAGTTAGCCAGATTGATATCTGAAAATTTTAAGAAGGATTAAAAAAACATATCAAATACTCTCAGAATGCTTGGTATTTGAGGAAATACGGTAACAATTTGTTGAACATACTGGAATTTGCAAAGATGAAAAATATATTTTTACACCTACTGACAATTCAAACACTCAATTTTTGAAGTCAGTTAGCTTGTTGCAGAGAAAGTTTGAGGCAATTAAAGAATGATATCAGCAGTAAATTGCATGGAAAACTTAACGGTTTAATTGTTTTCTACAGAATTTGTGTGTAAATAAGGTTAATCTGTCCAAATCTAGCGCCGTAAACTGCAGTTTTTTTAACTATGGGAGGCAAAGTAGCTCCCAGGCCGTCTATCCTTTTTTTTTTCAGACCGAGAGCTATAGACCCGCAGCTCAATTCTCCGAATGTTACCATCCACAAAGATAATGCAAATGAAATCAATTACATGTATTAAGTAAGTTTTATTGGTTTTTTTTCATATTTTACATGCATGTTTAAATAGACAACATTAAGGTGGTTACCATCTCAAAGGGCCCTGCTTAAAAATTGGACAATAGGATGAACACAATTTCAGACAATTTGGCTTTGACCTTGGCCTATAACGTTCCAACTGGCATAAAACTTCTTATTCAATCTCATTACCATTTATATACAGGTATTTCTGTTCAATTTGAGCCTCATTAAGCATGTGGGAAATAATCAAGGTCTAAAACTGATCATAGAGATATCCGCTATGACCTTCACATTAACTTGGTTCACGGGCACTGCACGCCTTCAATTAAACAGCACCGTCTATATAAAGTATTAGCCAAATAGGGCAAAAAGGAGAGTATATAATCATGCTCTTAAAAGGGAGTTTTGCATGGTCTAATATGACCTTAACATTTGACCTACAAACAATCAAAATCAGTGCGAATCATCTGATCAAAGGCACCATGTAGGTGAGGTAAGAGTCAGACTGGCGCAAAAGGAGAGAAGATATGCTTCGGACAAGGATTTTTCATTTGACCTTTAAAATTGGTTCAAGGTCACTACAACTCTTTACTCAAAAGCTCTGTTTGTGCAAAGCATAAGCCAAATTGGGCTAAACGGGATGCTTAATGCTCTAAAAAATGATTTTCGCGCTGTCCGATATGACCTCGACCTATGAATTTCATTCAAGGTCACTGCACACCAATTGACGATAGACACTCTGTGGGTAAAGTATGAGCCAGATTGGGCTTAGGGGAGAGAAGATATGCGCCGAACGAGCGTTCCCGGACGGAAACAATGACGAAAAGACTGATCACTATAGGGCGCCCGCACACCGAGGCCCTAATACTATTTGCTCTTACATGTACATAAAAGTATAGTATCTATTTGATTTAACAAGACTAGTGTCCATTTTATCTACTGAAAGTTACATATTAAACATCGCATAATCATCATTAATACACAATTTATCAACATTGGTCCAATACTTTGTAATTTGATTTGACCCAAACCCTTGTTCAGCAAAGAGGTCACCGGAATTCTACAAGTAAAAACCTGTATTTACCATCGCAAATTCATTATTAAGTCTCCCAAACGAAGTTTGGAGACTCATTGTTTTTGTACGGTTTTTTCTTTCCCGCCCTGAACTTGACCGTCGCGTTTCTCAGAGATGACTGAACAGAAGCGTACAAAACTCTAGGATACGATAGGCCTGCATATCTAGATGTGCACGCTGGTTTGATTTTTCTCATTTGGGATTGGCCAACCACTTTTCGGGGGGGGGGGGGTCAAAAGGTCATGGGGTCTAACATTGAAACTTATGGGGAAAATCGTAGACTCTATTGTAAATGATTATAACTTGAAAACGGTAAAATATAATATAGGGTTTTCAGAATCATAGAATCATATATTGACTGTTACAGGTAATATATAGGGTTTATTAGATCTTACCCCTGGGGTCATCCTCACCCCCAGGAATTGAAAAGACGATATATCCCAGAAACTGTTAGAACTGTTAGAAACTGTTAGAATCCTGAACTCAAACATAAATATTCTTGTTCCATGTGTTAAGGGGCATTGAATGGAATGTAGGTCATGGGCACCGGGGGTGGTCCTGACCCCTTTCAAACAGGAAGTGCCCTAATATATTGAAAACGGTTAGGAACACCACCCCTAAACCACATATATTCTTGTTCCATGTTTTGAGGGGCATCAGATGGTAGGTCATGGGCCCTGGGGGTGGTCCTGACCCCCACCCCCAAACAGGATTTGCCCAAATATCATGAAAACGATCGAGATCACCACCTCTAAATCATTTATGTTCTTCTTCCTTGTGTTAAAGGGAATCACATAGAATGTAAGTCATGGGCCCCTGGGGTGGTCCTCACCCTCCTCAAACAGGAAGTGCACAAATATCAAGGGGCATCAAATGGTATGTAGGTGATTGGCCACGGGGATGGTCCTGACACCCCCCCCCCCCCCAACAGGAAGTGCCCAAATATCTTGAAAGCGGTTAAGATCCCCACCCCAAACCATATATATTTTTGTTCCTTGGGTCATGTTGATTCACCTGATGTATAGTAAAGGACCCCTTGGGAATATCATGAAACTTCAGAAATAAAATAAAATTCTAAATCTTTTTGTCTGTAAAGTTTGACCCATGTGGGTCATCCCTACTCCCAATGATGGCTTCGTTCGTTTGGGAGACTATAATCGCCCCGATTATAATTACACCTTGTTTTTCTTTACAATTAGTCTTCATAATATACATATTTCATTGATCTACATGTGCATGTATTAGTTTGACTTGACCTTCACCCATGTATGCAATATGTACATCATCCTTTACATTATACTGCATATAATTTCATAAATTTTAATTCTATTTGTGTCATACCTAAATATAAATGAGAAATACAGAATACAATACATGCACAGGCAACTGGCACTATAATATGTTTTTCTTCTTTAAATCTATATCTTACTTATTCAATCCCAAAATACACATGGACGCAATCTCAGAATTTTAAGCCTCACAAATTAGCCCAACTTTACGCCTGAAACTGAACAATGAAACTTTTTGTAATCCTCTCTCCTTCTTGCAGTCAATCCTTCATCACCACAGAACAAAAAAACAGCACATTTTGCAAATTTATTAATCTTCTCTTGTCCCGGCTGCATTTACAGCTCTGAGGAAGTGATTAATGGCCAAAGGTTGACAGAATAGAAATACTGATTAAAATTTACTTAAAAATTGCAAATTCAATGCGTTGCTTTCGTTGAACTAGAGGATGAAGGACCGACCGCATAACAGAGAGGGTAAAAAACCCAGATTTTCTAGCGAGTTTCCGGCGTACACGCACGGTCTAAGATTGCGGCAATATATTATATTTTGTGTATTACAGGGTAAGATGGCTTTATTTTTTTCCATTACGAGAAAAATAAATGTCAGATGTCCATGGATTCATTAGACGATTCATCTACGCTTTTTAACATGAATTGTACGTGTATAATACCATAAACCCATGAAGGCGAACGGATTCCCATGATGTATCTAATTAGTGTTAGATTTTCGTAATTGTTTAACATTCCTCTCAATCCGTGCATGCAGGTTTTTTTAATCAACTATATGAGATAAGAGGGAACATTTCATCTTATTCACTGTCATTGCGCTTTGCTGATAGTAATCTACTGTGCTGCCGTCCAAGTCTAACGGTCATAGTCATTGAGGTCTGTCGTGATAGTTGGTTATCGCCGAACTTGTGTCTCCCCATTCTTAAACAGCAAAAACACTTCAGAAAAAATGATTGGAAACATTCTCGGAATCTTCTATTCATCCAAAAGTACACAAACGGATTATAACATGAATGACTGGCGGAAAAAATTTGAAAGCTGATCCAAATTTGGCGAAGGTTCTTTACTTCAATAAATAGATCAGGGTTTTCGTCAGTGGCCAACTGAAGAGCGTGTACTGGAAGCCAGCAGACAGCGTATAGTAAAACTACTACAATCATCATCTTCACCATCTGTAAGGAAATATATATATTTATTTAAGATTGGACTATTATAATGTGAATATTTTCTTAGTTTAAATGTGTCATTGAACTTTTAAAACAAATCTTGTAATTTAATTAAATGTATTAATAAATGTTTTTTTTTTTTTAAAAGCAACATTACCACATACATAAATGTAGTCATGCAGTTTACAAAATAGATAATGACTTCCTTAATCTGAGCAGGTATTTTTAAAAGTTGATAGTAGACTTTAAAAGAATCCATGCATGTAAACTACATAAAAATATTGAGCAACGCTATAAGGTTATTAATCTTAAATCTTTTATTTTAAGAAATATCGCAAGATGATCGTTAAATTCACTTTTAAAAAACATACAAAATAAAACGTTCTACCTAGTCCCTAAAATATAGTAAAAAACCTTTTATATGTTTTCCAATAATATATTTAACTTATTTCTATTAAAAGATTCTTCAAACGGTTGTTTCTTACTCATGCAACTGTTTTAACCATTCCATTAATATTTTCCATTAACATCACATGTACTAGAGCTAATCTCGTTACACAGCAACGTGTGGGTCTCATGGCCGTTAGTGTTAAAAAAAAAATTTGAAAGTTTTCTTCGGAAATAACCAAAATTCTGAAATCAGGCAATCCAACAAAACCAAACTAGAGGTACTGTGAGCAAGCTCACAATTGATACCCCCCGCTTAAAAAAAAAATCATAAGGCGTGTATTTATATTATAGAAAATATTGGATGAATCTATTTCACTGTCCATTTTCTATAAATAACAACTGCTCCATTTTTTAAAACTGTTAATGCTAATAGGAGTAAACAACCCAATTTCTATCCTTTAATTCCATTTCATTTTAAGTTAACTTTTAATGAATGAGGAAATTTGCCGTTAACAACCATGACTTGAATCAAACGAAATCCACATGTCAAGCAGCCATTTAATATTTAAACATATTGAATTATTGGTATACTGAGCCCAATTTTTTCCCAATTTTTTTTCCCACACATTTTTTTTCCCAAAGAAAAATTTCATCGGGGCAGGCCATTTTTAGAGAGACCGGCATGAGAATCTAATAATAATTTCATGTGATCTGAGAAGAGCACGTTTTGTGTCAAATTTTAGCTTCTAATATTTCCATTAATACAAGACATGACACAGACAGAATTTAGCATTTTTCAACAATGACCTTGAACTTCCTAAACTGACCTTGGGTCAAGGTTCTGACACACCCTTAGGTCATAAGCAATCTTTATGTGAAGTAAACGCTTCCAATTTTTCTCCAAAAGAAAGATATGGACCGGACACAAATTTTGCATTTTTTCTGCCAGTGATCTTGACCTTGCCCGATTGACCTTGGGTCAAGGTCATGACACACCTTTAGGTCATAAGCAATCTTTGTGTGAAGTAAGGACTTCCAATATTTCTCCATAGGAAAGATATAGACCGGACAAGAATTTTGCATTTTTTCTGCCAGTGACCTTGACCTTGCCCAAATGACCTTGAGTCAAGGTCATGACACACCCTTAGGTCATAAGCAATCTTGACCTTGCCCGATTGACCTTGGGTCAAGGTCATGACACACCCTTAGGTCATAAGCAATCTTTGTGTGAAGTAAGCACTTCCAATGTTTCTCCAGAGGAAAGATATAGACCGGACAAGAATTTTGCATTTTTTCTGCCAGTGACCTTGACCTTGCCCGATTGACCTTGGGTCAAGGTCATGACACGCTCTTAGGTCATAAGCAATCTTTGTGTTAAGTAAGAACTTCCAATGTTTCTCCATAGGAAAGATATGGACCGGACAAGAATTTTGCATTTTTTCTGCCAGTGACCTTGACCAAATAACCAAGGGGCAAGGTCATGACACACTCTTAGGTCATAAGCAATCTTTGTGTGAAGTAAGAACGTCCAATGTTTCTCCATAGGAAAGATATGGACCGGACACGAATTTTGCATTTTTTCTGCCAGTGACCTTGACCTTGCCTGATTGACCTTGGGTCAAGGTCATGACACACCCTTAGGTCATAACCAATCTTTATGTGAAGTAAACACTTCCAATGTTTCTCCAAAAGAAAGATATGGACTGGACACGAATTTTGCATTTTTTCTGCCAGTGATCTTGACCTTGCCCGAATGACCTTGGGTCAAGGTCATGACACACCCTTAGGTCATAAGCAATCTTTGTTTGAAGTAAGAACTTCCAATGTTTCTCCATAAGAAAGATATGGACCGGACACGATTGCACAGACAGACGGACGGACGGACAAGGTGATTCCTATATCCCCCCCCCTCCCCCCAAAAAACTTTGTTTGCGGGGGGTATAAAAATAAGAATGAGTATAAAAATAAGAATGATTCCTGGTACGACATAAAAAATACAGCTAGCTTCAGGTACGAATGAACAAAATATTTCAAATAGGTGACAGGAGACAGTTCAGTCTGAGTGCCCAACATGTACCGAGGGGTAAACTTATACTAAAGGTCAATGTAAACAATTTATTGGGGACACTTTCTTGGGACTGGTTAATTACACTTCATAAACTCGAAGCTTAATATAGAAGTATAGTACAGTTACCCATAGCATGTAATCTACATATTTCAGTGTACTGAAAGCAAACTGGAGGTCCCGCAAGATTTTCGCTTAATTTTTCAAAATGTGGGCCTCATTCACACCCCTACAGCTCATCCCAGTCCCGAGTATAGGAGATCAATAACAAATCATTTGGAAAATTATTATCTGCCCTGATTAAATTCCACCACTCGATCTGGGGTCAATCACCATCGTTCGGAAATACAGACCTACTAAACCCAACTGATTACAACCAGCATTTCCTCTGCATCTCACAGCACGCATTTGCAGCTACATGTACGTTTACCTTGGGAATCATAGTGACACCTTCATGTTGCAAATCATTTTTCTCTGCAAGCATTCTGCTTCATTGGAAATATACCAAGCTTCCTGATAACTATTCTATCTATTTTTATTCTCAAAATATCTTATAAAACAGCACATACATATTCCACTAATTTTTACAAATCTGACCGGGTCTTGAGTACGAAACTATTCCCTGCCACCACATTCGCACGCCTAAACAACTAGTAATTCCAAATATTTTCAGGTACACTTCAGCAGTTTCAGCTAATCAGTCCTTGTATTAGTTAATTTTACCACGTACTTTTACTATTTTATGAACCAACGCTGCAGCGTTAAATATCCGGAAAATTTTGCATATTTAAATCGTGATAACTTTAAAATGAAACGTCCGATTTTGAAAAAAATTCATGTGTTGTGTTTAAAAAGATATTATCTTTAAGTAGGATAATTTACAAAACGATTCTAAACGTTATTAAGTTATATCTAGAACAGTTAAAGGTATCTCGAGCCATTATTTGATTATTCAGCCCTGTTTCTTGCTGTCAATTAAAACTTTGTATAAAACTAGACAAATTTTGTTCTCTGTGATACATGTATAACAAAATATCTACAAAAACAAAGGTCTCACTCAAACTGACATTTAAGGGCTAATCTTTTACCCCTTAACGGGAATCTTTACCATTATTTTATTGATGGCATATTGTCAACAGCAGTATTTGGTTTGGAATATCATCTGTTTAATACTCCTTATCAAATTTTTATTCAGCATCTACACTAAATTATCCATTACAAGGCGAAGAGCTCCCTTAGGGGGAGATAAGTTAAACATTAATCAGAGTTACTCCTCTTGTCTTTCTGCATATTAAGTAAACTTAAAGTTATACATTTTTGCTTCTATAGTGTATAACAAATCATTGCTCAATAAAAGGTTACAAATAGAAAACACATTTTGTCAAATAATTGTTAAAAAATAGTCAGCCGTTCTAGAGATATCTGAACAATAGTATTTAAGGGTCGACTTTTTAACTTCTTTTTGGGACCGTTAACCAATTATTTTAAAGTAGCATATTGCTAACAACATTATACGAGCATCTTTTCTTATGTATTGTTTTTCCAATCATTTCTCCTTTTTTTCAGATATAAAGGAACCAACGATTTGGTCAACCGGTCCGATGAAAACGCTAAGCACTTAATCTATATGATTTGAACAAGGTATTAAATGTGTAAATATCTGTTTAATAACTTTTCGCTTCTATGTTTTATAAAACAACTATTGCTTAGTAAAAAAAGTTATGAATTTAAGAATTAAAAGCCCCTTTTTGATATTATATTAATTTAAAAGCTCGAGCAAATGTCATCAAGTTTTACACGTTAAAAAGACATCTTCCTACTATCCCAGAACGTTTCATTTTCCTATCATCAATAGGTTCGGAGCAATCTAATTTAAATTATATGTTAGTCTGCTCGCTTACTCACGAGACCAAGATGAGTTTGTAGCGAGTAAGCGAATGGATCAAACAACTTTTTTTATATACTGGTTTTGGAGAAATGCCGTGGACATAATAGTCCTTAAAAACTAACCAAATGTTCAAAATTTTAAACCGGAAGTGACGTATTCAACTGCAAAAATATTAAGATTTGATGCTGTATCAGTCCTGTAAATGTAATTAAAATTGACCTAATAGTTTCTGAGTTACAGAAAGCGCTCGAAAATGTCAGAGGTAAAATAATAAAAATAAACCGTAATAAAAACAAGTCGGTCTTCCGTCGGAAACGGAAGACACTAATGAGGAAAACGCATCGAAAAATAGCAGCTGGGTTTCGATTTGTAATTGAAATAAAATACATGTATCTTCTGGGGATTTTAGCAAATGCATCAAACAATTTTATTTATTACACCAAGACAAAAGACCCAGTTTAATCGTTGAGATATTTGCAATTCCAAAACGCACATGCAATTAAAAACCACAAAAAGATGTCTCTCGAGTTTATCTGATAATTTCAGGGATCTGTAATGGAATGTTTATTATGATTATGGTTAACCTACATTACATTCCTTGTCGAGTGTCGTTAAGTATCGAGGGATCTATTTAAACAAATTTTATTGGTTTTCTTTGAGGTGTCGTGTTGTCAATGATTGTAATGCATGCATTAATGAAATGAAGATTTTTAAACAATTTGAAACTCGTAATTTTTGGTGTATAAAATTGAACCGATTGGGAATTTATAAAATTTAGTATTTTATTAGAAGTTGCGTAACTTAACTTTTCAGATGGTCTCCCATTTTCTGCTAATTTTATCCCTAGATCAAAAATGCAAATATTTTAGTGCACAAGCTTATCAACACACTTAAATTTTGAGTAAAATTAATCCCTAAAACTCTCTGAAAATTTATATTTAACAGCACAAGAAACTTTTATTTGATTATAAAATTGTACTGTGTAAAGCACATATAGGTGTTAAGTATGGCAAATGGTTGCAAAAGAACCACTGTATGCATTTTTCGATCATATAGAAACAAAACAAACTAGTGGGTATTGTGGGGTTTTTTTTTGTTTTTTTTTTGTTTACAAAAATACGTCTCCCCTTCTCCCCAAGGATTGTAATATGGGGTATATTTAATAAGTGAAAAAGAATGATGTCAGCTATATGTTATATATCATCCATATATGATACAAGTCATTATTGTAAGGAATATTTTCATGATAATTGACCCCGAAATCTAAAAAGGTCAAGGTCAAAAAGTTGGGTTTGGTTCACTTTTTCGCTAGATCATCTAACTGTTTTAAGTTCAAAGTCTCTCTGTCAAAGAATTTTGAAGTTATGGTCTGGAAAACAAAAATGATTTTTTCTCAATTTGACCTTGAGTTAGGAAAAGGGTCAAGGTAAAAAATTAACAGCAGTATTTCTCATGGTATTTTAGTTCTTTGTTTACAGTTTGAAGTCCTTTTGTCTAAGTATATTTTAAATAAAGATGAGAATGTTTTTCTTATTTGACCTTGAAAAAAATATAAGGCCTAAGTCAAAAATTTTGGTAGGTTCCATCTAAGTAACTTACTATCTATCTGTGATACAAGTTTAAAGTCCGTATGTTTAAGGAATCTCGTGTTATGATTCGTACAATATATTTTAGAAAATGAATCAACTTGAGGCAAAAGATTGGTCAAGGTCAGAAATTATGGAGCTGTTCACTCATACTCAATACCATCTACCTATGTTCCAAGTTTGAAGTCTTAATGTCAAATGGTATTCAAGTTACAACCCAGACAAAATTTCATTAATTTTTCTTAATTTGAGTTTGAAATCCTTCTGTCAAATTATATTTAGGAGTTGAACAATGACGTTTTTCCAATTTGACCTTGAAATAAAAAATTAAGGTCAATGTCAAACATTTTGGTAAGGTTCAACTTGGTAATATACCATCTATCTTTGATACAAGTTAGAAGTCTGTATGTTGAAGGGGATCTTATGTTATGGTCCGGACAATATTTTTATAAAACGCTTGACCTTGAAGAACAAAATAAGTCAAGGTGAAAAAGTTTGTTAGCGTGCACTCCTTCTCAATACCATCTACATATATTCCAAGTTTGAAGTCTTAATGTCAAAGGGTATTCAAGTTACAACCCAGACAAAATTTTATTTTTTCTTCTTAATCTGACCTTGAGTAAAACAAGGTCAAGGTTAAATATTAATCAATAGTACACTTCAGTGTATAATTAGTGTTCTTTGGTTTAAGTTTAAAGTCTTTCTCTCAAAGTGTATTTAGGAGTTGAACAATGACGTTTTTTTCTAATGTGACCTTGAAATAAAAAATTGAGATCAAGGTCAAAAATTATGGTGGGGTTCAGCTTGGTTATATACCATCTATCTATGATACAAGTTTTAACTCTGTATGTTGAAGGGGTCTTGCGTTATGGTCTGGACAATATTTTTTATAAAATACTTGACGTTGAAAAAGAAAATAGGTTGTCCTAAATTATGCTAAAAGCGTAGTCTCAGAGCTCAAGATGTTAAGGTAATGGTACGTCGCACGAGAACGGACTAAAAACCAAAGTAATGAAGTACTAACGGGAGTTGATTTTATCGATTATCATTTTTTTTAAAATCAATTTATCTTGCATGGCAATTAGTTTCTAGTCTGTATTTGAATTATGCACTTTTTTATGATATGAATTTTTAGACTTTTCCGACAAGAATTTCGAGAAACCCCATATGAATCATGTTGTTAAATATTTAAAGAAAGATTTTACACCATGTATTAGTAATCGAAACAATTCTAAACAAATTTATGGATCCAAGCACTATTGATATCGAACTATAGTCTCCTTCAAGCAGACGCTCAGCTGTCTGCCTCTCTGCTTGTCGTAGATTTACGGAGACAGCCGAGCGTTTGGTTGAACGAGACTATATTAAACTCTGGCGTAGGAATACAGGAGACTACAAAAATATCTAAATTGTTCGTATTATATAAAATTTGACTATTTTCAAAGTGTTTATAAGTTTTCTTGAAAAACAATGCTCTAGCATATATTACATCGAATTTACTATTATTTTTGTCAGCAGAGATTATTTGTGCTGAGGTCCAAACACTGTTTCACTTTCGGTTTGCCAGAGTAACTGCATAGGAGAGTTGATTAAAATCAACTCCCAATAAGAATTAATAAGTCATCTAATTGATACTAATTGCTGTTTGTGTAATCGCAAGAAGTTTGGCTGTAAATGTCTAACCTGTTAAACGTTGATGAAGTAGATTATTAATATGGGTTGAATTATTTAGAAACCCAATACAAATGCAGAGATCTGGGAAAGGATTATTAAAAGAAAATGCAATAACATTCAGATATGAATGTTTTTGCTTTTTCACCTTGTTTTGTGTTCTGATTTTATGTTTTTAATAATTGCGTCTGTTGAACTTCAAACCTAGTACATGCAAAAGATCGCCTATTTCTGTTTAGATTATTTTGTTACCTTTTGGATATCAAATGATTCAATGCAAGCGATGTTCAGCGATGTCTTCTTTGCCGGAATGATTTTTTCAATCAAGAGAATTGTCCACAATTTTGTACATATTGTCACAAATCGTGTCATACATACAAGTATCATTTTTTATGCATTCTGTCAGAGAAATTGACACTATATTGATATACATTGGAAAATAACATAATTGGGTATGGTGGTGTGTTTAATCGAAACAACTCTCTGCTATACCACTCTAAAGTTGTCGAGAATACATAAGTTAGTACCTCCACAACACTTCTCGATTGCATACACTTTATATCTCAGGAAAATCTCTTTTTTGGAATTTTTTTTGTCAAATAATTGGCAAACATTGGTTCGCGTGTTGAACCGTACACCACAAGGCGTATTGAATTCATAATTTTGCAAATCTGTTGTGACGTTTAAGATAACTATTTTGAAAGCTAGTGTCGCCAAATAACAGAAAACGGGTTCTTTTATTGATATTTTTTGTCATTAATTTACTTCAAATTCATGTTTAAACAGCGTAGCACTTGTTTTGCTGAAAACCGGGAAGGCCAAGGAAGTGTACTTTACATTACATTGCAATAAATTGTCAGATGAAGTATGTTAGGTAAAGCCAATATGATATCCAAAAGGTAACAAAATAATCTAAACAGAAATAGGCAATCTTATGCATGTACTAGTTTTGAAGTTCAACAGACGCAATGATTAAAAACATAAAATCAGAACACAAAACAAGGTGAAAAAGCAAAAAAATTCATATCTGAAGGTTATTGCATTTTCTTTTAATAAACTTTTTCCAGATCTCTGCATTTGTATTGGGTTTTTAAATAATTCCACCCATATTAATACCGTATAACGGGTATTTTCTGCGGCTTGAAATTTTTGCGGTTTAACCCCTTAAAAAGTATGAAATTATATTCTGCGTTTTCAATTTCTGCAGTAACATTAGACCGTCAAAAAAAATATACATATGTTTACCGGATTTGCCCTAGGGAACGTAAACTAGAGAACCAAACTTACACTATTGTATCGTTTTTATTTCAATTTTAATTATTCTATTTAAAAGTCTAATTATTCTTTTCTGTTTGTAAGCTCGCGTTTATATGAATCTCTAAAATATCTTGTCGTGGACTCTTTTAATTCTTGAAAATCGGCTTTGAATTTTCTCATAGCTGCGGAAGGTCCATGTTCACCGGCGTAGTTCCCGAATATGACTCGGTCCCTGGGTGAATAGGTCGAAAATGAACCACGTTTTTTGCTCGAATTTGGCGTTGTAGATTTATCCATAACTTCAAACACCCTTGGGTTACACTCTTGGATCGATCTAGGGGATAAACTTGCCGATAACTGTCCGTTAGGATTTGGAAGAATACTCCGCGCTTTACATATCTTAAAATCGACATTCTTACCGTGTTCACGGTGAATGAGAACTAACTATCAAATGTTTTACAAGTCTTTCTTCTTAATCTACTTCATCAACGTTTAACAGGTTAAACATTTACAGCCAAACTCCTTGCGATTACACAAACATCAATTAGGTGACTTATTAATCCTTCTTGGGAGTTGATTTTAATCAACTCTCCTATGTAGTTCCTCTGGCAAACCGAAAGTGAAAACGTGTTTGGACCTCAGCACAAATAATCACTGCTGACAAGACTTAGTTCTTGAAAATAATAGAAAAATTCGATGTAATGTATGCTAAAGCATTGTTTTTAAGGAAACTTATCTATAAACAATTTGAAAATAGTCAGATTTTATATAATACGAACAATTTAGATATTTTTGTAGTCTCATGTATTCCTACGCCAGAGTTTAATATAGTCTCGTTCAACCAAACGCTCGGCTGTCTCCGTAAATCTACGACAAGTAGAGAGGCAGACAGCCGAGCGTCTGGTTGAAGGAGACTATAGTTCGATATCAATAGTGCTTTAAATAGTTTAAAATCTTTCTTTAAATATTACACAACATGATTCTTATGGGGTTTCTCGAAATTCTTGTCGGAAAAGTCTAAAAATTCATATTATAAAAAAGTGCGTAATCCAAATACAGACTAAAAACTATTTGCCATGCAAGATAAGTTGATTTTAAAATAAATGATAATCGATAAAATAAACTTCCGTTAGTACTTCAGTACTTTGATTTTAGTCCGTTCTCGTGCGACATACCTTTACCTGAACATCTTTAGCTCTGTGACTACGCTTTTAGCATAATTTGGGACAAGCATCTATTATAATAGGAGTACGGGGGTTCTTAAGTTGCTAAATTCACTATCCCTTAGAACCTCTACAGGTGCCATATAGTTTTTGAGAGGTCTATGTAGTGTTTCTTTATGATATGTAAGTAGGTATATATATATTTTAGCTCAATTTGAAAATATTTGATCGTAATTATTCGAAAGGTATATTGAAATGCATAAAATATTTTATTGAAATGTAAAGTCGTGAGCCATTGTCGATACTTCTTTGGGAAAAACTCAGCTGTGATAAAAAAGCTGGCAATTATGACTAATTTCTAGATTTCCATTACCATCCATTATCAAATCAAATTATTGCGCCATGCTGCTATAATATGGGGCAATCATACTCATAATTGATATGTAGCTTCCGATGAAGAAGAAAACTTAATTATTTAATGATAAATATTTAAGCAATGAACATTATGTTATGTTAAAATGTGAAAGAAATTCATGGAATCTTTAAGATATCTTAGTTTTCTTTACATGGGAATATAGCAGGAAAACTGCATGCAAACGGAAAGGAAACCTTGTCAAGGTCTATTATACTAGGGCGGAGATCTAGATGTCGTGATAATTAAGAGCATTCAGAACATTGACTGTAGGTCTGTAGCTCTCGGTCTGGAAAAATTCGGATAAACGACCCTCCGATTTTTTCCAGACCGGTAGCTACAGATTTGTAGCTAGCAAATAATATTCTTATTAGCATACACTTCACCTGGTTTGCTCATTATTATACAACAGACAACAAGCTGCGGGTGGAGTTAAAGTTTTTTACCAATTTTTAAGTCAGTCTTTTTTCTGTCAGTGCAACTCCTCATAAACCACCGACTAGAATTTTAAAAGTCAACGGTTGATCATTAAGGAGTTTTTATGAATAATGTCATACAACCTCCAATATCACGAATATACAGATAAATCACAAAAATCTAATCGTGAGTTCAAGCACAACCTATTTTCGTGCAAAATGTAATATGAATATGATTTAATGACTTGTGGTGAAATAACCACTCTTCTCGGTCCTTAACTAAAGGTCTAATTTTTGTGTGTCAGTCATGAAACAACTGTTCACGCTTTTTTGCAGATAGTAAAAATAGTATGAGATATTTCAGGTATCTAATGATTGGCACAAATATTGATACGGAAAATCGAGACAACAGGTGAATTTAAGTAGGCTGAAAATTTCCAATTAAGGGTTGTTGTGTCATTTTTATATCTTCGCTGTAATATTGATACTATATACAACATGCTTTCTTTGTTCTCTGTCCTTTCATCTTTGTGTCATTTATAGGTTTTATTGTTCATTACTGTAGCGGTAAACACCCTACTATGCTGCATGACTATCTAGGATGAGAATTAACTGTAGAAAATTTAAAACCTAAGCACAGTTACAAAAATCCCAGAGGTTATACATGTATAAACCGTTCATGTCTAGGTCAACTTTTAAAGTGCAAAATTATTACCCATCAGTTCCACTTATAAAAAATTTAAATAATGATTTTTGTCAATACACTTTAATTATTAAGTTATAAAAAAGCTCAAGTGTTTTACATCTAAAATCTTAACATTTTACTGTTCATTTCCTCCCTGATCTGGAAAAATATTCAGAGCTGATTGGTCCAATTTTAAAACAATTCTGTGTAGGCTTTTAATCGATGGTAATGCTAAGTATATGTATAATAGTAGACATTGCAGTAGTGTTCCCGGTTAATTAGGTCATATTTGAATGAAAAAATGTGTACGCAATTTGTTTACAAAACAAAGGACACAAAAGGGTATCGCATTATTTCGCCTCATATTACAATTCGCATCTGACGTCGAGGCGTCATGATTGTATTACGACTTTGAAACCGCTATAAATAAAAGTCATGTTTGGTAAATCAAAAAAAAAACTTTGTACATTTTGTTCCATAATATTTTTGAAGTTTTCTTTGTTAACAATCAATGCATAACATGTGGGTTGAATAAACCCAATCATTCGGGGGACGAAATCAAACGGTTCCCTTTTCTAAATATTCCCATGATGCATTTAGGTTTGGGTTTTTTGAGTTCTTATATTTATAGTAATTTTTTTTATTAGCTCTGAATTTTTAACCGGGTTTTCCAACGGAAAAATTTAGCTACTGAAATGGTGCAAATGGTGGGCGGGCAGGCGGCTGCCAAAAGAGTATCCTTATTGTACGGATAACTCCTCCTACAGTATTCAAGATAGAAAGTTGTTCTTTTGCAGATCAATTTTTACATATATCAGAGGTGTGCATACTGCTAGGAATTTGATATCTGATAATTTATGACAAAAATACCTTCTTTTGTACTGGTTCTTGAAATTTTTACACACTATTTGTATAGGCATGCTATATCGTGGGATGTATTTTTGTACCAATCGGACGTCAACTTCCTGTTTAATGAGTACTTTGTTTATTTTTAGCCAAAATTTTCAAAACAAATTTCCGTCAATGATTTCTCAGCAATTATTTATCGCAGATGCTTGAAATTCTAACACACTATTTGTTTTGGCATGCCATATTGTGGGATATATTTTTGTACCAATCGGACGTCAACTTATTATTAAATGAGTACTTTGTTTATTTTAGCCAAAGTTTTCAAATAAATTTTCCTCAAAGATTTCTCAGCAGCTATTTAACGCAGATGCTTGAAATTTTTACACAGTGTTTGTTAAGGCATGCCATATCGTGGGATATATTTTTGTACCAATCGGACGTCAACTTCCTGTTAAATGAGTACTTTGTTTATTTTAGCCAAAATTTTCAAATAAATTTTCCTCAAAGATTTCTCAGCAGCTATTTAACGCAGATGCTTGAAATTTTAACACACTATTTGTTAAGGCATGCCATATTGTGGGATATATTTCTGTACCAATCGGATGCCAGCTTTCTGTTAAATGTCGACTTTGCTTATTTTGCATATTCACATCAGAGCGGTGGTATCACTAGTGAGCATTGGCTCACAGATATCTTGTATTAAAATAAGCATGTCACTTGGGCTGTTAATCACGGGTTTAGCGTTAGCCGTTTGCATCATTGATAATGGATTTTGCTGCCCATTCTTTGAAAATTCCTCTAGACCGAGTGCATTTACCAATTTGAAACTAGATCCTGCTAAGATGGCGAATAGGACAATTTTCTAGAAACCAATTGTGGAATTTAACAAATTAAAACTAGACAGAGTTAGGACGGTAACCTATTTGTGTTTTGAATGCGGGACTTTAATTTGGATTGAAAGAACTTTCCACAAAGGGTTAACCAAGAATAAGACTAGGGTTGATTTACCCTATCGCGGAAGTGTAGAGCGAGTTCAATATGCATCGCGCGGATATTAATACAAATATGCACACACTCGCGGTGTTGGAACATATATATTTTTTAACACTGTCAGATTCGTACATTTGCGAACCATGAACATATTTTATATCTTACATAATCTACATGTACGTCTATATGCGTAATACGAAGACGTTGCGTCCGGAGGGCGGGGTCCTTTTTTTTTTTTTTTTTTTTTTTTTTTTTTTTTTTAAATCAAAACAGGCTTTAATCTGAAATTTTCCTACAGAAAACTTATTTGGGACGGTTTTGTAATATAGAAAAGAGATAGGACGCCCTTAACCCCCTCCGTTTTTTGCAACAAAAATTCATAATGATTACATGTACATGTATGCACGTATATGAAATGAAGAATATCATAGATAATGTTGAATAGATAATGCAACAAATGAAAATATTTCCATAACAATGAACTGCATACGAAATAAACAGTCAAAAGCCGAAAAAATGTTTCTCTGAATGCACGATTTAATTCCTTTATCCAAATATATTGTGTCCTCTACAATTTTTCAATCTAGAATTAAAAGTATAATATAAAAATTAATTTCTCCGTTTATAACTTTTTTTTACTTCTCTGTGAAAATATGTAATGGTGAACAATGTCATAGGGGCATTATGTAACAAAATAAAATCAAAACCAAAGTTTCTGAAACAGTATGGTTGAAATATGCGTTCTAAAATGCGACGTCTCAGACTTCTAAATTGTGGTAACGCAAAGCTTTTTTGCTGAAAAAAGAAAATATGGAACTAATAAACTTTGAATCAACACGGTGGCTATCCATTTGACCGAAGGTTTATTAGTTCCATATTTTCATTTGTCAGCAAAAAAGCTTTGCGTTACCAAAGGACGAGATCCCGAGACACATCTCAAGGGCTTCTTTTTGTACTTAGTCTAAGAAATTATTTGTAGTACAAGTACATTTATTTTAATGAAACTAAAGCAAATATAAATGTCATTTTCTGTATGCATGATTGAACTCAATAGTAAAAATAGTTTTTATGATGATTGTAATGATTAACGCATTATCGATGATTTTTCACACTACAATGTGCTTATTTTAGAACAAATATATCACATGTCATTGTTTATCTCCAGAATTTTCCCCAGCAGATCGAAAATGTAACATAAGAGTTTAACACCTGTTTAGCAAATCACATGGGAGGCTTGGTAAACACTAGTAACTTTTTGAGAGGCTAAGGAAGGTCACGCCATTATAAGAAGGGCATTCATTTGCATGTTTAAAGCAATATGAGCTGCAATTATTTGCTGGAATTTTTTGTACGAAAATGTTATTTTCTACTAAAATGAAAAACATATTATGGTTTTACAGTTCTGTAACCCAAATTTTTTGTTGGAAAAGCTGTAAAGAAGTCTTAATTGAAGCACAATTGAATTATTGTCGTCTTGTACAAAAAATTGATCTGCTATATATTCCTTTGAAGAGAAATCTTTCTTCTGACCAAGATTAATGATTTTTTCAAATCTTTTATATCAAAAAATTAAGTTGCATGCAGACTGCTGATTGCATGCATGCTGCCGTTGATATCTTGATCGGGCGCTATTTTTACTCTTGCGACATGTATGGGTTCAAACTCTTTAAATCTCTATACATTATTCGAGGGAACGATGGATTCACAAAAGAATACTATACGTATAGAGCTATATTGACGTGTAGATAAGACATTTTGTCATGTAAGATTTTCATTTCACAACGTTGAAACAGTTCAATATTATGTGCACGATTCGATCACAAAAACTAGTTCTTATCTAATATAAGTTATTGATAAATAACCTTTTCATATTTTTTGTATATTTAAAAAAAAAATTATTGAAAAAAAAGTTGATTCAACATTATGTCGACATTATGTATTCTACGAATTCAAAGATGCTTTTTCGGGGAAAAAACACTTATTCGGAATCATAAAAAAACCTTATCGATGACTAGTTCCTTGGATCGAATCATGCATATAAAATTGCAGCGTTATAATGTTGTTACAAGGTTGTGACATTAAATTAAGGTTTCTCCACCCTTGATGTTTATATGATTAAATCCGTGTATTTTTGTTTAAATTTGAAGATTAATATGTAAACATTCAAATTGAATTTAAAGACATGATGCAAATATTTTGTTTATGCTGTAGGGGCTCACAAAGGTACACTATCAGGGCAATTATAGCGACGACAGCTCTCCAATCAAACATCACATTTTCCCTCCGATTTCTATATAATAAAGCCATTTTTGATGCAATTAATTGCAATCGTGTTTTATAAACATTTTAGGGCAATTTAAACTTGCCAGTATGAAAGCTATTGCATAAACAGTGCATTTTAATACAATTAATTATAGTTTAGCAACAAAAAACGTCCATAACTTTTAAAATAATGGTTCAAACTCACTAAAAATTAGTACATTTGTAATTCATTATAAATCCTATCGAAATCTGTAAAGAAATGTTTACCTTGCCGGCTAAAAAATTATACTCAGGTTTGCCTATGTACGGTTTTATCAGTTTTTCATTGAATTCAGGGATTTCAACTCAAACTAAGAAATATTGGCAAAACCATGCATCACATAACACAAATATTATAACCGATAACGGTAAAATATTCAAGAATGCCCACAATGACGTCATGCGATAATCGAAAGCCTTTAATTCAAACTTGTTTATCGACGTCATCACCAAATATCAATTACCCTAAAAATCTTGACAGTTTTAAAGAATCAGCAATATGTCAAAATGCTTGCATACAAGTAAAACAATTTATCATAACATTTCAGTTCTTGTGAATAGTTAAAATGTTTTCCTTTATAAAATTGAATTATACCCCCAACGTGTCCAAACCCTACTCCTTAAGGTTTTGATTTAAACGAATTTGAATCTACATTACCTGAAGTTGCTTTTACTTAAGTTACAGATTTCTAGGCGAATGTTTTTTTTTCAAAAAATGTTTAAAAGTTTTCTCCATATACATATATTCCTATGTAAATTTTGTTTGCCCCCACCCCATAGTTGTGACCTAACCCTAACCCCGGGGTCATGTTTTGAACAAACTTATATCTGCCTTACCTGAGGATGATTCCACACAAGATTCAGCTTTTCTGGCTGATTAGATTATGAGAGAAATTTTTTTTAAAGGTTTACTCTATATATTCCTTTGTGAAAATTCAACCCCCATTGTGGCCCCATTCTACCCCGGGGGTCATGATTTTCACAATGTTTGAATCTACACTACCTGAGGATGCTTCTACATAAGCGTTAGCTTTAATTTTCTAGAGTAGAAGATTTTCGAAAAATTTTTTATTTTAAAAATTCAATAATTTCGTTTTGAAAAAGGTCGTAGCCCTTAACTTTAATTTTCACAACTTTCAACCTCTTTGCCTGTGCCAACTTTGCTTGAAATTAGTTCAGTAGTTCTAGGGACAGACAAAAAGTGATCAGAAAAAGCTTTCAGATCAGTTGAGCTAAAATCCACTTATTCAGAAAGGTCGAAGACATTCTTGTATATTTTGGATAAAAAATAAATTTATATTAAAAATTCAAATTTGGATATAATAATTTCTTTAACGATATTCTTAAAATATATACATTGCATGTTTAGTTCCCTTCCCTAAAAGGTAGACAATAGGTAACAACATGTTACGATATTCCCTCCATCTCTCTTCCACCGTTCAAATATTGTTATCTAGCTCATTTTAATTTGGGATTACACGCATGCAAGGTGAACATCTTTTTTCATTAAATTACAGATTTTAAAGTGTACACATTTAACATGATCGTGCTATCTTCTTGTGAAAAAATATTGACACTGCTAGCTTTCAATGTCCTCACTGTTTCATAGATTGCAACTTTAACCCTTAGGTGTATACATTTGTAAACATGATCGTGTTATCTTTGTATGATACAAATTACAGTGGTAGCTTTCAATGGCTGAACTGTTTTGGAGAATGCAACTTTTAAACCTTTGATATGTCTGACACCATGACGTCAGGCAACATATAAATTAACATAAACAAAAAAGTTTGATAACGACCTTCTGTTGTTATGTTGATGCTCGATCCCGGCTGTTTTAACGTTTTACGGTTGAATATTTAATGTTTTCTAAAAGATTCCTCATGTGGTATCAAAGAAAGATTTCGCATCATATTTACAAACAGATGGTCGTGAATAACCTTTTTGCCAACTGATCAGTCTTTAAAAGTCATGGTTATAAGCAAGGGAAAAGAGAGATACGAGTGAATAAATATTTGTGATGCGAACAGTAAGCTTTCTTGATTGTTCTTCTGATATCAATTATGTTTAAACTGTTGAATTCATCTTTTAATTGATTTACTTAATTAAATTGGTTATCAAAATGATGTTAAAAATTTTCAATTATACCCTAGATTCCATCAATTTTATTTGATGTGTATATTAATTTTGGTTATTATTAGAGAGAAAACTGCTTTCTTGTCTCCAATTACCGTATAACGGGTATTTTTACGTGCTGCTAATTTTACTAATTTTTACGAGATTTATAAATCCGTAAAAATTAAACGCGTAAATTTTCACAGAAGTGAAAAAAACACCGCACGTAAATTTTCTACATAGTACGTATGAGAGTAGTGTTCATGACCTTCAGCTTAGTCCCTGACGGCTGTACATGTAGGTTTTTTTTAGCGTTTTGGTCATGTGGTGATAACAGTTCAGATCTTTCTATTCAGTCTTGAGTATTTTTTAGAACCACGTTAGTTTCTAGCCTTTCAATCACTCAGTCAATAAGTATGGCGGGGACACGAAGCTATTTTGAAACCAGTATCTACAATGCCAAATCCAACAAAGTCACGGTGACCCCCCCCCCCCCCCCCCCCCATTTTACCACAGATGATTTTAATTTTTACGGACATGTCCAGTTCGTAAAAAAATTACGCGTATAAAATTCAAATCGCCCTATTTTAAGACATATTCGTAAAAAATCACAGCAGTAAAAATTACCCGTTATACGGGGTAATTGTTCATCCAAATTGTATTTCTTTTAGTTGTTTGTTTTTTGTGTTTTTTTCTTTTTTGTCAATATAATAATAATGCTTCAAAGATATAACCTTCCTCTTGTCTCCGATTAATTATTCATTTTAAATGTATTTGGTTTCCCGTCAAACTACATGTATTAATAATACATGAAAGGTACGCATGATTTGACCTTACTTATGCAATTACATTGGAAAGTTAATAGGACCTTGCGGGATTTGGAAAAAACGATAAAGCTACGTCATATATCCTCCATTAAAATGTGTGAAAATCTTTAAGGAGAATCCAATCAATCTATCAAATCGATCATTATCTTTTAATATGTAGAACAATTCACTTTACCTTTCTTTTAGACGACGCCTGTCGCTCATCTTGTTGTTGCACTGCCTCGCCGGGAATGATTTTTATCCAAATCACATATCCAATATGACAGTACGTCAAAGCAAGTACTAATAAGGGTATGAAATATTGTAATAACATTATTAAAAGACTGTATGTAGATTTAAATGGTTCCTTTGTGTCTTCAAAACACATGCCTTTTTGGCAAATTCCTGTAAAATTTGCAAAAGGTATTTGAACTTTTGCAGAAACGGCGGTAGGAATTGGAACCAAAAGCGCAATGACCCACACTAACCCACAGACACAAGCCACGCCTTTATGGGTTAATCTAGGTCTCAACGGGTAAATTATGGCAACATAGCGATCAGCACTCATTGCAACCAGAGTAAAGGCACTGGCAAGCACCACCACAATTTCTGCATACAGGACAAAAGGACACATAAAGTTTCCAAAGGGCCAATAAGAGAGCAGAAGATTTGGAACAAAAGAAAAAGGAACCAAAATGATGGTCTTGGTTATATCCGCTACGGCAATGTTTAGAAGGAATATGTTTGTGACACTTCTCAGCATCTTCTCTCTGACGATGATATAGCAAACGATCACATTTCCAACAATAGCTACCACTGTGATTGAAGAATACAATATCAGAAATATGCACTCAGTTAGTCCAACATCTGAAATACAATTATCTTCGAAGAGATTGGCCCCATTGTTTGACAGGTTAACCAAGTACCCCATGGTGTCCATTAACTTACACGTCTTCTGCTCAATTCAATCAGATGTTGGTCTATTCTAAGACCGTACCATGGGCTGTGATATCGCTGCAGTAATGATCGAATAAAGCTGCTTCCTCGGTTTTTATCCTTTATTGTTTTGCCCTCGACATATCTAATCGCATGCAAGCTGTACAACAAAATCATGTTTGACTTTATAAATAAGAACCGAAACAATGATTAGCAATGCACATTTAAGATATCTAACGATAATTTTTATATCAGAGATTTGCTATGAGTTATTCTGCAGATAAAAACATGATTTGCAACAGTTTTTGACAAAGCAACGTAAATGGAACTTAATAGATTAAGATTATTAGAGGTTTAGAAAAATATTACACGCATAATAGTTATTATGGTTACTTAATGAAATAACCTTGAAACTAAATGAACACTTGAATGCTATAGCAATTTACATATTTTTATCTTTTAGAATCTATAATCTGTAGTACCTCGGAATTTATGACACATTTTTTACTTTTTAATTTTTGTCTTTCACGCTAGATAACTCTAGGTCAGGTCAACGCAAAGATTTCAAATAATTTGAGGACCGTTTAATTAAAATTAAACAGTGTAATTATTTTTGTCATATTACAACGTAATATTATTAAATTTATGTACAATCCATCAACAGATGTTAAAAACCAGAAAAGACACTTTATCTTTATGCGTGAAGTTTAAAATCCGTGAATGTGAAATTATTTGTAACTTATTTGAAACACATTTATAAGGTTAACACAAACACGTTTACCAATAAAACAAGAGGGTTTTTTTCATTAAGGACATTTTGATTTATAGGGTTCTATCCCAAGTGTATACGTTCCTGCTCTAGTTCTTCTCAAGTATCATTTATCATGAACCGAGAATAAGAACCTATACAAGGGTGGGGTGGTGGGGTAAAATCATGGATAAGCTGAACCACCAATGCCATCTACCGTGCTCATCCTCAATATTCAGTATCATTGGTACAGCTCTGAGAAAGATGACGTCATCACTTTCGCGGTGATGTATTACACTTGGGATAAAACATGCATCACTGTAACTAAGACTACGTGAAGGTGAATCTGCCTCATTCAAATCTGAGGATACATATTGCATGTGCAGATCACAATTACAAGAAGTCACCAACTGAAATATCTGTTTTGTTATGTTGTTCAAAGATCTATCCCGTCCTCCTTGATTGTTCCAAACACTCAGAACAGCAACATTATCTACCAGTAAGTCAACCCTTGTGTCTCTAATTACATCCTCTATTGACTTCAAGACCTGAAGGACTGCCTCAGCTTCCTTCAAATGAATAGGTCTACTGTCGTTTGTCTCCCAAAAATCTCCAAGTTCAACCTTTTCCCCTTGAAAACAAACTACTGCCCCATACTTGTAGCCAGTAGCATCAGTTGAAATATTTACTTGCTTATGACTCTCTGACCTCCACTTTGCGTAACCCTTCCACGAGTCCAAGAAACACCAGTATTTCAACTCTTCCCGCAATTCATCACCTATGACAATATGTTTTGAATTTTTAACTCCACATGAAATTGCATTATTAACTTCCCTGCAGTACAGTTTAGCTCCTGGAATTGCAAGACCCATCGAAACACACTTGCCTGCAAAACGCTGCAAAATTCGAATAGAAACCCCCCTGCCTGCCAAAAGTGACTCTCTTAACTCTCTAAACTTAAACTTTTTATCCTCTGGCAAGATATAAGCTAACTTTACTGAATCCATCAAAAATCCAAGGAACCGTACACATTGTTGGGGTTCCAGTCATGATTTTTCAAGTGATATTGTGTAACCTAAACGGGTTAAAATTTGAAGTAGAGCATATATCACCCTAAAACAATGTTCTTTTGCTTCCAAGTCAGTAGTGTCTGATTGGTTAGCTATCATCAAACGGTCATCAATATACTGAGTTGTTATTACATTCAATTTTCTAAGATAAGATGTAATTGTCATTCCAACAGTTTGATAAACATATGGCGAGGCCTTCCATCCAAAAGACAAAACTGTGTAAACCATGATAAATCCACCAAATTCAATCCCAAAGTAAGTCTGTGAATTCTCGGACAAAGCAATGTGTTCATAGCCTGACTTTTCATCACATGTTGCCATCCATGCCTCTGAATCTATCAACCTATGAACATCATTTAAAGTTTCAAGACGAAACGGAGAATCTTTTATCCACAAATTTAATTACCTTCCATCCAAACATAACCGTGGTTTAGATGACTCTACTAACAAAGGCATCACAACCCTAGGCATGTCACATTCACCAATCATCCCAGAACTCTTATGGCTCCTGACCTTATTTTCTCATATAAAATCTGGCCTACAAACTCCTTGTGATCCCTACAACTAATACTATTTTCTAAGAAAATGCTTGAAGGTTCATTACTGTCATAAGAAAGACCTTTAAAGTTTCCTTTGAAATGTAAAAAGAATTCCTTAACATCTACACCTTGTGTAAGCCACCTACTTATTCTAAACTGAATATCTTCATCTACTACTCCCTTATTCAAAACTTCATTCCAATGATCCATATTATGATGTATCTGACCTGACTTATGTAATTTTGGGTCACGCATAGGTAAATTTTTAATGTGAAAATCAACCCCGTGAAGGACAGACTCAGCTGTAGGATGTTTGGTTACAAATGAGGGAGTCCCACCTCCCAATGTCACCCATGATGAATTCTGTCTTAGTTCTACACGAGTTGGATCAAAATCAAGTCTTCTTTCCCATTCTGGTATTCTATATTATTTATTTCCCTGTAAATATAAAGTTATGGTTAAACTATCAAGAGTCCAACATGGGAGACAGATGGGTGATGGAACTCCCTCACTTGTAACCTACGTGAGTAAATCCACTAGGACTTAGTTGTCTTCAGGTTACAAGGTCAGGCATTCCATTTTTTTTAAACTACCTCGTCCATGTAAAAGTACAAATAAACACAAACTGATGAAAAACTGTGTTTATAAATCTCAAAATCATACAAAATGTTGAGAATAAAATCTTCACAATGATTTAAAAGAAATGTGGGAAATTAACAACCAAATAATTCCTTACATTGTAATGTTGAAGGCACTAAACTTTAGAGACCCCTATAGTCTACCTGACTAATAACCCATACTTTCCACTGGAAATTCTCTACTTTCTCTTCGCTTGTTTCATAAGTTCACAATCAAAATAAGCATGTACCCCTGCCCATACTCTGTTTCCTATAAGGCCTCCCTTGACCCTGGGGTCTGACTGACCTATACATGTATCCCCCTCCATATTGAGGTGCATATGAATAAGGCTGAGGAAATCCCATTGAATACATGGGCATTGGTGGGTACAAATTTGCTAAAACTGATTCCTGTTTTGGTGGCTGAATATCCTCTTTACAGGAAGTATTATCCCTCTTAACTTCAGAGGTCCCACTCTCCTTTAAACATTTATTTATGGCCTTAGTCATTGTACCTGCACCTTTTCCCCCAAGAACCGTTAAACATAAATTTCCCATGTTAATCTTGCCCTGCATCCTACTACATTGTCTATACAGTTCTTCATACACATCCATGTCCTCATGGTTCACTTTTCTAGCTAACTTAGATAATTCATCTAAACTTAATAAAATCAGTGCTTCACTGGGCTGGGACTGGGTACAGAGAACTTTAATCTTGTCCTTCACCTGCTGAATCTGTGTACCATCCTTGTCTTTGACTTCAGTTGTTGAATCTTGTTTTCTACTGTTTGTCTACGTTTTCCCCCATTTGAATCCTAAAATGCATTGTAAATCATTTGATAATGATTAACATCATAATAAGTAGTAATACTGTACCTGGTTGAAGTGAATATTGTTTAACCATTTATTCAAAATAATTAATCCCTATTAATGCAAAATAATAGGTTAGAAATCAATATATTAACATAATTTAACAATACATAATTAATTACTCATAATTACATATCACTAATAATTAATCACTCTTTGATGAAAAAACTCATCCGTTAACTAAGAGTACCTGGTCTTTGTCTGTTGCCTTCCTTGAATTAGAGGTATATGTAGGCCCTTGCTTTTCGATCTGCTGACGAGTGACCTAATTCTGGATCCTGCAAATCCTGTCCTTCTGGTTGTCCTTTTTCATTAGCATGTAATATGCAGACATGGAGTAGTAACTTTGCAAAATCCTCATCATTTGGGTCCTTCCCTATTATTTCAAATTAATTTAATTCAATAAAATGGCATCACTTGTTCTTAAACTTCTATAGTTATAAATTAAAGATTTACACTGTATTATCATACATATCATTCCTTCATTCATGACAGAACTTTGTTATATTGTGAATAATAATACCTGCCAGTTCCAGTAACTCAATCCCGTTTTCTCCAGTTAAATCCTCAACAGCCTTCAATACATCCTCATTAGACATATTTTCGGTACGCCTTGAGGAGGAAGTCCTAGCTAACTGTTTAATGCCATGCGCATCTTGAATATCCCTCAACTTTCTGATAACTGGTAATAATTGTTTTCCTTACAGGGAATGTTTTCTTTTTAAAAAAGTAGGTAACACCATCTTCAACATCAAACCGGAAGTTAAACTAAAACGCTAATATATAAATAGATCCGTACATATCAACAAATTCCGGCCACAAAATTTAAAATCAAAAAGATTTAATTAATTAACCTCACATGTATGCTTGTTATTATTTACTCTTTACAATACATTTTTTTTTACTCAAATTATCCCATTTCTCGTCGCATACGTTTTATCTGCGATTTCATAAAATCCATGTTAAATCAGTGCAATCATCCATCGACAGTCAGAGTCTCAATAAAATAATACCATTTAATCACATCACAAAATTAATCTAATTTGGCGGTAAACAATCTATTACCAAATCGCTGATTATGTATATCTGGCCCTCATGGTACCTCCAGTACCAGCCATGCCATGCGGTCGTCCTCATCGACGCCGCATCATTTTAAAATTTCATTCAAAAATCAATCCTCAGCGATTGATATTTAACTGTAGACCCACTGGCCATATATAAACCCTCATCGGCAATGCCCTCATCGGCAACAAACAGCTCTACTGTCTAATATAAGAAAATATATTACCTTGCCGCTTCTCAATACGTCTTCCTCTTTGGTGCAGCTCTGAGAAAGATGACGTCATCACTTTCGCGGTGACGTATTACACTTGGGATATGTGGTATATCGGTTAACTTCGTGAATTTCGATGGTTTGACAATCTATTTGCCAATGGACTTGACATAATACATACATGGGAATATCTAATTAGCAAAATTGCTTTGCAAATGATTCGAAAGTAAAGGGACTTGGACACAATTTGAGCTCAAAATTTAAAATTTCATATTTCCAATTTCTATGTTTAGAATGGTTTATTTGGGTACTTTTAATGCTTTGTAAAAACTTGAATGTCAAATATTGAGGTATAAGCAAGATACAGAGTTCGAAAATCTTTTGTTTTGTAAACAAAGCTCGAGCTTTTTTATGGTTTACATATATGTTTTATTGGAATAAGTCTCAATCAAATACTGTTTTTTTCTGTTTATCATATTATCTATAAACACATTGAATCAGTTTACCTTGTTTGCCACGAATCATTTGGTCAAAGAAATGGTAATTCAATACTTTACATTATTTGTAAACAAATATAAGACTCGAGCTTTGTTTACATAATAATGATTTCCTTCAAAATGAGCAAGTAAACCATTTTATACATAAAAAAGGAAATTTAAAATCGTGTCCAAGTCCCTTTAAAACCAGTATTCATATAATATAATAATTGAACTTCCAGTCACATTTAAATAGATGCGATTAGTACAACAGTTAAAAAATGCATTTTCAAGAAAATACCAAATTATATTCCATAAAGCCCTTATAAGAAAGACATACATTGATTTGTAGATATATCATTTGCATGCAATTTATAACATTACATACCGTTCATATTCTGGGCCAGGTATAATTATAAATATTGTGCTTAATTTTGATCATGACTTAGAAATCGAAGTCTCATCCGTATATGTTTTGCGTGATTGGCTCAGATTATCGAATAATTGGAAGAAGAAATTGGTATCTGCTTTAAATACACTGGCTGGTTAAATACCGATAGATAACAAAAAAAAAGTGTCATCCCCGATGTTATTATGCAGCGTTTATTTCTCTCGGGGTTACTACTACAGTTTTAACTTATAGTTCGCTCAGATCAGAAACGCAAAACCAGTGACTAGCCTGAAATACACCAAGATCTGAATACTATCCACGTTATCCAACGATTTGAAATAGAAGTGGTGTGTGATGGAGGAGGCCTCGTAATTTCCAATTTTGAGAAAGTGTTCTCTTTTTTAACAATAAACCACTGCCTTTTCTTTTTCAATGAACAATTGTGCCCCATCATAATACCAACTCTCCTAGAAAACCCAAGCTTAATACATTTCATAACTTTATGAATGCCCTATCAATCTTTCTGAACATGCTCTTAATTTGTAAGGTATATGTCCAAAAGAAGAGAATAAACGGACTTATGTTTTCATACATAAATCTCAACAACAGTATCCGTATTCAGAGACGTGGCTAAAATTGATTTTTTTTTACAATTCTAAGTCTGCTATGAGAGCAAATTAAAGGATTCGATTTAAACGATTAAACAAAAATGATAAGTAGGTGCTCCGGTCTAATACTCATCTATCCACGCATTCAGTTTGCAAATGGTTGCAAGTGGGCAAAATGTGGGAAAATGATTAAGATAACATCATTTATACCGCCTTGTCTACCCCCAAAAATTCACTAGATTGTATGCCTTCTAACTCAAATAATGCAAAACATAGTTTCCCTCCTTTCATTTCAAGTATACTTCAATTGGTATAGAGAAATTGTATTGGACTAGTTCAAGAAGCTATTCTTAATATGTATTGTATATTCATCCCAAATACACAACTCCATTACCTATCTAATGAATTAAAACCGTAATGAAACAGATGTTGTTTAAAATTTGATATTTGACGGACAAAAATGGACATCAACGGATACATGTACATGTAACAATATATGTAAATCACCTAACTCAAATTGCTGAAACACATGAGTGTTAAGAAGTATAAATATGTAATTTAAATCGGAAAATGTCTTAAAAACTATCAAATAAAACATTCATTTTATACTACATGGCAGGGCAAGACCAAATATTCTTCAAGACAATTTGTAAAAAACGATCTGTCCACTTCAATTTCTAATAATTTCATTTGATGGAACACATAATAATCTATTACAACATATTGTATTTTGTTGTACACATGCTCAATAAAGAAAAATTATCGCTTTTCCAATATATTGTTTCTAATGATAGCATTCTCGAACGCATGATTTTGAGAAAATCACATTTTTTGCTCTACTTATTTGATTTGAAAGGGATCATTGACATGTTCCATCACTTCATGTGCAATGAGGAGCTAGACTTTTTTCCGCTATTATAATAGCAATACTTATTTCCAATCCTTAAGAATTGATTTAAAAAAGAAAAACATACTTGCTTTTGCTCAAATTACACCCAGTTATGAAACCGCCTTTAATTTTAGTTCAGGAATTGATTAATGATTTTCATTTACTGTATGCAATGTTTTTCTCTAGAAAAAAACCCACCAAAAGCTAATTGCATACCATGCCACTCGACCTTTTTTTTTTTTTATATCTTTATCAAAGAACAATGATCAGGAATTGATTAATGATTTTCATTTACTGTATGCAATGTTTTTCTCTAGAAAAAAACCCACCAAAAGCTAATTGCATACCATGCCACTCGACCTTTTTTTTTTTTATATCTTTATCAAAGAACAATTCAATGCGGTAGGTTTGACTACGTTGTAAAAACCAAACATTTGTATCCGTCATTCAGATTATTGTAACATATTGTGACACAAGTAAGACTCAATTTCACAATTTTTTTAGTTTATTTATTTAAAACGCAAAATGCTCCCTGTTGAGTTAAGAATAGCATTTATTAAATGGACAATGAATCTAAAAATAAATTAATTCGTAACAGATTTTCTCGGAGATTTTATAGTTTTTAAAAGCGTAAATTATAGAAAACACAAGTAAAAAATAAATTGGATACTTTGCACCACCTGCTCGCTATATCGCATTTCCCCCATTAATGTAAACAAGTCGCTGTTACTTTAAAATAAACCCCTGATGCTCTATATATTTCTATTTGTTTGAGGGTTCTTTTGAAATTGATCTTTTAATTAAAAATGGGATTTTCTATCTGATTTTGATTTTTGATTTTAGTTTTAAAAAAATGTTTTCTAAATCAAATCCATGTAGAGGTTGTTTTTTTAGTTTTTTTATGTTAGTATTTAAAAATGTTTTGTAAATCAAATCCGTGTAGACGTTGTTTTCTCGTTTTTTTCAACGTATATTGTCTGATAAAGAGATAAGAAACAAGCTTTGACAGCTTACAAATCAAGACAACAGCGGATTGGTCTGAGCTTTGCGTGCCTCTATTTGTAAACGTTAACTTTGTCACGCTATAGCACGTAAAACCTTCATTGAAAATTGCTTATACTTTTGATTTAGTAAAAAAAAAACCATAACAACATTTCTCGATGAACATAATAGCATTGTGGTATAGGATTTTAAGCATCAAGTAGGTAATCTTTTTCAAAATTTATTGGTTATAATCGGCGTTCTTTGATAATCTGTTTGAGCAGGGATATGTCTCTATAACCTCTTGTAATAAGGATGCGTGTGTTCTCCCGGATTAAGGTAGTGAACCTTGATCATCATCTTTTGCTTTTCATCTCATATATTTCGGTATCTTTTTTTTTATTTACTTAGAACAGTATATCTATAAAGATATTCGGGTATTTTTTTGTCTTTCAAGCTAACAGAAATAAGACATAATTGTAAGTTTTAACATATTTATTGAAATCCATATACACCGACTTGACATTGTGATCGAAACAAAACATCCATGTTTAATTGATTACAAAATATTTCTGTTATATTTTTTTGTCTTTTACCATGAATTTTTATTTGACTTGAGATCTAAACAGTCACACAGTTAAATAAAGATCATGATTTTTTTTCTATACATCTTCCTCTACATCATATCACAAATTTGGTCGTAATGGTTGTATTTTGTACATAAGAATCATTTCAATATTGAAATATGACCCTGGACGATGATCAAAATGTTCACACTCAAATTATATTGCAAAAAGAAAACATACAACTTCTATTCCTGTGCCAGTTTATTACTGGAACAAATTGAATTGTTCAAGGAGCTTTTTAAATCCATTGATCGATCTATTTGATCAAAATCACGCTCACACTATCTCCGACCGTAAGAGGAGCTACAATGTAGTGTTCAATTTGTTAACTCCCTTCAACGAACAGCGCTACCCAAAACTGTACACGTCCGTTCCTACACGGTACATTCCTTATACCTTATAATACAAGTGTATTGATACATTCAGGTAGGAAGTATATTTTGATAGGCAGGTGTCTGTGATCCTTAAGTGAATGATTTTTCTATATAAAGCAATTAGCAATCCCCTCCATTTAATTGAAACATATTCTTGTTTAAACGACAAATAACTATAGTTTACGGCCATTCTCCTGACGCTTGCGTCAATTTGTTTCTTGTATTGTAGTATTTTTTCAGAAAATCAATGGTGATAGGATGCTTCGGAACAAAGGCATCATACAGTTCGTAAAAAATATCACATTTTTCACTAACTAATTTGTTTGCTAGATGCCAAAGAATAGACTGAGGTCAACATTAAATGTGTCATGTTTTTTTTTCTTTTTTTCTAAAACTTTATCCGTTTATCTCTTCCTTAGTCTTCACTACTGTCTTCTATAATCTAATTTAAATGAGAAACCATGCCACTCTAATTACTATTTGAAGAATAGAGAAAATGAAAATATTGGCAAATAAAATTTTTTTGAAAGGTCTCGTGTGGTTTTGCAGCGCTTTAGGTTAATCGTTTTCGCATTATGTCGGTAAAAAATATAATAATTACATGTATGAGAATAGAAAAGATGAATAAATAAACTAATATAGTAACCTCCGTAAGGACAAAATGAGGTGGTTTAGAGCGAGTTTAACAAAAGTGTGGCAAAGAACGGTAGTTCTAATCGAAATCAAATTTCATGTACGTCTTGCCTTTATCAGCCGTTAGCTTATTAGCTTTAATATATGCTGATGAGATATGATTCATGCATTTAACGCAGTTACATTTGTTCGATTTTATACGTACAGTTGCGGTAAATGTAAGCGAGTAACAGGAAAATTTATACAAGATGTAGCCCTTTGATACGTCATTCATAATATGTATAATATGAATTTTATTCCATTACGATAGCGTCTACACCTGGGAACACAAGTATATAAATACAAAATAAAAACAAAATTAAAAAATAACATTTAAAGCCGTTAACATATATGACAAATGCTAAATGATATGTAAATAAACTATAACACAAATGGATGATTCTTCAAAGTGCTACCAACGATGAATCAAAATGCTAAGAGAACTAAAAGCCGGGTTTCATGGATGTGTAATTGGTAGAGAATGATATAATCAATACGCAAATTTACGTTTTCGTCTATCCTAATAAAATGATAGTTTTTTTAGTAAAGCTAGTTTTTACAGAGTTTGTCACAGAGTGAAGAAATGAGACATCAGTTTATTATCACAACAAGTAAATTTTTCAAAAATTTGAAAGAGAAATCATTATAAAGGATAATTTGATTAAATATGGACAAATACTCGATACTCTGTCAGTGTGACTTTAAATTTGAAACATTTCTTTATATAAAGTACTTCCTAGCAATGGATTGACATACTATAATAACAGATATTGGCTACAGCCATACATTAAAACGAAGTTTGGAGACTTACTGTTTTTGTAGGGTTCTTCTCTCTTGCCTCTAAACTTGTCATTCGCGTTTCTTGGAGATGGCTGAACAAAATTGTACAAAACTCTAGAATATGATATGCCTGTATATATAATTGATCACCCTATTTAATTCTTTTATTGTTTTTTTTTTTTGTCATTTTAGTAGAAAATAACATTTTCTTAAAAAAAATTCAAAATTGCACTTCATAATGCTTTAATATTTTTATGAAATTGTTATTGTAACATTGCCCGTAATTGTCGCTCCTTGAAACATGGACACAGGCTTTCCTTTGTAATTACTATGACAAAGTTGGGGCATTTGGAAATTTTGTAAATTTTCAATTTCTTCCGATGCATTCTCAAGTATGATATATATCATCGCAGGCATCTGGAATATTAAAAACGGAGGTATTTTCGTCATTTACTGGAGTATCGTCGTTTCCAGTAGCGATATCAGAAAGGATTTTTGACATTTGTTTCTGCTGTTCAATTGAAGCAGAGCTGTAATTGTTTATAGATTGGTTGTTTTTCTGGCCGCTTATTTGCATAACTTGGGTAGGTGGAACTAAATTTGGTCAGGGTGTTCTTGCCCATTGCCTGGTTAATATACCTAACATCATCCTTTATATTTCGGCATAAACCGAGATAAAACGGACTCTCTGGTACTGTCATTTGTAAAGGGCAGTGCCGGCTGTATTCCTTATAGAACTGGACTGGGCATCGAGGATTTCCTTTATAAAACATTGAAAAAAGTTAATGTATATTAAGTTTTTAAATTTTAATTGTGATTCTATATAAAATAAATGATTTTTTGTACTTAAATATTTCCACATATCAAGTTACCTGAGTCTACAAACATTCTCGCACCAAACGGTCTAACATTTCTTGTCATGACTGTCCTAGATTTTGTAACTCGTTCTGTGTGCTCTAGGTATTCTTCACCTTTGGTACTAGTTTTCTTTAATTCTAAGTCCCCCCATCTGAGTTGTACGTGTTCTTCTCTTTATCTCAAACCAAAGTGTAAGGAATTGTTCAACCATATGGTGTGAATCAATGATCGTGGATTGGCTGTAAAACATTAAAATATCTCAGTTTTAAAAAATTGATTGCTTAATTACATTTTATGATATACTATTATTCTATTCAAAATATTAGCGGGTTATACACAGATGTCTTAAATATTAAATACATGTAGGTGTTTCATTAGCTCTGACTCTACTTACGGTATGACTGCTGTTCATCTCTAAAGGAATTTTGTACATAGAAAATAAAAACGTCTGAATTTGCCTCCTCGTTCATTGACTCTTTAGTTAACTAAACTGAATTTAAATTTTGAACGATGCATTGTAAGCAAACTTTATGTAGATTATACATTTTGGGTGAATAATAGATCAAATAATATATACAATCTTATCGATTGAAGAACCAAGTCAAATGTTAATGTTCATGTTGTCCCGCTTAGTTGGAATATATAATCATGTTATCTTTTTTTATGCTGTGAGACATAGGTTTACACTTTTTTCTATATTTTAAGACGGATAAAACCAATTAAATTCATGACTTAAGAGAATTCTTCATCAATATCTTATTGACTCTCATCAGAAACTTAGCTGATCTTTCTTCCATCGATAAATATCTCGCACCAATATTACACCTATGAATTCAGAGATAATGCATGGTTGTTATGTTTAAAAATTTTAATTTTCCGTGTGGTAGTACATGTAAATATATAGTACTTATCTCAATTTTAAAAAGATTAAAAACTGCAAGTTTTTATCGTCATTTTAAAATCTGATTTACAAAAACTTTATTGTAGCTCTTTGAAAAAATTGAAATTAAATCGCTTTCGAAATTAAGTTCATCTTTTCCAAGACAAGCATGAAAATGTGCGCTTAATAGACGAGAGTGTATTGAAAGGACACAAATCCCTGAAATGACAATGTCCTACAACGTTTGTTCATTTGGCTGTTAAAAGCGTTAACTTTGCATATACATGTATTAGAAATTTTGAAATCAAATAATTCTGAATTTATAGCTAAAATTAACAATTTACAATTATCACACAATAAATATTGCTTTATCAATTGTCAGTTAAACTTATTACCGCCATTTGAATATTTTTTCCTTGACATGAAACCAACTTTAGCATTAAGTAACTTTAGCATTAAGTAACTGATCTTGACGATTTCCTTATTTTTTTCTAACCAGTCCTTTAACTGACTTATCTCTGTACATTTATCAGTGATTGTAATGTTTCTTCTTATCCCCCCCCTTTTTTTTGGTCCACAAGATTTCTCGGAGATGGCTATATAGATTTTCTTGAAACCTTAAGGACTGAATCTCCAGGCTTTTTTTTCATTTTTTCAAAATTCACTTCCTGTCGTTCATTTTCTGTCCCGCGGCAAAAAGCTTTGGACAATGAGATCTGTTTGAAATGTGTTTTAAATTATTTTGTTTTGTTCGTTGTAACTTCCGGTCGTCACCGGACGCTATTAAAAAATTATCTTTTTACGCACTTAATATATTTCACAGAGAATTGAAATATAAGTATAGATGCTTACATATGTCATCTTTCCGATGTTAACTAAACATAAAAATTCTACTTCCGGTGAGATATCTCAAATACCTGAGGTAGCCTTTTTTAAAACAAATGTTTGAACCGCGAGATCTCAGAAACGGTAAGTGATCAAGACACGAAACTTACATGGATAATAGACATTTATAGAAGATGTGTTTAACCGCTCTCATTTTGTCAACCGTCATTTCCGGTCTACACCGGAATAGTTCAAACAAATCAAGATGTTTAAAAGTTGAACTGTTTTTCCTTGATAACCTTAGATAAATTAATAAACAATTAAGTCCCGTTGTCTAATGTTTAAAGAAATTCCAACTTTTATTTTCATTAAGCACTTCCGTTTGTCCGTTTCCTGTCCCGAGACCAAAAAATTGAGTACTTGAGTTCTCAAAAACGATATTGACTTGAACAATCAAACTTTGTAGGATGATATACCTATGTATAAAGATGTGTTTACATTATTTTGTTTTGTTCGGCGTACTTTCCGGTCGTCACCGGAAGCACTTCAAAAAGTATTTTCTTTTTCTTATTTTATTTATTTAAAATGGAATGAATAATTATTTCAGTATAAAATCTTAAATGCGTCATCTATACAATGTTAAATAAGGAAACAATTTCTACTTCCGGTGAGATATCTCAAATAGCTTTGCAAATAGAATTACAAATTCAAACTTTCAAGACCCCGTCTTTCAGTACTCTCAGTACTTTGATTTGTTTATATCGCACGTGGCGGAAAATGGTGTATTTTCTATAAGTATACGATATATAGGAATTAATACTCTCATTAAAAATATCATTGCAGATATAACAATGCGTAACAGATGTACTACACTAATAGTATCAAATCGATCGTGATTTTTTAATCGGTCTAACTAAATAAAATAAATGAAAAAAGTTCTTGTAGGCTTAATAAACAGATTGAATTGTAAATGACATCTGACTTTAATGCTGCTTTGTAAATGACATCTGCCTATAATGCTGCTTTCACTCTCCTGACACTAAAAAATTTAAAGTAATCATTAAAAACCTGACATTTAAATATCCCTTTCTTTAACCCCAACCCCCTCCTCCCGAAATAAGGCTGCTCCCTCACATCCAATGGTATAGCATTTGAATCTATACTACTATATTAAAATAGTAGACTCAAGTTTTGGAGCTTTAATACCGATAAATCGGAAAAGTACTGTCTTTTGTTTTGTATATTTTAAACATCATTGGTACTTGAAGATTACCAATTTGTTTTTACTTTTTCTCAATCAAGCTTCGTTAATTAATAATCAACAAAAATTCCTCAAAAAATTCCGGAAATCATCTGATTTTTTTGGATTTCACAATCTTGAGCATGCGCATTACATTCACGCTAAATCACGGGAGGCTCTTTATGTTATGTTTCCACAATTTCACATTTGCATAGATAAACTTGGAACCGATAAAACAAATGCGTGTTAATTTTCATTGGAATTTTTTTTTCTGTTCATCAAAGAATATACGGGAGAAAACTCTAACACAGTGCATTTACTATAAAAATCCGGTTTCGAATGTCAACATGGTGTATAAAAAACGTTCTTGCATTATGTTGAATTATGCAATTATAGATTTAGACTTCGAAGAAAGGTATTTACATCTTCAAATTGGTCTGTTGTGAACAATTTAACTGTTATTTTCAATGCAACTTCATTAATTTTCTCCAAAATCGTTTTGGAGCGATTCTGCAATTTTCTGCTACATTACGGGTATACGGGAGGCATTTTAACTGTGGTGAAGGCTTTTCCCGAGACACAGATTATTCCAACTAAGCAGAGTGTAGTAAAATTAACAGCATTATTGTAGGCTTGAAGTTTGGTTATGCAAATGTCAACAATATACGGTGTTTCGATGTATCTATTTTGTAAATGCCCGATATCATATACAATGTCAACCCGTGCACGCACAGGTCAAAACCTAGTCATCCCTAAACTTGTACTTACTTTATTTTAACTAGATAGGTAAAGTTAGCTACTAGTAACTGGCTACTAGTAACTGGCTACGAGAAGTAAAAAAAGCTAGCTACTAGTAACTGGCTACTAGATTAAATAAAAGTTAGCTACTAGTAACTGGCTACTAGTAACAGGCTACGAGAAGTAAGAAAAGCTAGCTACTAGTAACTGGCTACGAGATTAAAGAAACTTGGCTTCTAGATACTTCTTACTGTCCATGGGAGAACACATACCAAGGATTTCTATTTTTGTTCTTAAGATGTACATTGCACTATATCATTGTAAATTGTCAATATATCTCAAGTAGCTGTATATATAGATGTAAGATATATGCCAGACATGCTAATATCAACATTCTGCCGAGTCATCCACATAATATTACCACACAATTACTCAGATATCTCTCTTTATGTAGTCAGCTACTTGTGCATTTCGTTACAAATATCATTCTTTTTTGGCAGTTTTGTCAATATATATCAAGTAGCTGAATATATAGATTAAAGATATATGCCAGACATGCTAATATCAACATTTTATCAAGTCATCCACATAATATTACAACACAATTACTCAGATATCTCTCTTGATGTAGTCAGCTACTTGTGCATTTCGTTATAAATATCTTTATTTTTGGCAGTTTTGTCAATATATCTCAAGTAGCTGAATATATAGATGTAAAATATATGCCAGTCTTGCTAAAGTCAACATTCTGTCAAGTCATCCACATAATATTACAACACAATTACTCAGATATCTCAATTTATGTAGTCAGCTACTTGTGCATTTCGTTACAAATATCATTCTTTTTTGGCAGTTTTGTCAATATATCTCAAGTAGCTGAATATATAGATTAAAGATTTATGCCAGACATGCTAATATCAACATTCTGTCAAGTCATCCACATAATATTACAACACAATTACTCAGATATCTCTCTTGATGTAGTCAACTACTTGTGAATTTCGTTCTAAATATCTTTATTTTTGGCAGTTTTGTCAATATATCTCAAGTAGCTGAATATATAGATGAAAGATATATGCCAGACATGCTAAAATCAACATTCTGTCAAGTCATCCACATAATATTACAACATAATTACTCAGATATCTCAATTTATGTAGTCAGCTACTTGTGCATTTCGTTACAAATATCATTCTTTTTTGGCAGTTTTGTCAATATATCTCAAGTAGCTGAATATATAGATTAAAGATATATGTCTGACACGCTAATATCAACATTCTGTCAAGTCATCCACATAATATTACAACACAATTACTCAGATATCTCTCTTGATGTAGTCAGCTACTTGTGCATTTCGTTCTAAATATCTTTATTTTTGGCAGTTTTGTCAATATATCTCAAGTGGCTGAATATATAGATGTAAGATATATGCCAGTCTTGCTAAAATCAACATTCTGTCAAGTCATCCACATAATATTACGACACAATTACTCAGATATCTCAATTTATGTAGTCAGCTACTTGTGCGTTTCGTTACAAATATTTTTATTTTTTGCCGGTTTTGTCAATATATCTCAAGTAGCTAAATATATAGATGTAATATATATGCCAAACATGCTAATATCAACATTCTGTCAAGTCATCCACATAATATTACGACACAATTACTCAGATATCTCTCTTGATGTAGTCAGCTACTTGTGCATTTCGTTACAAATATCATTCTTTTTTGGCAGTTTTGTCAATATATCTCAAGTAGCTGAATATATAGATTAAAGATTTATGCCAGACATGCTAATATTAACATTCTATCAAGTCATCCACATAATATTACAACACAATTACTCAGATATCTCTCTTGATGTAGTCAGCTACTTGTGCATTTCGTAATAAATATCTTTATTTTTTGCAGTTTTGTCAATATATCTCAAGTAGCTGAATATATATATGTAAGATATATGCCAGTCTTGCTAAAATCAACATTCTGTCAAGTCATCCACATAATATTACAACACAATTACTCAGATATCTCAATTTATGTAGTCAGCTACTTGTGCATTTCGTTACAAATATCACTCTTTTTTGGCAGTTTTGTCAATATATCTCAAGTAGCTGAATATATAGATTAAAGATTTATGCCAGACATGCTAATATCAACATTCTGTCAAGTCATCCACATAATATTACAACATAATTACTCAGATATCTCAATTTATGTAGTCAGCTACTTGTGCATTTCGTTACAAATATCATTCTTTTTTGGCAGTTTTGTCAATATATCTCAAGTAGCTGAATATATAGATGTAAGATATATGCCAGTCTTGCTAAAATCAACATTCTGTCAAGTCATCCACATAATATTACGACACAATTACTCAGATATCTCAATTTATGTAGTCAGCTACTTGTGCATTTCGTTACAAATATCATTCTTTTTTGGCAGTTTTGTCAATATATCTCAAGTAGCTGAATATATAGATTAAAGATATATGCCAGACATGCTAATATCAACATTCTATCAAGTCATCCACATAATATTACAACACAATTACTCAGATATCTCTCTTGATGTAGTCAGCTACTTGTGCATTTCGTTATAAATATCTTTATTTTTGGCAGTTTTGTCAATATATCTCAAGTAGCTGAATATATAGATTAAAGATATATGCCAGCCTTGCTAAAATCAACATTCTGTCAAGTCATCCACATAATATTACCACACAATTACTCAGATATCTCAATTTATGTAGTCAGCTACTTGTGCGTTTCGTTACAAATATCTTTATTTTTTGCCGGTTTTGTCAATATATCTCAAGTAGCTGAATATATAGATTGAAGATATATGTCAAACATGCTAATATCAACATTCTGTTAAGTCATCCACATAATATTACGACTCAATTACTCAGATATTTCAATTTATGTAGTCAGCTACTTGTGCGTTTTGTTACAAATATCTTTATTTTTTGGCGGTTTTGTCAATATACCTCAAGTAGCTGAATATATAGATTGAAGATATATGTCAGACATGCTTATATCAACATTCTTTCAAGTCATCCACATAATATGATCACACAATTACTCAGATATCTCTCTTTATGTAGTCAGCTACTTGTGCATTTCGTTATAAATATCTTCATTTTTGGCAGTTTTGTCAATATATCTCAAGTAGCTGAATATATAGATGTAAGATATATGCCAGTCTTGCTAAAATCAACATTCTGTCAAGTCATCCACGTAATATTACGACACAATTACTCAGATATCTCTCTTTAGGTAGTCAGCTACTTGTGCGTTCTGTTACAAATATCTTTATTTTTTGGCGGTTTTGTCAATATACCTCAAGTAGCTGAATATATAGATTGAAGATATATGCCAGTCTTGCTAATATCAACATTTCTTCAAGTCATCCACATAATATTACAATACAATTACTCAGATATCTCTCTTGATGTAGTCAGCGACTTGTGCATTTCGTTACAAATATCTTTATTTTTTGGCATTTTTGTCTATATATCTCAAGTAGCTAAATATATAGATGTAATATATATGCCAGACATGCTAATATCAACATCTGTCAAGTCATACACATAATATTACGACACAATTACTCAGATATCTCTCTTTATGTAGTCAGCTACTTGTGCATTTCATTATAAATATCTTCATTTTTGGCAGTTTTGTCAATATATCTCAAGTAGCTGAATATATAGATGTAAGATATATGCCAGTCTTGCTAAAATCAACATTCTGTCAAGTCATCCACATAATATTACGACACAATTACTCAGATATCTCTCTTTATGTAGTCAGCTACTTGTGCGTTCTGTTACAAATATCTTTATTTTTTGGCGGTTTTGTCAATATACCTCAAGTAGCTGAATATATAGATTGAAGATATATGCCAGTCTTGCTAATATCAACATTTCTTCAAGTCATCCACATAATATTACAATACAATTACTCAGATATCTCTCTTGATGTAGTCAGCGACTTGTGCATTTCGTTACAAATATCTTTATTTTTTGGTATTTTTGTCTATATATCTCAAGTAGCTAAATATATAGATGTAATATATATGCCAGACATGCTAATATCAACATCTGTCAAGTCATACACATAATATTACGACACAATTACTCAGATATCTCTCTTTATGTAGTCAGCTACTTGTGCATTTCATTATAAATATCTTCATTTTTGGCAGTTTTGTCAATATATCTCAAGTAGCTGAATATATAGATGTAAGATATATGCCAGACATGCTAATATATACATTCTGTCAAGTCCTCCACATAATATTACGACACAATTACTCAGATATCTCAATTTATGTAGTCAGCTACTTGTGCATTTCGTTACAAATATCTTCATTTTTGGCGGTTTTATCAATATATCTCAAGTAGCTGAATATATAGATTGAAGATATATGTCAGACATGCTAATATCAACATTCTGTCAAGTCATCCACATAATATGACCACTCAATTACTCAGATATCTCTCTTTATGTAGTCAGCTACTTGTGCATTTCGTTACAAATATCTTTTTTTTTGGTCTGTTTTGTCTATATATCTCAAGTAGCTGTACATATAGATTAAAGATATATGCCAGACATGCTGATATCAACATTCTGTCAAGTCATCCACATAATATTACGGCACAATTACTCAGATATCTCAATTTATGTAGTCAGCTACTTGTGCATTTCGTTACAACTATCTTTATTTTTTGTCTGTTTTGTCTATATATCTCAAGTAGCTGTACATATAGATTAAAGATATATGCCAGACATGCTGATATCAACATTCTGTCAAGTCATCCACATAATATTACAGCACAATTACTCAGATATCTCTCTTTATGTAGTCAGCTACTTGTGCATTTTGTTACAAATATCTTTATTTTTTGTCTGTTTTGTCTATATATCTCAAGTAGCTGAATTTATAGATTAAAGATATATGCCGGAATGCTAATATCAACATTCTGTCAAGTCATCCACATAATATTACAAGGCAATTACTCTGATATCTCTCTTTATGTAGTCAGCTACTTGTGCAATTTGTTACAAATATCTTTATATTTTTGCTGTTTTGTCTATATATCTCAAGTAGCTGTACATATATATTGAAGACATATGCCAGACATGCTAATACCAACATTCTGTCAAGTCATCCACAAAATATTACGATACAATTACTCAGATATCTCTCTTTGTATAGTAAGCTACTTGTGCATTTCGTTACAAATATCTTTATTTTTTGTTTGTTTTGTAAATATATCTCAAGTAGCTGTATATATAGACTGAAGATATATGCCAGACATGCTAATATCAACATTCCGTCAAGTCATCCACATAATATTACGACACAATTACTCAGATATCTCTCTGTATGTAGTCAGCTACTTGTGCATTTCGTTATAAATATCTTTATTTTTTGTCTGTTTTTTCTATATATCTCAAGTAGCTGTACATATAGACTAAAGATATATGCCAGACATGCTGATATCAACATTCTGTCAAGTCATCCACATAATATGACCACTCAATTACTCAGATATCTCTCTTTATGTAGTCAGCTACTTGTGCATTTCGTTACAAATATCTTTTTTTTTGGTCTGTTTTGTCTATATATCTCAAGTAGCTGTACATATAGATTAAAGATATATGCCAGACATGCTGATATCAACATTCTGTCAAGTCATCCACATAATATTACGGCACAATTACTCAGATATCTCAATTTATGTAGTCAGCTACTTGTGCATTTCGTTACAACTATCTTTATTTTTTGTCTGTTTTGTCTATATATCTCAAGTAGCTGTACATATAGATTAAAGATATATGCCAGACATGCTGATATCAACATTCTGTCAAGTCATCCACATAATATTACAGCACAATTACTCAGATATCTCTCTTTATGTAGTCAGCTACTTGTGCATTTTGTTACAAATATCTTTATTTTTTGTCTGTTTTGTCTATATATCTCAAGTAGCTGAATTTATAGATTAAAGATATATGCCGGAATGCTAATATCAACATTCTGTCAAGTCATCCACATAATATTACAAGGCAATTACTCTGATATATCTCTTTATGTAGTCAGCTACTTGTGCAATTTGTTACAAATATCTTTATATTTTTGCTGTTTTGTCTATATATCTCAAGTAGCTGTACATATATATTGAAGACATATGCCAGACATGCTAATACCAACATTCTGTCAAGTCATCCACAAAATATTACGATACAATTACTCAGATATCTCTCTTTGTATAGTAAGCTACTTGTGCATTTCGTTACAAATATCTTTATTTTTTGTTTGTTTTGTAAATATATCTCAAGTAGCTGTATATATAGACTGAAGATATATGCCAGACATGCTAATATCAACATTCCGTCAAGTCATCCACATAATATTACGACACAATTACTCAGATATCTCTCTGTATGTAGTCAGCTACTTGTGCATTTCGTTATAAATATCTTTATTTTTTGTCTGTTTTTTCTATATATCTCAAGTAGCTGTACATATAGACTAAAGATATATGCCAGACATGCTGATATCAACATTCTGTCAAGTCATCCACATAATATTACGACACAAATTCTCAGATATCGCTCTTTATGTGGTCAGCTACTTGCGCATTTTGTTACAAATATCGTTATTATTTTACGGTTTTCTCAATATATTGCAAGTAGCTGTATATTTAGATTGAAGATATGTGCCAGATATGCTATTATCAACATTCCTTCAAGTCATCCACATAATATTACGATATAATTACTCAGATATCGCTCTTTATGTGGTCAGCTACTTGTGCATTTTGTTACAAATATCCTTATATTTTGACAGTTTTGTCAATATATTGCAAGTAGCTGTATATTTAAACTGAAGATATATGCCACACATGCTATTATCAACATTGCTTCAAGTCATCCACATAATATTACGACATAATTACTCAGATATCGCTCTAAATGTGGTCAGCTACTTGCGCATTTCGTTACAAATATCTTTATTTTTTGTTTGTTTTGTCAATATATCTCAAGTAGCTGTATATTTAAATTGAAGATATATGCCATACTTGCTAAATTAACATTCCTTCAAGGCATCCACATAATATTACGACACAGGTACTCAGATATCTCTTTTTATGTAGTCAGCTACTTGTGCATTTTGTTACAAATATCTTTATTTCTCCCCATACGTTTTTCGTGTGCACGTAAAAAGATGAAGTGAATGAAAGAAAATAACTAGTGAAATTTAAATTATAAGTAAATTTTGCCCCCCCTCCCCCATCCCCTTCCAGATAAGATTTTTTCAATCTTTATGATTTTAATTTTTTTTGTTTGTTCTTCAATATTTAAATTAAAAACTAGATATCTTTAATCTTTAATCTTTATGTACAGAAACTTGAGTAACATGGAAAGTGTTAAAAATGAAGATATTTGTAAAGAAATGCAGTAGTAGCTGACGAGATTATGAATGATATCTGAGTAGTTGTACCGTAATATCATGTGGATGACCTAATAGACTGTTGAAATACCGGGTAAGCAAGTTTGGGTAATATGAGCAGTCTATACATAAAGCTACTTGAAAAATGTTGACAAAATCCTAAAAAAAAAAAAAGAAATATTTTTAACAAAAGGTTTTAGAAGCTGATGAGATTTAAAGGGATATCTAGGTAATAGTGTCATAATATCATGTTGGTGACCTTATAGAGTTTAAATCAACCACACTAGTAGATATCTTCATTTTTTTACACAGCTACTTGAGGTTTATCAACTAAACTGTTGAAAATGGAAGTTTTTATAATAAAATGCACTTGTAGCTGATGAGATTGAGAAAGATATATAAGTAATAATGTCGTAATATCATGTCAATGTCCTAATATAATATTAAAATGAACATGACTTGTACATATCAGCATTCTATATACAGCTACTTGAGATATATTGACAAAACCCCCAAAAAATAAAGATATTTGTATCAAAATGCACAAGTAGCTGACCACATAAAGGGAAATATCTGAGTAATTGTTTCGTAATATTATGTGGATGACTTGAAGTAATGTTGATAATACAATGTCTGGCATATATCTTCAGTTTAAATATACAGCTACTTGAAATATATTGACAAAACCGTCAAAATATAAGGATATTTGTAACAAAATGCACAAGTAGCTGACCACATAAAGAGCGATATCTGAGTAATTGTGTCGTAATATTATGTGGATGACTTGAAAAAATGTTTATAATAGCATATCTGGCACATATCTTCAGTTTAAATATACAGCTACTTGCAATATATTGACAAAACCGTAAAAAAATAACGATATTTGTAACAAAATGCACAAGTAGCTGACTACATAAAGAGAGATATCTGAGTAATTGTGTCGTAATATTATGTAAATGACTTGAAGGAATGTTGATAATAGCATGTCTGGCATATATCTTCAGTTTAAATATACAGCTACTTGAGATATATTGACAAAACCCCCAAAATATGAGGATATTTGTAACAAAATGCACAAGTAGCTGACCACATAAAGAGCGATATCTGAGTAATTATGTCGTAATATTATGTGGATGACTTGAAGCAATGTTGATAATACAATGTCTGGCATATATCTTCAGTTTAAATATACAGCTACTTGCAATATATTGACAAAACCGTCAAAATATGAGGATATTTGTAACAAAATGCACAAGTAGCTGACCACATAAAGAGCGATATCTGAGTAATTATGTCGTAATATTATGTGGATGACTTGAAAGAATGTTGATAATACAATGTCTGGCATATATCTTCAGTTTAAATATACAGCTACTTGACATATATTGACAAAACCGTCAAAATATAAGGATATTTGTAACAAAATGCGCAAGTAGCTGACCACATAAAGAGCGATATCTGAGTAGCTGTGTCGTAATATTATGTGGATGACTTGAAGGAATGTTTATAATAGCATTTCTGGCATATATCTTCAGTTTAAATATACAGCTACCTGCAATATATTGACAAAACCGTCAAAATATAAAGATATTTGTAACAAAATGCACAAGTAGCTGACCACATAAAGAGCTATATCTGAGTAATTATGTCGTAAAATCATGTGGATGACTTGAAGGAATGTTGATTATAGCATATCTGGCACATGTCTTCAATCTAAATATACAGCTACTTGCAATATATTGATAAAACCGCAAAAAAATGAAGATATTTGTAACAAAATGCACAAGTAGCTGACTACATAAAGAGAGATATCTGAGTAATTGTGTCATAATATTATGTGGATGACTTGAAGTAATGTTGATAATACAATGTCTGGCATATATCTTCAGTTTAAATATACAGCTACTTGAAATATATTGACAAAACCGTCAAAATATAAGGATATTTGTAACAAAATGCACAAGTAGCTGACTACATAAAGAGCGATATCTGAGTAATTGTGTCGTAATATTATGTGGATGACTTGAAAGAATGTTTATAATAGCATATCTGGCACATATCTTCAGTTTAAATATACAGCTACTTGCAATATATTGACAAAACCGTAAAAAAAATAACGATATTTGTAACAAAATGCACAAGTAGCTGACTACATAAAGAGAGATATCTGAGTAATTGTGTCGTGATATTATGTAAATGACTTGAAGGAATGTTGATAATAGGATGTCTGGCATATATCTTCAGTTTAAATATACAGCTACTTGAGATATATTGACAAAACCCCCAAAATATGAGGATATTTGTAACAAAATGCGCAAGTAGCTGACCACATAAAGAGCGATATATGAGTAATTATGTCGTAATATTATGTGGATGACTTGAAGCAATGTTGATAATACAATGTCTGGCATATATCTTCAGTTTAAATATACAGCTACTTGCAATATATTGACAAAACCGTCAAAATATGAGGATATTTGTAACAAAATGCACAAGTAGCTGACCACATAAAGAGCGATATCTGAGTAATTATGTCGTAATATTATGTGGATGACTTGAAAGAATGTTGATAATACAATGTCTGGCATATATCTTCAGTTTAAATATACAGCTACTTGAGATATATTGACAAAACCGTCAAAATATAAGGATATTTGTAACAAAATGCGCAAGTAGTTGACCACATAAAGAGCGATATCTGAGTAGCTGTGTCGTAATATTATGTGGATGACTTGAAGGAATGTTAATAATAGCATTTCTGGCATATATCTTCAGTTTAAATATACAGCTACCTGCAATATATTGACAAAACCGTCAAAATATAAAGATATTTGTAACAAAATGCACAAGTAGCTGACCACATAAAGAGCTATATCTGAGTAATTATGTCGTAAAATTATGTGGATGACTTGACGGAATGTTGATAATAGCATATCTGGCACATGTCTTCAATCTAAATATACAGCTACTTGCAATATATTGATAAAACCGCAAAAAAATGAAGATATTTGTAACAAAATGCACAAGTAGCTGACTACATAAAGAGAGATATCTGAGTAATTGTGTCATAATATTATGTAGATGACTTGAAGGAATGTTGATAATAGCATGTCTAGCATATATCTTCAGTTTAAATATACAGCTACTTGAGATATATCGACAAAACCGCCAAAATATGAGGATATTTGTCACAAAATGTGCAAGTAGCTGACCACATAAAGAGCGATATCTGAGTAATTATGTCGTAATATTATGTGGATGACCTGACAGAATGTTGATATTAGCATGTCTGACATATATCTTCAATCTATATATTCAGCTACTTGAGATATATTGATATATCCGCAAAAAAATGAAGATATTTGTAACGAAATGCACAAGTAGCTGACTACATAAAGAGAGATATCTGAGTAATTGTGTGATCATATTATGTGGATGACTTCACAGAATGTTGATATTAGCATGTCTGACATATATCTTCAATCTATTTATTCAGCTACTTGAGATATATTGATAAAACCGCAAAAAAATGAAGATATTTGTAACGAAATGCACAAGTAGCTGACTACATAAAGAGAGATATCTGAGTAATTGTGTCGTAATATTATGTGGATGACTTGACAGAATGTTGATATTAGCATGTCTGGCATATATCTTTAATCTATATATTCAGCTACTTGAGATATATTGAAAAAACTGCAAAAAAATGAAGATATTTGTAACGAAATGCACAAGCAGCTGACATCATAAAGAGAGATATCTGAGTAATTGTGTCGTAATATTATGTGGATGACTTGACAGAATGTTGATATTAGCATGTCCGGCATATATCATTAATCTATATATTCAGCTACTTGAGATATATTGATAAAACCGCAAAAAAATGAAGATATTTGTAACGAAATGCACAAGTAGCTGACTACATAAAGAGAGATATCTGAGTAATTATGTCGTAATATTATGTGGATGACTTCACAGAATGTTGATATTAGCATGTCTGACATATATCTTCAATCTATATATTCAGCTACTTGAGATATATTGATAAAACCGCAAAAAAATGAAGATATTTGTAACGAAATGCACAAGTAGCTGAGTACATAAAGAGAGATATCTGAGTAATTGTGTCATAATATCATGTGGATGACTTGACAGAATGTTGATATTAGCATGTCTGACATATATCTTCAATCTATATATTCAGCTACTTGAGATATATTGATAAAACCGCAAAAAATTAAGATATTTGTAACGAAATGCACAAGTAGCTGACTACAAAAAGAGAGATATCTGAGTAATTGTGTGATCATATCATGTGGAAGACTTGACAGAATGTTGATATTAGCATGTCTGTGATATATCTTCAATCTATATATTCAGCTACTTCAGATATATTGATAAAACCGCAAAAAAATGAAGATATTTGTAACGAAATGCACAAGTAGCTGACTACATAAAGAGAGATATCTGAGTAATTGTGTCGTAATATTATGTGGATGACTTGACAAAATGTTGATATTAGCATGTCTGGCATATATCTTTAATCTATATATTCAGCTACTTCAGATATATTGAAAAAACCGCAAAAAAATGAAGATATTTGTAACGAAATGCACAAGCAGCTGACTACATAAAGAGAGATATCTGAGTAATTGTGTCGTAATATTATGTGGATGACTTGACAGAATGTTGATATTAGCATGTCTGGCATATATCTTTAATCTATATATTCAGCTACTTGAGATATATTGATAAAACCGCAAAAAATGAAGATATTTGTAACGAAATGCACAAGTAGCTGACTACATAAAGAGAGATATCTGAGGAATTTTGTGGTAATATTATGTGGATGACTTGACAGAATGTTGATATTAGCATGTCTGACATATATCTTCAATCTATATATTCAGCTACTTCAGATATATTGATAAAACCGCAAAAAATGAAGATATTTGTAACGAAATGCACAAGTAGCTGACTAAAAAAAGAGAGATATCTGAGTAATTGTGTCGTAATATTATGTGGATGACTTGAAAGAATGTTGATATTAGCATGTCTGACATATATCTTCAATCTATATATTCAGCTTCTTGAGATATATTGATAAAACCGCAAAAAAATGAAGATATTTGTAACGAAATGCACAAGTAGCTGACTACATAAAGAGAGATATCTGAGTAACTGTGTCGTAATATTATGTGGATGACTTGACAGAATGTTAATATTAGCATGTCTGGCATATATCTTCAATCTATATATTTAGCTACTTGAGATATATTGACAAAACTGCCAAAAATGAAGATATTTATAACGAAATGCACAAGTAGCTGACTACATAAAGAGAGATATCTGTGGAATTGAGTGATCATATTATGTGGATGACTTGAAAGAATGTTGATATTAGCAATACTAGCATATATCTTCAATCTATATATACAGGTACTTTAGATATATAGACAAAACAGCAAAAAGATAAAGATATTTGTAACAAAATGCACAAGTAGCTGACTACATAAAGAGAGATATCTGAGTAATTGTGTCGTAATATTATGTGGATGACTTGACAGAATCTTGATATTAGCATGTCTGGCATTTATCTTTAATCTATATATTCAGCTACTTGAGATATATTGATAAAACCGCGAAAAATGAAGATATTTGTAACGAAATGCACAAGTAGCTGACTACATAAAGAGAGATATCTGAGGAATTTTGTGGTAATATTATGTGGATGACTTGACAGAATGTTGATATTAGCATGTCTGACATATATCTTCAATCTATATATTCAGCTACTTCAGATATATTGATAAAACCGCAAAAAATGAAGATATTTGTAACGAAATGCACAAGTAGCTGACTAAAAAAAGAGAGATATCTGAGTAATTGTGTCGTAATATTATGTGGATGACTTGACAGAATGTTGATATTAGCATGTCTGACATATATCTTCAATCTATATATTCAGCTACTTGAGATATATTGATAAAACCGCAAAAAAATGAAGATATTTGTAACGAAATGCACAAGTAGCTGACTACATAAAGAGAGATATCTGAGTAATTGTGTCATAATATCATGTGGATGACTTGACAGAATGTTGATATTAGCATGTCTGACATATATCTTCAATCTATATATTCAGCTACTTGAGATATATTGATAAAACCGCAAAAAATTAAGATATTTGTAACGAAATGCACAAGTAGCTGACTACAAAAAGAGAGATATCTGAGTAATTGTGTGATCATATCATGTGGAAGACTTGACAGAATGTTGATATTAGCATGTCTGTGATATATCTTCAATCTATATATTCAGCTACTTCAGATATATTGATAAAACCGCAAAAAAATGAAGATATTTGTAACGAAATACACAAGTAGCTGACTACATAAAGAGAGATATCTGAGTAATTGTGTCGTAATATTATGTGGATGACTTGACAAAATGTTGATATTAGCATGTCTGGCATATATCTTTAATCTATATATTCAGCTACTTCAGATATATTGAAAAACCGCAAAAAAATGAAGATATTTGTAACGAAATGCACAAGCAGCTGACTAGATAAAGAGAGATATCTGAGTAATTGTGTCGTAATATTATGTGGATGACTTGACAGAATGTTGATATTAGCATGTCTGGCATATATCTTTAATCTATATATTCAGCTACTTGAGATATATTGATAAAACCGCAAAAAATGAAGATAGTTGTAACGAAATGCACAAGTAGCTGACTACATAAAGAGAGATATCTGAGGAATTTTGTGGTAATATTATGTGGATGACTTGACAGAATGTTGATATTAGCATGTCTGACATATATCTTCAATCTATATATTCAGCTACTTCAGATATATTGATAAAACCGCAAAAAATGAAGATATTTGTAACGAAATGCACAAGTAGCTGACTAAAAAAAGAGAGATATCTGAGTAATTGTGTCGTAATATTATGTGGATGACTTGAAAGAATGTTGATATTAGCATGTCTGACATATATCTTCAATCTATATATTCAGCTTCTTGAGATATATTGATAAAACCGCAAAAAAATGAAGATATTTGTAACGAAATGCACAAGTAGCTGACTACATAAAGAGAGATATCTGAGTAACTGTGTCGTAATATTATGTGGATGACTTGACAGAATGTTAATATTAGCATGTCTGGCATATATCTTCAATCTATATATTTAGCTACTTGAGATATATTGACAAAACTGCCAAAAATGAAGATATTTATAACGAAATGCACAAGTAGCTGACTACATAAAGAGAGATATCTGAGTAATTGAGTGATCATATTATGTGGATGACTTGAAAGAATGTTGATATTAGCAATACTAGCATATATCTTCAATCTATATATACAGCTACTTTAGATATATAGACAAAACAGCAAAAAGATAAAGATATTTGTAACAAAATGCACAAGTAGCTGACTACATAAAGAGAGATATCTGAGTAATTGTGTCGTAATATTATGTGGATGACTTGACAGAATGTTGATATTAGCATGTCTGGCATATATCTTCAATCTATATATACAGCTACTTGAGATATATTGAAAAAACAACCAAAAAATAAAGATATTTGTAACGAAATGCACAAGTAGCTGACTACATAAAGAGAGATATCTGAGTATTTGTGTGGTAATTTTATGTGGATGACTTGACAGAATGTTGATATTAGCAAGTCAGGCGTATATCTTCAGTCTATATATACAGCTACTTGAGATATATTGACAATTGACAGTGATATAGTGCAATGTACATCTTAAGAACAAAAATAGAAATCCTTGGTGTGTGTTCTCCCATGGACAGTAAGAAGTATATAGAAGCCAAGTTTCTTTAATCTCGTAGCCAGTAACTAGTAACTAGCTTTTCTTACTTCTCATAGCCAGTTAATAGTAGCCAGTTACTAGTAGCTAACTTTTATTTAATCTCGTAACCAATTACTAGTAGCTAGCTTTTCTTACTTCTCGTAGCCAGTTACTAGTAGCCAGTTACTAGTAGCTAACTTTACCTATCTATTTTAACTTATGATAATTTAATAATACACATGAGAAGCTACTTGCTTTTTGCTTCACTAGAATGTTTTTAATATCATGTTAACAATTTAACACTTTCCATCCCCCTTATTTTGACGGGCCCTTTAGGTGGAAATTCAATTAATATAAAATTTGGTATAATAGCTTTCTTCTGTAATATTTCCGATATTATCGCCTCTCAGTTCTTTAGAAGAATTATCTATATATTGTCTACTTATTTTTTCTTTGAACCTCTGTTAGGACCTCGTTCTTGGTGATGATTACCAAGACATGAATCTACTATTTGACAGAGTTTGGATCTTGAGAAAAATATGTTAACTAGAGGTACTGTGAGCAAGCTCTCAAATGATACTCTCGCTAAGAAAAAAAAAATTTCTTAAGTATTTCTTAATTGGAAGGAAAAGGATGCACCATTTTTCTTTTAGTGGTAATGAACTTGCATAAATGACCAAATTAAGCTTAAAGTTACATGCAAGTCATATTTATAGGTCACAGACAATCATTGTATCAGATGTTAGCTTCTAATTATTTCAATGACAAGATATGGCCTATCTAGGAATTATGCGGGTTTTTTTACATTGACTTCAAAATTGCACAATTGACTTTTGCTCAAATTCATAAATACCCTAAGATCATTTATTTTTCATATTATAGATGTTTCAAAATCATATTATGTAATAAAAGATTATCATATTGCGCGATACACTGTTTTGCAAAATATCGTAATGATATTATATATAATATGATACATTATATATCATATATGATATGTTATTGTTATGCCCCCCTTCGAAGAAGGGAGGGCATATTGCTTTGCTGATGTCTGTCTGTCGACCGATTTTGTTCGTCGGTCACGTTTTTGATATCAATATCTATTAATGAATTTTTAAAATAGTATGGATAACTAAAATTTCAATGTTTTAAGTTTTTTAAACAAGTTTAAAATCCCAAGCAAGGTTCGAAGTCATGAAAAACACAATTAAACGCCCTACACTATTATTCCAACAAAATTACAAATGGAAAATAATTCAAAAGTTATTTTGATAGCTTGTTTAATCAAAAAGTGTATACATTTTATTTTTCCGTTTCATACTTTATTTAGCAAATTGAATGCAATGATATAGTTGATAGACAATCGTAAGAATGATATCAAATAATTAAGCTACCTTTTGATAATAATCATTCATAAAATATGAATAAAAGATACAAAGTACATATTTGTGTCCAATCTATACAATATTTTAAAAGTATTAAACGTCATAGTATATTTTTTTTCGTTTTCCGTTCCGCGTTTTAGCAACACCCCTGATTAGCATATTACATTTTCTTAGTTCATCGTGACACAGCATCACTCACCATATTTCAGTTTAATGCAGTATTACATCGTGCACGCCTGATTTACACAATTCATTAGAATGTTTTCATATTAAACTATAACCCAGCCATATTCGTAAGTCTCCGATCCCGGATATGGATACTATAATCCTCTATACCCTTTTTGGCTGGACAGATTGCCATATCAAGTCATTAATTGTAAAACGTCTTAAATATTGCTTAGCACCATATATTTTGATGTTCCACCTCGGGTCTCAAATATCTTTGAATCAGAGGTCTCAGATATAAATAGTAGGTGGACGAAATTACATGTAGCTATAGCTTACTAAGCTACAATGAACTGATATTTAAGACCAAATTGGTTGGTCCTCAATGATCCCTTATATATATTGACACGGTCCACCAAAAGAAGCCCACAATATTGATAAAATACGCATGACAATAAGCAGGTCAAGAATTTTTTTTGTTTTTGGGGGGGGGGGGGTATTTTTCACAACAATAAAACGGTTAAGGACATCAGTTTGCTCTATTATGGTGGAACACACTTTTCAGACAAGGGTTATAATGTTCTTTGAGGGCGTTGGGGTTGACAAATTAACTATCAGATCTGCCATTAACTTTGACATATGATAGATTTGGCTATAAACCTATATTTTGTACAGAAAATATCCAATTATCTTTAAGTTAGCTTTATAATTTGAGCATTTTCCGTTATCTTTAGACAGAGCTTCTGGCATAGTGGACTAATTGCGAGAAAGGGCCCAGAAGATTTTGAGTAATTAAGTCAAACGAAGTTTAGAGACTTAGTATTTTGTACGGTTCTTGCTCTTCTTTCTCGCTTCTGAATTTCTCAGAGAAAGCTAGATATCTAGTTGTGCACTGTTTTAATTATGACCCCTTCGAAGAAAGGAGGGCATATTGCTTTGCTGCTGTCTGTCGGTCGGTCGGTCCATCATTTTCTTCGCAAAGAATGCACATATGAAAATGAATTTTAATTAGCATACAGGTTTATCATAATAATATCTACAGTACCGACCAGACGCAACCTAACACCAGAGTAAACCTCAAATAAACCCCGGGTTTACTTTTGGTGTTTACTCTGGGTTTACTTTTTGAAAATTTGGGTCCACTTTGGGTTTACTTGGAAATTGTATTTGAGGTTAACTGTATGCACTGAAGTGTGGAATAGACCCGTATTTTATCTTACTATCCTACTGCCTTTATTTCCTGCCCCTTGTATATACTGAATACACAGTTAGCATCTGCTTTCAGGGGTATATTTCTGACAGGGTTAACTCTCTGTGTCCAATCTGGGTTTACTTTGGGTCCACTCTAGTAAACCCAGAAAGTAAACCCCGGGTTTAGTTGGGGTTTACTTTCTGTTAGGTTGGGTCTGATCGGTACTGTAGGTCAAGTTCGATTTTGGATGCAATCGAGCAATTTTCGACTGAGTTGTGCCCCTTGGACGTAGAAAAATTCCACTTATTTGCAGTTTACGTTCATTTTCTTCGAAGAGGATGCACATATTGAAATGAAATTTAGTATACAGATTTATCATAATAATATCTACACTCTGTAGGTCAATTATAATTTTGGGTGTGAACGAGCAATTTTCGACAGAGTTATGCCTCTTGGACTTAGAAACATTCCAATTTTTTTGCAGTTTACATTCATTTTCTTCGCAGAAGATGCACATTTTAAATTGAAATTTTGTGCACAGGTTATAATAACAGTATCTAGGTCAAGTTTGATTTTGGGTGCGATCGAGCAATTTTCGTCAGGGTTATGCTCATAAGACGTAGGAAAATTCTAATTATTTGCAGTTTCCATTCATTTTCTTCGCAGAGGATGCACAAATTGAAATGAAATTTGGTATTTGGTTTATCATAATAATATCGAGGTCAAATTTAATTTTGAGTACAATCAAGTATTTTGTTTTAGTACAATCAAGCATTTTTTGACAGAACCACTTGGACTTTTAAATTTCAATTTTAAGTTTCTGTTCATTTTACTTCACAATTGTTTCCGTGGGAGGGGGGGGGGGGGGCATAAGTGTTTTACAAACATCTCTTGTTCACTTAATATTCTTGCTCCTAGTGCCAAGGGTCATAAAATGGTTTTTAGATCATGGGATCCGGGGGGGGGGGGGGGTGGTCCGGACCCCCCTTTCGAACAGGGAGTGCCGATATATCTTGACCCCCTCGATCAGGGAGTGTTCAAATAGTTTGAAAACGGATGAAATCCTCACCCCTAAACCATACATATTCTTGTTCCTTGTGTAAGGGGCATAAAATAGTATGTAGGTAATGGATCATAGGTGTGGCTCTGATACCTCTTAAACAGGTAAGGCCATAAGACTTGAAAACGGTTGACATCGATACCCCTACACCCTATATATATATTTACCCTTGTGTCAAGTGAAAAAAGGTGAGATCCCCACAACTAAAGATGCATATTCTTGTTTTATGGGTCATGTCGGTTAACCTGATATACAGTAAATGATCCCTGGGGAACATAATCATTATGAATTTTCAGAAGTAGAAATAATCAAGTATTAAATCGTTTTTTTTTCTTTAAAGTTTAACCCATGTGGGTCATCGCTACCGCTTATGATGGCCTCGTTCATTTGGAAGAGTTTATAATCGTCCCGATTAAAATAACACCTTGCTTTGTTTGTGTTAGTAAATTGTGTTGTGACTACATTAGAGTCACTCAACCTGCACATGGAAACAGAATAAATAGATTATTTGTTCGGTTGCATAAGGGTGTAATGTCCAAATTAGAAATGTTCGGTTCTCGTACACAATGCATTACATTGAATAAATTTAAATTGCGTTTGCACATTAAGTATTTTGATTGGTATGTGTAAACGATTTGTTGAAGAAATTTTTTTTTTTTAAATATAATTATCTTTTCTACTCGACAGCATTAATTAAGATTTGGTGCTTTTATTATGTCGAGAAAGTCCTATTTAAAGTTTTCTTTTTGTTTGCGGGGGAGGGGGGGGTATTTCGTTTAAGTTCTTACTTTTCCTTCTTGGCACTCTTTAGTTAATTGAAAGTGAGTCGTTTTAGGGAATTCTAGCATCATATTCGTTAAAAAAATTAATTTCCTGCAGCTTCTTTGCAATTTAAGTCTTCCAGCTATAGTGAACGTTAAAGAACCGCATTTCCTGGTAATTGATACTATGGTAAAAACAAATTTGTCCAACAATTCACAGTAAGTTGTGCGTCATCTAGAAACTTTATTCTCCAACTAATTTCATCAATACTGTTCCAAAACAAAACATCGAATAAAGTTTGGAAACTTTGGAAGGATCTTCACAGCCAAAGCGTTCCCTTAAGAATGATCGTTTACATTGTTAAATTGCGTTTGACGACGGTTTTTTTTATGTTCTTTATAAATTGTCATTGAGTAAACTTCGGACTTTAGACATTGCATTATAAGACAGGTGAAATGTGAAGTGAAGGATGCGCTTAATTTATTTCTTTCGGTAAACGGTTTTCCAGTTAATGTACAAAATCATAAACCAAAGGCAAAGATCTTTAAATTCAATTAATATTATAGTCAACAGATTTAAAGCAAATGGTGGGAACCTATAATTACGCCTAAGAGAAATTCAATGTAGACACGCTTTTTTATTCCCTCGCAAAACTTGTTGCAAGGTAGATATAGCCCCGCTGCTCTGCGTGTGTGAATGTATGTGTGTGTTTATGTGTGTCCATTGTCAGCTCTTTAGCAAAATTCCAAGAAAACCCTCTCTATAAATAATCGTCAAACTTTGTACACTTCTTTGGTAAAAGGACAAACCCTATTGATTTCCATGTCTATTAATCCAATATTTATTTTTATTTTCATTTTATTTCTTTGATCGTCTGCTTTGGTCGTGCCGCTATGGAATACACAGATGCTGAAAGAGAATTTGGAAAATTTCATATGAATCCTACTGACGAGGTTCCAACTGAAATTTCAAACAGTGATGAGGAACTGTTAAATACCTTTGATCCAACTGTTCCTGAATTGATGAGAATTGAAAAAGAAGTTTAAAAACCTGCATATCCTGAATTAACCCAACCAGAAACTCCTGTGGTGGACATAAAAAACAAAATATTCAAAAATATAACCGAGGAGCAACTCAAGATTTATCATGACTCTCACCAGTCATTCGCAACGAAGAAAAACCACAGCGATGGGGATGAAACTTTTTCAAGGTAATAATTAACATCTTTTGAAAAGCTAAATGGATAAATAAATAAATGAGTGAATGAATAAGATGAAATAGATAAATGAATAAATGAATAATGAAATAAATAAAAAATGAAATGAATAAAATATTTCATGGAGATTTTATATAAAGAATTTAAACATACTCTTAAAAATTGGAATGATAGAAATTATTTAGGTAAACAAATTCAAAGTTTTTTTTTCACTTGTTAGATTGGAACATGGAAACATATGGGAAATATCTAGACACACATAAAGTGTCAGCTGTCAGTCTTGATGAAATTTTATTGTGAAGCGGTTCCTCAAAAGAAAGCAGGTGGAAAGGCTCTCAATTATGTATATCACAAAAATTCTCAAATTAATATAAGAGGAGTTATAAACCGCCATCTACAGAATATCAATAGAAATATTTATGCAGTGAGGGACAAAGATTTGAAATGGCTAACCGAGCACTTGATGGTTTGTTGAAGGAAAGAATGAGGTCCGGAACTTCCCTCCCCACAAATCACAAGGAAATTACAAAGTATAGAACCAGCTGATCTTCAACAAATTTTCACTTACTTGAAAAAGGAGTTTCTCTTTTCCTGTCATTCTGAGACATACTGTTTAGTTTCTCACATCAATTCATTTCTTCTCATGGGGGCTAGAATTGCACCACCAACTCAACTTAAAAGTCTTTTGAATTTAAAAAACTATGAACATGGCGAATACGTAACACAGCAGAAAAATTTCCAAGGTGAAATCAGAAGTGTAGAAACACCATCAGACAAGAGGATGTATGCTGAGGATACAGAATGCTGTCCAGTTAAAATGTTAAAAACTATCATAAGAAAAGACCCCCTCTGATGCCACATCACTCTTCCACCCTGGTTAAGTTGCCCTGGTCAGTTCAGAGAGAGAGAGAGAGAGCGATTTGGTTCACATCTAAGCCTTTATCTAAACGCACTTTTCATAATTTTTTTTACCGAAATTGTAAATATGCTGCTGTTTAAAAGAGGTACTCGCCACACTGCATCCGCGTCACAACTATTCAACATAATAATGACTCAGGATGGGAAGCACGTCATTTAATGTTTTCTTTTAGGATCTCCGTATTGGTGCTAAATTAATTTTTTCATGTGGCTGACTGTTCTAAAAAAAGGTTTTGTATTTGACTTCCTTTAGAAAAAATGATTTTTTAATATAGGTTGAACAAACTAAACGTATATGAATCAAAACCAGATAAAACACAGCAGCATGTCTACCAGTTGTCTTTTTCAGCAGCCATGACAGTTCTCGCGTGATTTTATGAGATTTCGCTTGGAGTATTGATGGGCTTGATAACGTGAATGTCAGTGTAAATTAGCGATCTTACTTCGTTCTAATACTTTTAAGGAAATGGTATTAAATGGAAAATTCATATTTACCGCTTTAATTGTGTTTTAAATAAGGGAATTCCTATATTCAGTTCAAGATCCGCTCCTGAATTCTCATTGGCTGTCCCAAAATAAAACCAATCAAGATCAGTAAACATGGCGGACATACACGAAATATAACCGATAAATAGACTATACTTGATATATTAGAACTAATTTATGCCATACACAAGTACAATGTTTGAGTTCAGGTAAGAAATGGAAATGTTATTGTCATTTATATACGATTTATATACGATTTGAGCCGAAATCGTTGCGGGATTAATATTGAATCATTCCTGCACCTGCACCATTACCTAGATCCTATGGAGTTGTAGCCCTCTCTCCAAAAAATGGGATCTGGGCTACATCATTGCAGCTAGTTAAATCAGCTCAATATAAACAAGAGATGTTTGTAAAACACTTATGCCCCCTCCCTTGGAAATATCTGCGAAGAAAATGAACGGAAACTACAAATAATTGACATAGCTCAAAAAATGCTTGAGTGTACCCAGAATTAAACTTGACCTGGATATTATTATGATAAACCTGTATATACCAAATTTCATTTCAATATGTGCATCCTTTGCAAAGAAAATGAACGGAAACTGAAAAAAATAAAAAATTTCTACTTCCAAGAGGCACAACCCTGTCGAAAAAGGCTCGATCTCACCCAAAATCAAACTTGACCTAGATATTAATATGATAAACCTGTATACAAAATTTAATTTCAATATGTTAAGCCACTGCGAAGAAAATGAACGGAACCTTCAAGTAATTTGAATTTTTCTACGTCCAAGGGGCACAAATCTGTTGAAAATTGCTCGATAGTACCCAAAATCAAACTTGACCTAGATATATTATGATAAACATGTATACTAAATTTCATTTCAATATGTGCATCCTTTGCGAAGAAAATGAACGGAAACTGTTGGTAGACCGACCGACAGACAGCAGCAAAGCAATATGCCCTCCCTTCTTCGAAGGAGGGCATAAAAATTCATTTTGGAAAGACAATTCTACTTAATGAATTAATTCAATCTCAGTTTTGATTGGTTGATGTAAGAAAAAATACGTTGTATCATTTTTTTCGTACTTTGCACTTTGTTCACAGCATCCTATCTTTTCTAGTGCAAACGTTTTAGATAGAGGTACTATATTATATCTGCCTGACATATTGTTTTATCTATGTAGTCATTGAGATTCAAGAGGATATTCTGGTTAGGTGTGTGTGTGTGTGTGTTCGGTTTATAATTTTTATGTATCAATATAAAGGGTATGTTATTAGGAACTTATTCGAAAACGTCCATATATCGGAATGACCTTGGGGTTTTACACATTATTTACCTTGTTTATATTCATATAAACATAGTACCCAAAAATTTCGTTCCTTATAATTACATGTATATTACTTCGAAGTAGGAGCTAGCTTTTAAAGTCAGAACTACAAATACAGTAGAAAGAATATATTCTTCACAAACATAGAAGATACCACATTAGAAAATAGATAAATCTGTGATAGGAAAAAAAATTATTAAATTTTATTTAAGAAAAATTACTGACATTCCTTGTACTTTTCCTGAACTCAGGATAAGAGGAGATTTTAGAGATAAAGGAAGTGTTTTAGCTTTCAATCTTTGACAGATGTTAATCTTTTCTCCGACAGAAATGGGCAAAGAGGCTTAAATCAACAGAAGTAATAAATATCTCTGTGTAATGCGAATGTCGACCTTTTCGTTCCAATCGATCAACTTTCACCATGCAAGTTTAGTTTCTATCTACTTGAATTCCAAATTTCCATAATGCATGTGCTTTATCATTCCCCATAAATAGCGCAAACTATTCATAAACGAGCTAAATTTACATTTCCGATTGTCATTTGATGTTCCTTGGCACAATCTTACGTTTGCGGTAAAAATTGATGCTGCTTGCAGAAATTTGTTTCATCTAGTAAACAAACCTTGAATTGCTTTTTTAAAAACGTTTTTCTGAACTAGTTGGCATTTAGCAGACTAATTGAGCACAATCATGACAAAGTTAAAAAATTAAACATATTTAGCACTTGGTTCTAGTAACCTTGCCTTTTCTTTTATGGCTTTATTTTTAATAATTACTGATCGATTATTTATGTGCTTTTACGTTTAGCAAATTAATAATCTTTTTATTTTATTTTCTATTATTTCTTTTTAAGATTTTTTAATCACTAGTTATGATGTCGTTGATTTGTCATTTCAAATGATTTATTTTTTCATTTTAAATGTCCAGAATGATCAATATGGATGTTTTAATGCTTTGTCAAAAATTGAAAGTCAAATATCAAGGTACAAACGAGTTACAGAGGTTAGAATTCTATGTTTTGTAAACATGTGTTTTGTATTGGTGTAAGTTTCAATCTGATGTAGTTTTTTGTTGTTGATAAAAATTATTTATGAACGCATTGGATCACTTAATCTTGTTTGCCACAAGTTATTTTGTTAAAGATCGAAATTGTAATTTCTTTACTAAACATAATTTGTAAATAAATATAAATCTCGAGCTTTGTATACATTACACCAACTTCTTTTCTCTTTATCTCGCTTGTAACTTGATTTCTAACATTGAAATTTTTAGTAAATCATTCAAAATACACAAGTGAACCATTTTATACATATTTTTTTTTTAAATCTCAGATCGTGTCTAGGTCCATAAAGAAATTTTAATATATGATATTAAAAATATGTGCACTATTAATGTGATTCATTTTCATTTTTGGACTGTTAATAGGGCTAATGGTCGTGGTCAATTTAGATCGATTAATTTCCTTTGAATAAGTAACTTTTTATTCATATTCATGTACAGAAAGACACTAAAATCTGAAGCCTCTCCTTTTTCAAAGCTTCTTTAAGTAAACATGGCTAGGAGTATCACCTTACAATGGTTTCTACCAGTAAAGGCAATTGAATGATTCCGGATACCATTATAAAACAAGAGGATCAGGGGGCCCTACCGCTCATCAGAGTGAGAATAACCACACATAAAACTACATCAGCTGTATGTAATTGTATTAGGCTGAAAATTGTCCATTCTGTCAAATATTGTACAGTCCGATATCGGACAGAATGGGCAGTTTTAGGTTTATGAATTACTGAAAACACTTTGTCTCTCCATTGCTTGTGAACGGTTTTTATTGCTCTGCTTCATTTCAATTACATGACACTATCCAATAAGTTAACATTAAGCATTAGGCCAAAAACGAATAATATTGTTTTTGGGTATTTAATAAAACTAAATATTGAAAAATCACCTGCATATGGAATCTTTGTCTCTTATTTGATTCGATGCCGGCAGGGGCATGCTCTACGTTTGATCAATTTCTTAAACGAGACAAGCTACTGACAAGAAATCTTATTTAAGCTGAACACCGCTCGTAAATAGGTAATGCCCGCCATATTTTTCTTTTAACACCGCTTTCCTTACAACTCTTATAAAAGCCACAGACCTCTTAACAATTTAAAGTAATTTGATGTGGAGGTCTCACCTGTGTGGAGGTACATCTTGCCTAGTCGTGTTACTCGATCGCGTAATTTTAAGTTTTACGCCCTTTCCCAAGCCATGAACGTACTAACATTAAATAAACTGGTCAATGCAATATTTATAAACAGAACATGCACCAAAAGAAATCCAAATACAACAAAGAAACACTACACGTCGGCAACAAGTTTGAGGTGTGCAGTCGTGTTTAACGATATCGAAGGGTTTATATACCAGCGTGACAGTGCCTATTCACGAGCGGTGTTAATCAAAATAAGATTAAAATAAGTCTCGATTGATTTATTCATCTCTGGTCGATACAACGATATTGTCAGCAAATACGGTCTCCCGCTAGGTCGAATGCCGACTGACGTTTTTTTTACCTATTGTAAGGCATTATTATTTACCGAAATTTCTACGGATTTTTCTGTTTTCTAATTACGACAAAGAGCACACGGCGGCTGTGACTGTGACTATGTCAACGATGTAAACAAGAAAGAAGTGATGCATTGAAAACACGATGTCGACTCGATGCCGATCCAAAGAAACACTAAGTCAGCTAACAATGAAATATCGACATCGACAGTGAATGCATGCTATAACGGGTACGATGTAGACATGATGTCCACGATTTTGAGGATTAAAAGATAATATAGGAGGTACAATAGACTGAATAATGCAATAAATTTACAGTTACAAAATATCAGTCCCTACGTTTTTCTATACGGAATTTAATTGTAATTCGTAGCTGTGTAGAAACTAACAGGACTGAAATCTACACGCCCCGTTTATTGATTGGTCGTAACCTTTATCAGCCTAATAAGTTAAGTACTGCACGAAATAATCATTCTTTACTTACTATTTACAATCACGTTGACAAAAGAAAAATGCAAGTATAAACAATAAAATGCTTTCTTTTATGATATCTGCGGGTTATCGCAGAAAAAAAATTCATAATCCGCTTTTCTGCTATATCGCCACATTCAGATCCCGAATGAATGACCACAAAAATCATTTCATTGCTTAGATGAACAGAATTTAGACACTAATTATTGGCCAAACTTGCGATTTCGACAATATTAATAAAACATTGTGCATTGGACATGAATGCCAAGAAATTTTCAGTTATTACAAATTTTCTGAGCGTGAAGGACTGAATGAATCTCTTTATTTACCCAAACCTAAATTTTTTAATCATCTAAAGATGATTTGTTCTTAGTGTGGTTAAAATTAGCCAAGTTGTTTTTGAAATAAAAATGTAAAAGATATTCAAGAAATAATGACAACGCCGAAAACAATGACAAACAACGGTCAGAATTTTGTCAAAAAAGCTCACTTAAGCTTTTGTCTCAGGTAAGCTAAATTTTACCTGGAATTGAAACAGGTATATATATTTTGAGAAAGACTCATTCCCTTTTTAATATAAAAACGTATGTGAAATCTAGATAAGGAAACATGTACCTCTTTAAAATTTCAAAACGTTTACAAAATGTGAATACTTGATACTTACCTAGAAATACTGTTTTATCTAACCGACCCAATTATCAGTTAATCGACGAACTTTAACTCTGGTTTGTTTTATTGTCCCATTTTACTGTTCGAAAAGTGGTTTTGAATGGTTAGGTATCTATACCATCTTGGTGCACTAACAAAGAAATTGAATACTGCTATTTAAGAATAGCTTTTTGTTATAAAACAAACTTACATTAACACAAACTCATCAATCACCTGGGTTAAGGAAGGCCATTCACTGCTCGTGTTACATATAAGAACTTTTCCTAAGTATTATCAGTGTCAGCTTTCCTAATGAGAGGCTTTGAATCGGGACATGGACAAAATGGCATCAATCTATACTTTGTCAAGGACCACGATCTGTTGATATGCGAGACAAAACCGGAAATTCCAAAAGTAAAGAGGACAGCATTCTGGTGTCGTTAACACAGTTTTTACGATTAGAGGTATAAATAGATACCAAGAACCTCTTTATGCAGTTTTAGGTTCTATAATAAAATGTGTACTTTGATCAACTGCCATCAGCATCATAATTACGTCTGTTATATAATCAATTGGAAACTCTATGCTAATAAACAATTTTTTATCTGTGGTTTTTTTTTTCACTTGTGAAGATGACTCTTGCAAGACTCTTAAACAGTATAGAATTTAGTTGAAAGTAATAAATGTTTTTTAAAATATATTCATCAAACCACGTTATATATATATAAAAAAAAAATATTTCATTGAGATATCCCGTAAACATTTGCCAGACTGTTAATGTTTTAAGTTTAACTTATAAACATGCCGTATAATTGGGTTTACTTAACTCTGTCCCATGTACCTGATGAAAATTACTCTACGTACCTTTCAATCACAGTTGAATTAAAATCGATATTGAGTAAAAAATGTATATCTAATAAAAATGACACCTCTTTTTACCTAGAGAAATGAAAAAGAACGAAAACGAAAGCAGCTGTAGATTTTGCTACGATGAATTGTCATTGCAACTTTTAACAGCTTTTTACTAAAAGGAAGCTCTCAGAAAACTTTGTAAAAAAAAAATTCAACAATATCATCTAGGTACTTACATGTCATTTTGTAATTCAGAATCCCCGAAGCCTGGTTAAATCCACATTCTTAATCTTAAAGGTAAAATGAGATTTTTGAATGAAGAAATCCCATGATTTTTTTTTAATTGTAAAAAAGTATCGTTTGAATCTCAAGGTATTTATAAATATTGAATAATGATAAAAAATGTGCGGCATTAATATCATAAGCCATAGTATAAGTTCACTGAGAGCAAAAAAGTCGTTTCTTTGACCTCCACTTTGAAATTACGTACTTCCCAATTTGCGCAAACACACATTAACGGGAAAAGATGTTGTCTTTAATGCTTTTTTCTAGAGATTGCCACGCTAAATTGTCATTATTCTTTGTTTGAACGTAAAAACGACATATTGAGGTAATCATGTACTTCTCTCTTACGATAATGGGCTATACGCTCAGAAAGTCTGATCACTAGAAAATAAGCTGAAAACATTTGTCAAACTTCATGTTGAAGACGTTTAATTTTCTTTTTTAATTTAATTTAAGGATTTTAATGACATTCCAAATACACAGTCATACAAATTACTTATTTAGTCGAATAAGTATGTAAATTATACTTTTCTATAGGTCAAACATATCAAGTAATATGTTTTACAAGTAAGAGTTAAAAAACTGTATAAAGTACATTTTAATACTACCAAGCATGTACAACAATATTTAAAAGCTTATAGTAGTTAAAGAGAATAACCTTTTAAACATGCATAATATTAGATATTGATCATCTGCTAATGCATGTTGCCAACTCGAGGTCTATACAATAATTATGTTTTATCACACAGAACTGTCTTTGATGATGTCACTCGAGTAAGACCCACCGTACGGTTAATCAGGGTTTGAGATTTTAAAACAATGATATGTGTTTTTTGCATTACAAGTACGGGTAGTTTCTAATCTGTATTTGAATTATGCACATTTTTATAATATGAATTTTTGAACTTTTTCGACACAAGAATGTTGATAAAACCCCATATGAATCATGTTAAGTAATATTTAAAGATAGAATTAATTCAATCAAACTATGTATCAGTGATAGAAATATTTCTAGAAAATTTATGGATCCAAGCAATATTGAACTCTAGTCTCGTTCAACCAAACGCTCGGCTGTCGCCGTTAATCTCCAACAAGCAAGAGAGACTCTCTGCTTGTCGGAGATTTACGAAACAGCCGAGCGTCGAGTTGAACGAGACGATATTGAACTCTGGCCTAAGAATACATACGACTACAAAAAATATCTAAATTGTTCGTACCATTTAAAATCTGACTATTTTCAAAGTATTTATAAATAAGAGGCCTTGAAAAACAATGCTTTAGCATACATTTTATCGAATTTATAAGTTATTTTCAAAAACTAGTTAGTCTTGTCAGCGGCGATGAATTGTGCTTTGGTCCAAACATTGTTTCACTTTCGGTTTGTCAGAGTAACTGCATAGGAGAGTTGATTAAAATCAACTCCCAAAAACCAATTGGTCAGAAAAGCTGAATCTTGGGTGAAATCATCCTCTGTAGGGACTGGGTAGAGCATGTTCAAATCCCCGGGGGTAGGATGAAGTCACAACGGGTAGGGGTGGGGGGGTTGGAGGGCATATTTATACTTGAAAATATATGGAGATAAATCTTTTCATTTGCCTATGTAAGCTGTAAATTTAGTGAAAGCAACCTTATATTTAGGTAGTGTAAATTCAAATTCATTACAAAATCTTTAGGAGAAGAGTTGGGCCACATTTGGGATCTAATTTTACAAAGGAAAACTGAACTGAACTAAAATGTTACAATAAATGTATAGTAAAACTTGTATACAAGCATTTTAATAAATTGCTGATTCTTTAAAATTGTTTAGACTTTGTCCGCTGGATGATTCCTGTGCCTCAGAAGGGGTTAGAGTTTGATGTAGGTTTAAATCCAATATATAAACAATTGTTTAGGATCTTGTTGAGAACATGCGATATGACTATAAAATCATGCATTAGAAAAGGGACTTGATTATAAACTTAAACTTAAGAATATCCAAGAGGAAAATGGATTTTTTCAATACAGAATCTAATTCGCTTAATAACTTTTTTTAGATTGTTGACAGTTTGGTATTGTCAATTTTCATGTATTATAATACATTGTCCAGATAATTTGTATTATGGCTCCATTAAGCCGATTTTAGCATGCCTATTGTTGATCAGGTAAGAGGTGCCTCTTGTTTAATATTTGTTTTCGAATTTAGAAAGTTTATTGGATTAAAAATATCTTAAGTGTAAAACTCATTTCATAAGCCGTGTAATTATGATGCACATGAATATTCACAGTAAAATATTATATGCAGTACTAAGATCATGTAATGGTGTATTAAAACCATTATGTATGGAGGTAAAACCTTTATGTATTGCGGCGAAAGCTTAACATGCAATGGTAAATCCTTTATATGATGTGATAATTTTATCATATGCCGTTGTTGAGTCATTATTTGATTTGGTCAGTTCTTGTGTCAGTTATATGCAGTCGTAACTCTTTATGATGAGGTTGTAAAATTAAAAAAAAAATAAAACCAAATATTTGCCTCGGACCCACCTCACTCCACCCCTTCGGCAAACTCATTATTCACCCCCCCCCCCGAAAAAATTTCTGAATCCGCGTATAAGATGCTCTTATAAAAATGATATGAAGATATCTGCAACAGCTTTATGGAAAATAGCACAGGAACTGCAACACCTTCTTTGTAGGATTTAAAATACAAAAACACATGCCCGCTGAACTTAAATTCTATACAGGGGATGAAACAATAAAAAGAGGTTAAGACCAACCAATTTCTTTATTATTTCTTAAAAATCAAATCAATTAAAAAAAAAAAACAAGAGATGTTTGTGAAACACATATGCCCCCCCCCCCCCTCCCTTGGAAATATCCACAAAGGAAATAAACGTAAACTGCAAATATTTGGAATTTGTCTAAGTCCAAGGGGCATAACTCTGTCGGACATTGCTCTATCATACCCAAAATCACACTTGACCTAGATATTATTTAGATAAACCTGAATACCAAATTTCATATTAATATTTGCACCCTCTGCGAAGAAAATGAGCGGAAACTGCAAATAACTCGAATTTTTCTAAGTCCAAAGGCCATAACTCTGTCGAAAATTGCTCGATCGTACCCGGTATCAAACTTGACCTAGCTATTATCATGATAAACTTGTATCCAAATTTCAAATCAATATGTTCATCCTCTGCGAAAAAAATGAGCGGAAACTGCAAATAACTCGAATTTTTCTAAGTCCAAGGGCCATAACTCTGTCGCAAATTGCTCGATCGTACCCAATATCGAACTTAACCTAGATATTATCATGATAAACCTGTATATCAAATTTCATTTCAAATTGTTTATCCTTTGCAAAGAAAATGAACGGAAACTGTTGGTGGACGGCCGACCGACCGACAGACAGCAGCAAAGCAATATGCCCTCCCATCTTCGAAGGGGGGCATAATAAAAACGAATTATTAACTGTCTAAGAATGAAAATCTGTCTATTCCTTTTGTGTTGGAGGCATTGATCAGCGAGGAGTAGCACCTACCTGGTACATTAAAACAAAGGTCTTTCCACTTTGATTTTAAAACGCTTGCTTCATTTTTGTAATTTTCCTTTTACTCTTAAATTAAAAGCATACTCTACTAATAATACATTCGATTTTTCACACAAAATGGGTTCAATGATTGATATTATGATATTAAATTAAAAGCATACTCTACCAATAATACATTCGATTTTTGACACAAAATGGGTTCAATGATTGATATTATGATATCAATGTTTAAAGGACAGATAAACTCTCTCTCCTCTCTCTCTCTCTCTCTCTCTCTCTCTCTCTCTCTCTCTCTCTCTCTCTGTGAATTCAAAAGAAACGACAAGTTGACCAGGAAATGTGCATCGTCACAATGAACGCGGCATCTTTTTTCAAAATAAAACTGGACCTCTTCCCCATTAAAACTTTCCAGCGAAAACCAGTTTACAACCTCATCATAAAGAGTTACGACTACATATAAAGAAGTTACCACTCCATATAATGAAATGGTCACATCATGACCATATATAATAACTGACGTCATAATATAATGACTCAACAACCGCATATAATAAAATTGTCACATCATATAAAGGATTTACAATTGCATGTAAAGCTTTCACCACAATACATAAAGGTTTTACCACCATACATAATGTTTTAATACACCATAACATGATGTTAGTACTGCATATAATGAACTTATCACCTAATGTCAAGAAGTCGCACTACATAAAGGATTTTGCAACTGAACATGAAGAGAGTACCACATAACATAACGATTGAACAATAGTTCATTATAAGTTCATCTCTGTATGAAATGAGTTTATCATATCATATAAATATTTATTCATAGCATATAATGAATAAACACGGCACATAATGATTTTACGACATAATGTAATAATTACCCCTGAATATAATGATGTTATCACAGTATATGATGATGTTAGCAATGTATATAATGATGCTAACACTGCATATGATGATGTTTCCACTGCATATAATGATATTACTATTGCATATAAATGAAATAGCAATTCAAATAATATGAAATTGACCTTAAGGCAGCTATGGCGTTCCAAAGTAAAAGCCACAGTGCAGTTTGTCAGGTGACCGATAATGGAAATACTAAATCAATTCGGTGGTTGGAAAATGACAAAATACGAATTGCTTTACTTATTTCGTATATCAATGAACCGTTAAAGGGGCATGGTTACGATTTTGGTTACAAAATATTTTTCTGATTTTAATGTTTACAATGCTTCAGTGAGGCATTCTTAAAAGGCAACCGAAATTTGAATGTCATTTGTTGAGTTATAAGCGAGTTACAGAGCTTACAATTCTTTGCTATGTAAACAAAGCTGTGTTTACATTTTGAATGTTGAAGTAAAAATTTCAATTTTAGACCTAAAATGAATGTGTTGAACGTTAGGAACTGTTTATCTATGCTTAAAATGAATAAGAAGATAGAAAAATTAGCTTGAAAAAGGTTTTTTATTGGTATATTGAACCTATGTAAACAAAAACAGGGCACGAGCCTTGTTTACATGACAAAGAATTGTAAGTCCCTGTATCTTGCTTATAACTCTACGGATGATTCTCAAATTTTATTTCAATTGATAATTAGAAATACATTTCTAAAGCATTGTAAAAAATAAAAACAAAAATAGAATTTGACCCAAATCGTGACCATGCCCCTTTAAAGTGGTTAATGTGTATTTTCACGAGATTTAAAGAAATTTAAGGGCATGGATGGAAAGAAACAAAATATATTCTTTAATTGCTCATCGATACTAGCAACTGAGAGATAAAAGACTGCATTCAATGTTGCCATTCATCACCATTAACATCTTGTGTAACAATGTTGCGTCTTGAAATCTCGCTTTGAGTGCAATGCAGTGAGTTAAATCAATGAATCACTTCAACTTGATCTAGGTCTGTTTTAGTGCGTCAAAATTTCAAAAATCTGCGATTAAAACTTAGTGAGAAACATGGGTCAGAACGTTTTGTTATGGACAGACAGACGCACAAGGGTAAACAGTAAACTACTTTCTTCTTCGGAGCGGGGGGGGGGGGGGGGGGGTAATAAAACATGATTTATAGCAATCTTGTTTTAATTTATCTATGATATATATAGATATACAAATTAAACCTTTCTTGAAAGTTAAGAAATACGTGGAAATTATTTCCTTTCAGAGTCTTGCACCTGTTTAGTATCAGGTCTTGTACTCTATAATGATTATAAAGTTTTTCACCAAAGCTATCATTGTCTGTTTTGAAAGATTCCAGGCTGAGAGGGGGTCGTCAAAACAATCTTTTATTTTTCTTCCTCTGACACAAAATTAAATGCACATATGGGACCCCTCGACAAATCTGAGTGAAAGGCTATCGTCCTCGGGTGATCTTTAAGGCCTCTTGGCCTCTTGTTAAAAAAAGTATGTCAACAACCGTCGTTCAAAAAATATATATTTTTCAACCTGTCCTTTATGCATTTTTATAATATATCAATTTCGTTGAGGGCAACGACAGCGAACACATTTTAAAAAAAAGTGAAAAAGTGCCAGTTTGGTGTCAGTTTTCACTACATCTAAGAAATACGATAGATTTTTTAAGGCCTTTTCTTTTGGAAATAGAAAAAAATGCATTTCCTGGCATTATTTTATGCAAGTCGTCAATGTATATTTTCAAGGGATTTAAAGAACTTTTGAATTTTAGAACATATATTTTTTAAAAAAGCAGTACCTATTCTTTATTTGCTCAACGATATTGACAACTGATAAATAAAAGACTGCAATTGAATGTTGCCATTCATCACTATTAACATCTTGTCTAACAATGTTGCGCCTGGAATTCTCGTTATTAGTGAGTTAAATCAATAAACCACGTCAACTAGATCAAGTCTTTTTTCGTGCCCTTCGATTGTTAAAGCCTATACTAACTAGAGACACTGTGTTCAAACTCACAAATGTTACTTCTGTTAAGAAAATATGATAACTTCAGTATCCGTATTTTCTATTGCAATGTAATGGATGCACCATTGTCTTATAGTGACACTGAGCTAGCAAATATGACCACAGCTCACGATCAGGACATATTTAATGGTCTCAAGCAGTCTGTGTCAAATTATGATTTTAGTATATTTTCATTCAAAGATAAGCTGCATATACAGTAATAATGCAATTTTTAACAGTGACCTTGAACTTGCACAACTGAACAAAATTCAAGGACACATCCTCAGTTAAATAGCAATGCTTATGTGAAGTAGGAACGTTCAGCGTTTTTCCATAAGAAAGGTATTGATCAGACACAATTTTATTTTCTAATATCCTTGAATTGTTTAAATGACATTTGACCATTACAGTTCCTCATGCTCATAAACAATCTTTGTGTAAACTAAGAACTTTCAATGATTACCCAAGAAAAACACATAGAATACACTCGACTCAAATATTGCACTTTTCCTTCCATGGCCAGAGATCATCACTTTGGATCAAAATCATTACAAATCCTCAAGTCATATGCAATCTTTGTATAAAGTATGAATTTTCATTGATTCTTTATAAGAAAAAATAGACCGGACACGAATTTTTGCAGTTTTCCTTTTAGTGACCTTGAACTTACTTAATTGATTATCACAGCTTGGCTTGATATAAAGACGTAATATAAAATATATTTCCTATAATTTAGTTTATAAGGTATTTAAAATGAAAACACACGCAGATCACTAAATGCAAAAGATAAATTAACAATTTTATTTTGCGTGTGCAGTGTCTTCAATCACAATAAAATGAAATTTATTTTTGTCCGGCTGTAATTAAAGCCTCCTACAGACTCTAATTAAGTAGTCATTCATTGTTCGACCAGTTGTCAAAATACATGCATATAGCGTCTATTTTTTTTTCTTCAACAGTCGAAGGAAACCCCATACGAAACGAACAATTGATTTTTTATGTTGAGATAGCTGTAAATTCAGGAAGCAGTTTCCTATTTACGATATCGAAGGATACGGACACGGTCATACGGTCATAAACATAGATCAATATTTTTTTCTACCTGTTTACAATTCACCAATTGCAATACACCAATATTGCATAAAATGGTAATGTTTGTGTTTCGTGGTAATTGTCTTAGCATAATTATGTCTTCTATTATCTTTACTGGCCAGAGACCTTACAGATCATCAATATTTTATTTCCTGACAGAATCTACAACCTTAAGGGTGGATGTCAGATTTTTTTCAGTAATGTGCGATTCTCGGAAAATTTCAAAAGTTTGCATTTAGTATAAACTGCATCAATAGAGTACATGCAGGCACCTTTTTACGAATATTGAAACGTTGCATTAAATTTTACCTCTGCTTTTGCGGCGGTAATTACAGTTTAACTTCGGTATCTCGATCTCAGCGGAGTAAAAAGTTCGAATTATCCGAGGGTTCGAGATTCGAAGTTGATGAACGTTGGTATATAAATGCATTTCTAGACGCGTGTATATATATTTTGATTCTATACATGCATACTTATACATGTTTATAGACATTTCTATGCAGGCACGTAGCATCGTTTGTAAAAGTGGGGGGGGGGGGGGGGGCAGACTCATCCAAAAAATCTTGACAAGCAAAAAAATAAAAATAAAAAAGGCGAATTTAAAGCTTCCCAAAATCTTCACAATCCTAATCCGGGGGTGGGGGGACGGGGGGGGGGGTGGGCTGGCGTGGTATATGTATATGAATTCAATTTCACTCCTCATTTCCTTATTTTCATTTCAATTTTTTACATAATTCCAAAAAAGTGGGGGGCCAACTGCATGATAATTCAATTTTTCATGTCAATTTAAAAAATTTGTTGCTGTGAGAAAAAGTGAAAAGTGGGGGGGCCAGGCCCCCCCCCCCCCTTGATGCTACGTGCCTGTTATGATCAGAATTCATTGTGTATAGTAAAACAGGTAAAGAATTAATGTTTTATTTTTATATCTAAATAAAGATCAAACATTAAATGTTCTTAAATTATCTTGTTAAAGAATACTTTTAAAAAGAACACTTGTGTTTGTCTTTGTGATTCAGCCATTCTGATAACCGGATATTCAATACACCATGTAAATTGATAAACTGTTAACGGTACAACGAACAAAGAAGGTTTACAAATCTCAACATTTCAATTTGAATTTATTTAAACACACAGACATAAAATATATTAATCAACACAAATAAAACATGCATTAATAACAATTGAAATCAGTTGACAGTCTATAAAGGCGTTTTATGTAAGACGTAAATAAACAGGATAGTCACTATTACAAGCATTACGTTGTTGACACAGTTCATGAACACATTTCGCACTTCATTTTTACTGTCACTGGATTTCCCTGTCCAAAGCACAGTCCTCTATCGAAAAAAATGTAAACATGCAACTTTGTTTCTTCTTGAACAATCTTTAGAAGTCCTCACCTACTACGTGTCTTTCTACTTTCTGGAATCCTGAGAGTAGATCATCTGTGTTCTCTGTCATCTCTAAGTTCTCATCAGGTCGATGGCGTCCTGCATCTGCTCAATCGATGGTTTGGCTGGTGGCCTTGGATCTTGTACTTCTTCCTTTTCACTGTCTTCTTTCTCTTGATTTCTTGCGTCTAAGATTGAATCGACGATTGCGATGTATGTATTAGCGTCACAGGTCATGACGCCCTGGTCTACGCTGGGCATTATCTTCAGATGGGACTCGCAGTCGCAGGGCAGCAAGTGGAATGTCGTCATCTGGGTCTTTCACTTTTTCTTCACTGCCACTACGCTGCTCTGGAGTGTTGTCAAAGTTTGCGTGGCGAAAACAATTGTTTTCTCTGTTACGCTGGCCCAGGATTTGCTAAATGGGCGAAGGGCGTCTAGTACACTAATGTATGTAGAGTCGGCCTGCTTTTCATGAAATTTTAATGAACTTTTAAGTTCTGAAAAACGCCCTGATCCATGGGTTGCGTTTTGCTTGTAATATTTGGTGGCAAAAATCAATTTGATGGCATTAAGTCCTGTGATTTGAAGATGAGCCGGGCAATTCTCCACGACCATGGCGACTTTTCACTTTCTGCGATGAGAACTTTCTGTTTAACGACCGCAACTAGATAGACAAAAACTTTGAAGTTTTCCAGTCTTTCTGGTTGGCATCATAGTGGCAGAGTTTTTACATTTTTGAAACAGTGTAGTTTTTCGCTTTTCCTATTACAAACAGGCATTCTGAGAGTATTGCATAAGCAATACACGTCCCCTACCGGTTTGTAGAAGTTTGTGAAAACAATGCACTGTTATGCAGAATATCATTTCTTACCGTCTTTTGTACCTCGAATCAACAGACCAACCCGATAACGAACCCGATTGTAATGATACAAGAAACCCCTGTCGATTAAATTTAGAACACAATGCTTGACACTATTTTACAGAACTTATTTGTTTGTTAGAAACAATAAAAGGAATAATACAAGTAATGCACGATATTATTACTGACTACATACTTTTCTCGTTTATTCAATACACACCGAACCCGATAACGAACCCGAACATTAAAAAAAATGGAATATAAATACATGTATTAATTTCCTCGAAAATATGTCAACCAGACGCTAAAAAAGTGTAAACTTGATCTGTAGTTTGACATTTTGAAGCTGTTCAGCAAATTTCATATTATTCCTCAAACGCATAAAGAAAAAAAGTGTGGAAAACTGAAGTGGGACGGACAGACAGACGGACGCAGAAGAAAGCTATAGTCCCCTCCGGTGAAAACCAGTAGGGGACTAATAAAGGCAGCTTTTCAGTCCCAGTCATATTTGCGCAAACAAGTAAAGTAAGTCTGTCCTTACTACATTTACTTCCCATCATTACAATTTACGCCTTTATGCAAGAGTCCGGTTTTATCTGCTTTGAAGATATCGCAAATGAATTTCTTCAAGTTGCTGTCCTTTAAAAAAGGACTACAATACGTGGACCATAAGCATGTGTTTCCAACTAAAACGTGAAATCCTTAAGATTATTAGAGATTCCACCGACTCTAGCCCTCTGCTTTTAACCACTAAATTTGTACGTTGTAATACGTATACATGTATGTATAGCCCTGACTTTTTATCTCAGAATTTAAAGGGTTCATACTTCTAAAATAATTATGATCTATCTATGAATGAAGTTTGCATGTATAGTATCAGGCATTCGGTGAATTCTACTACATGTATTTGCGCACACATTACGATTCACACTACTTTGTTAACTATGCAGTGACAGCTTTGTGTAAATTAAAAATTTCATATTTTGATGCATTTTTCTTGAGACTTAAACTTTTATACAGTTACGTAATTATTCAATCATACTTAAATGCTTAAAAAAATTAATCGGGAAGTTCTCTAGCCTCGCCTACTATAAAAGTAAATTTAAGTTACATGTGTATTCAAAAAACAACAAAACATTGCAAATTATGCTGGTTGATGCATGTTGTAGTTTCGGCATAACATTAACTTATTTCATAATACTGATAGTTCATATCACATGCCAATCATTTCTTTAAAAGGAATACTTTGTTTCTGTACTGTTTACCGACAATTTTACAATTACAGCGCCTTTGAACTTTTGTGTGCATAACGTGTGCTAGCCTGGTTCCCTGAGCTACCCATTACGCACAGGAACCAGACTAGCTCATGCGCAGGCTCAATTTTCTCCATAGCATCCGGTTTAGCCTCGCTTATAATTTTCTGCGTGGACCTCAGGGTCCACGCAATAACTTAGAGGAACATTCCACAAAAAGATCACTTTTTTCATTTACAGATTTTGATTCACATCACACTTTTTTGAAAGATATGCCATGGCGATCTGTAAATCTGTCTTGTCACCCAGTTGAGCATTTAAATGACGTTTCGCCTAGCAGAGTAGCAAACTCCTCAGCTTTGGCTTGCAGCAGATGGCCAGATTCAGGAAAGTTTCTAACTCTGGCCACTGGAATGTGGCCTCATCTGTGTCTTCATAGGTGGCAGTACACATTTTTTTTGCACTGAGGGACAACGGTACGCTTTTCATAAGAATCTTTAATCTTGTCTGCATTTTCAGCCACGTTGAGAGGGTGTTGGGTGGAATCTTGTATTCATTTAATTGATGCCTTTGAATCTTAACTTTTTTGGACTTCTGTCAAAACCTGAACTTTTGTTTCAATGGTATGAACTTTAGATTGGTCTGTTTTGAATGACTGGGGCCGTTCATTTACTTCGAGATAAGCGGGGTATTCGAGATTTCCGTGTTCGACATACCGGTTTTTTAAAATCACTTTTATAGTAAATATGGCCAGGATCACAGACATACCTCGAGATATCCGTGGTATTCGACATATCGGTATTCGAGATACCAAAGTATATACCCTGCAAACAAAGTTTGCGGTATAATGAATCATTACTCTGTCCGCCCGTACGTCCGTCTGCGCAATCGTGTCCAGTCTATATCTTTCTTATGGAGATAATTGGAAATTCCTACTACACACAGAGATTGCTCATGACCAGAGGGGGTGTCAAGCTTAAGGTTTTGACCAAAGGGTCAGTTCTGCAAATTTAGGGTTATTGTTTAAAAATGCATGATTCCTGCTAATGCCATATCGCGTAATAAAAAAAGGATTAGAAGCTAAAATTTGATATCAAGATTGCTTTTGACATGTAAATATGCCATGACTTTCAGCTTTGCTCACCTGTGCAAGTTAAATGTCACTAAAAAAAAGGTGTATCAATTAATTTTAACAGATAATTACTTCTCTTCTAGCTATACTCTCTCAGAGTGTGTATCATTTTTGAGCTTGCTTACAGTACCTATAGTTCTTTTTTGTTCTCATTAGCATAGAGTTCAAGTAAGATTTTCTGTTTACATTTTGTCCGGCAACCGTCTGTCGCATGTTCGTAAACTTTTCACATTTTCGACTTCCTCTCCAGAATCACAAGACCATTTCAAACACTCGGCAAAAATTAGACACGAAATTTACTCAGGTGACCTTTTGCAATTGGTCTTCGTCCGTCGTCGTGCGCAAACAATTATACATTTGTATTTACATCATCTAGTGTCTTTGTCTGTGATAACACTACGTATCGATTTTGTACTATATAACCCATAATACAAATGACGCCAAATTGAGGCGCCGGCGGGGTTTGCTTATTCATAGTTAAAGATTTAATTGTACGATGGTTTAAAATTATATAAATATAAGTTAAAAGAAATCATTCCTTGAATATCATGAGGTGATAATTTCGGTCGGGGCGTGATCAAATCTATCATAAAGCCCTTCGGGCTTTATTGGATTTGATCACGCCCCGACCAAAATTATCACCTCATAATACTCAAAGAATGATTCCTTATTTAACTTCTTTTAAAGTACAGGGTCAATTGTTACTCCATTTTTGGTGTGAAGCGCTTGTATGGTAAAAGGAATCTAAATTAAGAAATTCGTGACCCTACCACCACCGGGGCGTCAAAGGCGGGGCCAAATATGCAAGAAAGCAAAGTTTTCTTATCTTCTTCAACACATGCGAGGATCATGAACTTGGTTGGATATTAAAAAGCTAGAACATGTTTGTTGAATCAATAGATATTTTACATTTCCATACCCCATCCCCTTCCGGGAGATTTCCTGACAGGTTAGGTGGATGAGAGGTTGTTTTGAATAAAACTTGTATACTATAGTCTATCCCAAGATATTTGGACGATTTTTAATAAAAATATATATACCTGTGAAAGAACTGCAGTTGAAATCGATGATAGGGAAAATTTCCAAGATCATTTTAATGGGGAATGTTTTCTCCATTCGAAAGTCACTCGAAATACCTCGTAAAATTTTTCAACGTTATCATCCGGGCTTGATGCAATACAAAAGCCATGTGTTTTGAAACCTCATAAGCTAACGTAGGCGTTCCAATTGAGATATCATGGAAATATTTTATGCTTTTGAATGAACATCGTTTGAATCTAAAGGTGTTTAGAAATAACGAGAAATTAAGCAAAATGTTATACTTTTGAATGAACACCTAAACTGGGAAAGGCCATCATCACAGTTGAAATGCCTCCCATATACCCGTAATGTAGCAGAAAATTGCAGAATCGCTCCAAAACGATTTTGGAGAAAATTAATAAAGTTGCATTGAAAATAACAGTCAAATCGTTCACAACAAACCATTTTGAAGCTGTTAATACCTTTCTTCGAAAAGTTTAATATATAATTGCAGAATTCAACATATTTCAACAACGTTGTTTCACACCATGTTGACATTCGAAACTCTCGGGATTTTTTATAGTAAATGCACTGTGTTAGAGTTATCTCCCATATTTTCTTTGATGAACAGAAAAAATTCCAATGGAAATTAACAATCATTTGTTTTATCGTTTCCAAGTTTATCCATGCAAATGTGATATTGTGGAAACTAATATAAAGAGCCTCCTGTGATTTAGCGTGATTGTAATGCGCATGCGCAAGATTGTAAAATAAAAAAAATCCAGATGATTTCCGGAATTTTTTGAGGAATTTTTGTTGATTATTATTTAACGAAGCTTGATTGAGAAAAAATAAAAACAAATTGGTAATCTTCAAGTACCACTGATGTTGAATATATATAAAACAAAAGACAGTACACTTCCGATTTATCAGTATTAAAGCTCAAATATTCGAGTCTATTATTTTAATATTTGTGGTTAAAAGCACGTGAATTTTCGTCATAACATGGAGTAAGCCAAGAAGTACGAATAAACATGAAAAATGATATGTGAATAATAAAATAAGTTCAACCGAGTATATGATACTACAGAAGAAACTATAAAAATATCAATACAGTATACAACATTCCTGACAAATTATATACAAACGTATGTAAGTAGGAATTCCCAGTGAAGTTGGGGGGGGGGGGGGGTATATTGGGTGGTTTTAATTGAGTATTCGAGCACTGCAACGCTTTAGAGTAGCAAATTAAAAGCAGTTTTATCTTTAATAATTGGATTATTGGAAGGGGGATAATCAGTCGCATCACCTCCAGAACTGACCATTTTAGTTAAATTTTATCTACCGGTATTTAAATTGCCTTTGACAATTTACATCTCGCACAATTGTTTCCTATTTCATATGTCACTTTACATTAGTTTTGTTTGTAAGCAACACAAACAATTGCTTTCGACAGTGGTATTAAGCTTAACATCACAGCTTACAAATAATAATTAACGTGTTATAACATTATTCGTCACGCGATAAAACTCAATCTAGATTACTGTCGGCACGTTGGGTATTCATAAAGTACTAAATCAGCTGATTTATCTTACAAAAGAAAATAAATCATTTCCTTATAGGAAATTTAAAGTGATATATCGCAGCTATTCTCTGGTTTTCCTATCATGGCATAAGCATTAGCATTGTTTGATATATTACCATGATGAACCTGAAATATTATGACGATTACTTTTACTTTAGGGATTCATAAAATGCGATGGGAGTATTCAACTGTCATTTGCTTCATATTAATACTGCAATTTATATAGGCACCTAGATGATACGACTGTTACGTGCTATAACAATAATTTAATAAAACAACATAAAATCTCATTAAACACTCACATTTTGTTTATTATCTTTTTTGTGACCAAAATAAAATTATTATTCGTTTAGAATTGCCTACCGCCTCATTGAAATACACCCCGCTGGTTAAATGTTAATAGCAAAAATAATAAAGAACTTTTTTTCATTTGGAGATTTTTATTTTAACCAATTCTTAATTAGATTAAACTTCAACTTTGAAAAAAAACCCTATCCCTCCCTCCTAAGTCTAGAAACCCTAAGGCGTCGATTCCAAACAAACTTTTTTGTAAAGGAAGACCCAAGGTTATCTGCTTGCAATGCGTGATAAACTCGTCTGAAACTTTTTGCCGTGATTTTCGTCAACACGCGTTCTTGGTTACCCCGTTCTGGAAAAGTATATCCCATTCTTTCATCAGAGGTCGAGCATTGCACGAGTTCTATCCATAAACACTAAAATCAACGAATTACCTTATTATTCTAATTCAGCATTTGTCAAATATATAAACTGCATCGATTTGAACTGTAGGTAAATTCTCAGTAAATAAATTCACTTTTAAAGTATTCAATCAATATTATTTCATTGCACGTTTATATTTTGATGCAAACTCCCACTAAATTTGATCCGCAAAATCCTGGCCACCACCTAACTATTATTTTTGCTATTTCAGGCTGGTTTATCTAAAATGAAGGTAGATGTTTAATTAATTTCACAATTATTCATTCCATTTCAAAGACAGTTTGCCGTTTTTAATACTACTCTTGTATCTGCCGATGAAATTTCTTTCAAAATATTCCATGTAGTTCTGAAGACCTTCATCGCTACATGGAATACTTTGAAGTTGAGCAAACGCATTGTGTACATGTTCGGAAGGTAGAAAAGCGGGGGCTATGAACATACGCGCCTTCATCCCGAATTCTATGTCATGTACATATTTGCTTCTTAATCCGAGATCAACAATTTTTCGCCAGTTTGCTTGACTAAAATGAAAATAACAGCATTCAATTGTTACACCTGGAAAGACACGAGACGCGGCATTGTGGACTGATTTCTCAAAATAGACGCGAAAAGCTGAAACGTCCTCAAATAAATCAAACTCGCGCATTTTGTCTTTTATTCCTTGAAAGGCTTTTACATATGTCTCTTCAGTTTTGTTTGGTAGCAAACAAAAGACAAGCGGAACAATTTTACCTAAATAAGTTGCGTGAATGGTGTATAATTGGTAGAACAAAGGAGGAGATACATCGAATGTACCGTCCCCATACCAGCTATCAGACTGTGACAAATATAACAAATTTTGTTTTGTTGAGAAAATTATCAATCTATTGTCATCTTCACAAAAGTCACAAATCACCCACGGTTCTCCATTGTGAGTTTCACCCCATGTACCAGACAGGTCAATTTCACTGGACGTCTTAGGTATACCAGGCATATGACGCCGTCTCTCCCTCTGGACTTGTCTACGTAATGACGACTCTTTTACCAAACATCCCTGTGCTGCAGGAGGTAATTTAGATGTAATTTCTTCGTTGATAATTGCAGTGGTCTTTTAGTGCCCCCTACTGGCATACTTCAGACAGGCAGTTGCCAATTGCACCTAATTATAAGTTTAAATTGAAAACGGTATAAGTACATATACTAAGAACGTTATTTTTAATGTATTTAATTAAATTTTAATTAAACTAGAGATACTGTGAGCAAGCTCACAATTGATACCCCCGCTAAGAAAAAAATCATAACGCGTGTATTTTTGCTATTATAGAAAATATTGGATAAATCTATTTCACTGACCATTTTCTATAAATAACAACTGCTCTATTTTTTAAAACTGTGAATGCTAATAGGAGTAAACAAACCAATTTCTATCCTTTAATTCCATTTTATTTTAAGTTAACTGTTAATGCATGAGGACATTTGCAGCCTTCCTTTAACAACCATGACTCAAATCAAACTCGAATCAAACGAAATCCACATGTCAAGCAGCCATTTAATATTCAAACATTTTGAATAATTGGTATACTGAGCCCGATTTTTTCCGAAATTTTTTTTCCACACATTTTTTTTTTTCAAAATAAAAATTTCATCGGGGCAGGCCATTTTCAGAGAAACGGGGATGAACATCTAAAAATAATTTTATGTGGCCTGAGAAGAGCAAGCTTTATGTCAAATTTTAGCTTCTAATATTGCCATTAATACAAGAAATGACACAGACAAAATTTAGCATTTTCGAAACAATAACCTTAAACTTCCTCAATTGACCGTACCTTTAGTCAAGTTCATGACACACCCTTACGTCAAAAGCAATATTTGTGTGAAGTAAGAACATTCAATGCTTCTCCATAAGGAAGATATGGACCAGACACGAATTTTGCATTTTTTCTGCCAGTGACCTTGACCTTGCATGAATGACCTTGGGTCAAGGTCATGACACATCCTTAGGTCATAAGCAATCTTTGTGTGAAGTAAGAACTTCCAATATTTCTCCATAAGAAAGATATGGACCGGACACGAATTTTGCATTTTTTCTGCAAGTGACCTTGACCTTGCATGAATGACCTTGGGTCAAGGTCAAGACACACCCTTAGGTCATAGGCAATCTTTGTGTGAAGTAAGAACTTTCAATGTCAATGTTTCTCTAAAAGAAAGATATGGACCGGACACGATTTTTGCATTTTTTTCTGCCAGTGACCTTGCCCGAATGACCTTGGGTCAAGGTCATGACACACCCTTAGGTCATAAGCAATCTTTGTGTGAAGTAAGAACTTCCAATGTTTCTCCATAAGAAAGATATGGACCGGACACAAATTTTGCATTTTTTCTGCCAGTGACCTTGACCTTGCCCGAATGACCTTGGGTCAAGGTTATGACACTCTTAGGTCATAAGCAATCTTTGTGTGAAGTAAGAACTTCCAATGTTTCTCCATAAGAAAGATATGGACCAGACACGATCGCACAGACAGACAGACAGACAGACAGACAGACGCCCGACTGGGGGTAGACATTTTTTGAGCGAAGTATATATAATATCGGGTTGGGTTCAACTGAATATATCCTAATCATCCTAATCATATTTGAATTTTGAATTTTTTTGTTATGGTATATTAGTAATTTTCTCAGAATTTCTCCATGATTAATCTTTACAAGCATGTCTAAATAATATTTTGTAAATTAGACAGGTTATGTTTCTCTCTTTCTTTCTCTCTCTCAATATCTCAAACAGACTGACCTAAGTAAGCAAAAAATCTCCACTTCAATGTCAAGATGATTTGACCCAAAATTCTCTTGAATGAAAAAAATATTGATTTTCCTTAACTCTTTAATTGACAAGCACAGATTTCTGATTTCTTTTCACAGTATCACTTTTGACTGATCTACATGAAACAGCAAGTCCAACTTTGCATGATTACATTTTAATGTTAACAGCAAATAACGTTTTAATACCATTTGCATCACACCCTAACATAAATGATTAAAACATAATAAAATACATGAACGGGCACCTGCCATTATACAATTTTCGTAATATACGTGTATATACCCTACTTATTATTTCACAAGGTTCAAATCGTCGTAATATTGACACATCAGTCCGACTTTACGCCTAACACTCCATAAAGAAATTATTTTGCGATCCTTTCCGTCTCTCCTGCGATCATCAGCACCAAAATCAGCGCATTTCGCAATTATATATTATTTTTCCTTGTCCTGTATGTACAGCTCCCAGGAAGCGATTAATGGCTAAAGGGTGACAGACTAGAATGGATAGTGAATAATGTAATTCAGAATGCAATGCGCTGTTCTTGTTTTTTTTTTTTTTTGTTGACTAGAAGTTGAAGGACCTATCGCAAGACAGGGGGGGGGGGGGGGGATCGAAAAATAAGTTTTATATTGAGTATCAGCCGTACACGAAGAGTCCAAGATATCGTCGATGATTACTTTGTGCTTGTATTGGTATGATGTAAACGTTTTTCTTTACGAGAAAAATTCAAAGTCAGGTCCCTGTGGATACTTATATATGGATAAACAACTTAAAGTGTTTCATTTATACTTGTTAACATTAATTTTATGTGTATGATACCATTACCCTCAAATATGACAACGAACCCCATGCTATTTTTACTGTTACTATTTGATTTTCGCAATTGTTCCCATTTCTCTTATTTCTTGCATGTATTTTTTTTTAAAATGTCACACGATCAAAAGCAATTGCTTACGGACAAGTCCACATTTTATGATCTCACACTGTCATTGCGCTTTGCTGATAGTAATCTACTGTGCTGCCGTCCAAGTCTAACGGTCATAGTCATTGAGGTCTGTCGTGAAAATTGGTTTTCGCCATACTCGAATCTCCCCGTTCTTAAACAGCAAAAACACTTCAGAAAAAATGATCGGAAACATTTGCGGAATCTTCGGTTCATCCAAAAGTACACAAACGGATTATAACATGAATGACTGGCGGAAAACATTTGAAAGCTGTTCCAAATGTGGCGAAGGTTCTTTATTTCAATAAATAGATCAGGGTTTTCGTCAGTGGCTAACTGAAGAGCGTGTACTGGAAGCCAGCAGAGAGCGTATAGTAGAACTACCACAATCATCATCTTCACCATCTACAAGAAAATATATAGAACTGGCGATTATGATGTCAATATTCTTTCAATTAAATGTGTCACTGAAATAAGAAAAAATCTTGTGATTTAAAAGAATGGTTTAGTAAGCAACAGTACAATATCCCTGCATGTGCAAGTAGTTGACGAATTTCTCACTTATTCTGACAAAGTTTTCCTGATGTTGATAGGTAGGTTTTAAAAAGTGTGTAAAAACTGCTTGTGCTACTACAATGTATAAGGACTCCCTGATAAATTTCAATAATGTATTTTATAGAAATGTAATAATAACTAGAGACGATCTCGTTGCGAGCAACGAGGAGGCCTGCCGTGCAAAATTTTGAAGGGAATATGACCTTGACTTTGATATTCGACCCTTTATCTCCATATCGGGGCAACATAACGAAATTTTGATGGTTGAATATGTTTAAGAGCATCATTTTCAGCATCTTTTCTTCTTTATTGCTTTTCAAAATTTTTCTTCCTTTTGAGATATGAGTGATCAAAGTTTTGGATTTTTTGGCCCCTTTAAAACCCCTAATTACGTAACGCATGAGAAAAAAAAAATAAAAATCTATTGTTAAAAAAATGTGAGATAAACCATTTTGCTTCTTGGACATATAACTATATATTTCTCATTAAAGTGCTATGGAAGAAATACTGCAGAGTCCTTTTGACCCCTAAATTGAAGGGCCAGTCCCTTTTTCTTGATTCCAAAATAAAAAGGTCTTTTGATATTAAACATAATTTGTTCAACAAGTGTTTAGAAATTCGTTAGCGTTCTTGAGCTATTTAGTAAAGAACGTTTTAGGGGCCGACCCCTTATCTCCTTATTGGGACCATATAACAAAATTTTAATGGTTGAATATTGTTTAGAGCTTCATTCTAAGCATCTTTTATTCTATATTGCTTTTCAAAACATTTGTCCTTTTTGAGATACAAGTGATCAAAGTCTTGGATTTCTGGCCCCTTAAAACCCCTAATAACGTAACAAATGATTAAGGTTTTTTTTATTTCAAAAGAAAGGTCTTTTGAGTGATTTTAAACATAATTTGTTCAACAAGTGTTCCATATGTGTAAGATGAACATTTTTGCTTCTTTCACATATTACAAATTATTTCTCAGTAGTGTGCTATAGAAGAAATACTTCAGATCCCTTTGGCCGCTAATTTGAGGGACCATCCCCTTTTTCTTGATATCAAACGAAAGCACTTGTAAATATAAATTTTATTTAATAAAAACGGAAATAAGAAATATATATATTTAAAAGATAAATTGTAAATTAAAACACAATAAAGGGATAATGGCACAAGTAGAAGATTGAACTCGGGTCGCCTGGACACAAGTTCACGTCTCTATAGAATAAGATACTGGGACTCTCCCTTCAAGTCCGAGATGCCCAAATATTGAGAATGCGTAGATTGATTTCAAAACAAAATTATAGTCTGCAAAAGTAAAAGTTTCAACAAAATCGTCTGAAGCGTTTATGAGAACACGTTACAGAAAAAATATTAATATCAACACTAGACGCAATATCGTTGCTGTAAACAAATGCTGTAAACGTTGCTGTAAACAAATGCAAGTAACCAGAGGTCTTCCGTTTAATTGCAACTTAAAATAGGTTATGGAGATAGTTGTTCATCTAACATTTCCTAACACTTTTCGAATTCCATTTTAACCCTCTCAAAGGATTTTATTAGTCATATATAGACATATGTACAGTGTAATTATAATGAATAAAAAGGCGCTTTAATTGTGATTTCTCATAGAATTAAAACCGGAAATTAGTAAGCTTATTATCACGCAAATGAAATCGACTTCCGGTTATGCATTAGCGACCAAGATGTACGGTTGTTACAACACACTTTGATAAATTACGCACTTTGAATTTTTTTTTCAAAGTGCGTTAATTTTGGACCAAGTCAACGTTCTTTTAAAAAAATGCATTGATATCGTCGATATTAACGCACTTTGAAAAAAAATTTCAGGGTTTAGTAAAAATAGTTGATTGTTTTATATACAATAAATGATTGTTTTAACTTTGTTTAGCTTAATGTGATATATTTTAAAAAAGAACTCATTGCATTCTCAGCTAACTTGATAAACAGTTTCTAGATGAGAATTTTTTTCTTTTCTCATAAGACAATATCGACAATTTACACAGAAAGAAAAATTCGGAAGGTTTGAATTATCCAAATATGACACAAACTTCATCGCTTAGCAACTGCACTTTCCTTTTACTTCTTTTTTAGTATATTGGGCTATGCCCGAACGAATATGATTTTTAGATATTAATAATGGAGATCGATGTTCATAATATATTTCAACTGGCTTATTACAAATATGATGTGAAAAAGGATACCTTAGTTCTGTTTATCAAAAACAATATGATCTTTTCGAAGATCAGTGCGAAAAAATTAACCCACATCCTAATGCTTATTTTTAAGTTTATAATAATTTAATGTTAATATTATTTTATTAAAGTGATTTATTTGATTAGAATACGAAAAGAGGGTTACTGTTGAAACACATAGATTCTTTAACATACCAATGGGGAAATTATTGTTCGGCCAGCTCATTTTTTCAATAACACTGCATATACTTATACAGAGCATATTTTTTTCCAATCGTAAATATTTACCCAAAGTTTGCTGAATATCATGTTTTGGAAGAAAAAATGAGTAACAAGGGACCTTCATCTTGTAATCAATTAAATGATGCACTGGTATTTCACCAGTAATTTAAAATTTGGTTACCCCCCGAAATAAATCCGGTAGATTAGATTCAGGAGTGTTAACAAATCATCATACTATCGACAAATTAGAAATTAGAAATTCAGTTCAAGAATATGTGATATAAAAATATATTTTCAAAGTGCGTTAAGAGTGTCGATACTAAAAAATGCTGATGTATCTTCACAACGCACTTTGAAAAAATTCTCAAAGTGGGTTTACTTGGTCCAAAATTTAACGCACTTTGAAAATCATTTTCAAAGTGTTGATTTTGTCCAAAATTTAACGCACTTTGAAAAATTTTTCAAAGTGAGCAATTGTTTTCAAAGTGCGTTGCCACATACGGTACACCAGTGGTACATGTAAGTTAGTCAGATGCGGTCATTTATTGATATTTTAATTCAAATAAAGAATGTGATTCTATGAGCAATACATTTTTCTTTCATTTTACATTCATATAAAATGCCGGAATGTTGACTAGCGATGATTTTTGTTTTAGAACAAGGACTGCTGAAGCGAATACGCTGATCAAAAACGATACATTTGTTTACAGGCTAAAATACTTGTAAATCTCAAAATCTTAACATTTTAGATGATCATCATTATTTTGCAACGCTTACGTTTTGGCCAATCAAGTTTAGACATGGATACATGTGTATTATTGAATTTATTCGCAGAAAAAAAGCTTGCTTATGAATGCGATACTGAAGTTGTGCAGCAGATTTTGGCCTGCAGCTGAGGTTTCGATTTGTAATAAATATAAATACATGTACCTTCTGGGGATTTTAGCAAAGCATCACACATTTTATTAATCACACCAAGACAAAAGCCCCACTTTAATCATTGAGATATTTGCAATTCTGAGACGCAGAAAGACATCTCTCATGAGTTGAATAATTTAGCAACATCCGATAATTCTGCGAATCTTTGATGGAGTGTTTATAAGGAATATGATTAAACCTTTACTACATGCCTTGTCGACAAGTCTCGAGATTTTAAGGGATTATCTATACGCATTTTTCATTGATTTTTGTGGGGGTTTCGTCTCTAGGTTGGTGTTTTCTGTTTACCTTTACTGCATGCGTTATCAAATCGAGGATAATCAAACACATTTTGATAAGGAATTATTTAAATTGAAATTAAGTTTTTGCTGTGTGAACTTAAACCGACTGGAAAATTGTTCAAATTCAGCAGACTATTTGAGGATGCATAACAGAAATTTTTGTATAAGGAATAATGAAGAATTTATCACCATGTCTCATGATGTTGCATTTGAAACTAATAAGTTATCTGCCCTCTGGTGAAATAAGATGGAACATCATTATCTCTAATAGTTTATGGTACATGACGAGTATATTTTTTGCATTTTTTAATATGGACAGAGCCCTGTACTGTTTACCGAGAGATCGATATGGAAATTCGTTGAGGTAATAGGATAGTTGTTGTTAATGTATTTTACTATCGAATTCCACGCAAATATTTACGTCCACAATGCAGGAACTACTCCCAATCTGTTTTCCTATATATTTAATAAATATTTAAATCGGTACTGAGATAACAGTGGTCAAACTGTTTGTTTACCAGATATGAAATATGGTCATTTACATCGATTAGTTGATCAAATACACACACTATACTCTCAGTTTGGTGTAATTTACAGAAAAGTATAGGACTCAATTGACATTGACCAGTTTTATTTTAAAGGCTTTCAAAAGTTGGGCGGAACTATTATTAATCATACACCTATGATGTTAATTTCCTATAGTTGTGATTATTTTTTCTTCAGTATGAAGTGGATTCTGTGATGGTACATAAATGTATATCAAAGGTTATGTACCTGCAGTATTAAACTTTTATATCGAAATTTATTCCCCTAAATTTAGTGGAAGTCGTATAATTTTTCATCTTTTACTTAAAATATCCGATGACGTAATTACACTTACTAAGTTGTTGTTTTTTTTGTGTGTTTGGGTTTTTGGTAAGGGGTGGGGTCTAGAAGGTAACGAAATGTTGCGATTCCATTTTGAAGAAGTTTATATTTAAAAAGTGAAGTAAATTCAGAAAAAACTTTTCATTCCAATACTGTTTAAATAGTTATTGACCATTTGAGTTCAATATTTGATGCTCTATAAATTAAGACTATTTTATGAAACAAGTAGTGTTAATGATTTCAGTGTTACAAACAAAGACGTAGAAAATTGATTCAAAGTAAATCATGCGATTTTCTCTAAAAAATAAAATATTTTTTATCAAAATAATTGTCTACAGTTCTGCATACACTGTAACAATTCATGTCGTATAAGTTTTATCTTTATGTATTTTTGTCAAAGAATTGACATTTTATTGATGTTCATTTGAAAATAACATAATAAGTGTGTATGGTGGTGTGCTTTAGCGAAAAATACCTCTGCTATATTACTATCAAGTCGTCGAGTTAACATTATTTAATTCCTTCCCAACAATTCTCAATTGGATACACTTATCTCGAAGGAAACTTTCCTTTTTTCGTCAAATAATCGCCAATAATTTGTTGGCGTGTAGAACAGTTTATCACAATGCGTACTTGATGCATAAATTTGCAAAACGCTTGTGATGTACAAGAGAAAAGTATTGCTGCTCCTTACAAAATTTGGGGCATGCATGTTCATTGTCGCATCGAAAAATGGAAGAAAGAAGGTTCATAAATTGCTAAATACACTTCCCAACAGAAGCTCTCCAGGTGCCATACATTTTTAGAGGTCAATCATGTCAAAATATGTTCTTCCTTAGTAATATTAAAGTTGAGAATTTCGGCTTAATTTGAAGATATTCGATTGTAATTACTCGAAAGATTTATTGCAAAATACAAGTTCAAAAATGTTTATCAAAATTTAAAGCCATTAAATCTGATGTGTTGATTAGTTCTTTGCAAAAATTCAGCCGTGAAAAAAGCTAGCAATGAAGACCATTGTGTATCTAGATTTCATATTTACCATCCAAAATCAAATAATTGCGGCCATGTTGGTATACTCTGTGCCAGTTGTTTTAGTAAAAAAAATGCAATGCTAAAAGGTTCATATCATAATCATAATTGATATTACATATGGCTACCGTTGAAAAAAACGTTATTGTTAAATAAATACGCAAGGATCATTATGTTATATAAAAAAAAAAGGTGGAAGAAATTCACAAAATCACGAAATATTTTCTTCACATTGGCATATTGCAGGCAAACTGCATGCGGGTATGCAAACGATCTTAAGAAGAGAGGAAACATTTTCTTAAATTGTAAAATTCATGGACGGGATAACGATATAAACCGTTGTTTAAGAAGCCATTGAGCATGCAGAACCTGTAGCGCTCTGCCTGGAAAAATTCGGATAGACGATCTTCCGATTTCTTTTTCACACCATACGTAAGCTATTAATCTGTACCTAGCAAACATATAGTAAATATTTTACAATACATGTACATGACGGCTCATTATTATACTCCAGATAAAGTTGCAGGCGAAATTAATGCTGAAAGCCGCTCGTAATTAAATAGGCACCGTCACACAGGTATATAAACCCTTTAATTTCGTTACACCCGATTGCCCACCTGAAACTTGTGGCCGACATGCAGTATTCCTGTCTTGGTCTTTGGATTTAATGCTTTTATTTCTGTTTTTAAATAATACATTGACTTATTTATTTGATGTTAGCTCCCGGCGTATGCAACTCTACAGCGAAATCCTTTAAACTAAGAGGTCTGCAGCTAAAGAACGGGTCGTAGGGATAGTGGTGATGAAAGAGAAATATGGCGGAAATGCCTTTTTGCGAGCTGTGTTCTGCTGTTAAGTTTTTTAAGTCCTGATCAAAAGTTGTCATTTGTCTGTCGCTTTCATCGTCGTTGTAAACTACTCATATTCTCATCTTCTCCAAAACCGCTTGGTCAATTTCAGCCTAACTGACTCAAGTAAGCATTCCTGATCAAGATTTGTCATTTGTATGCATATGTTGTTGTCGTCGTCGTTGTAAATTACTCATATTTGCCATGATCTTCTTTAAAACCCGCTGAGCCATTTCCAAACAAAATTGCACAAAGCATTATTAGTTGACTCAAGTTTCTAAAAATGAGGGACCATGCTCTTTTTAGGGGTGATTTTGAGTTATTGAAACCTTGATAGTATTTTCAAAAATCTTCTAAAAACCCTATGCCCATAAAAGCTTTAACTTCTGTGGGAGTATCGTTAGGTAGAATAGATACAAGTTTATGAAATTATGATCCCATGGGGTAAGGTTGGGTCTCAATTAGAAGAGGGGGTTCGAATTTATACATAGAACTATATTAAGAAAAGTCTTTAAATATCTTCTTTCTAAAACACATTCGGCCAATAAAGATGACACTTTCCGTGGAAGCATTAGGTAGAGTAAATACAAGTTCTGACAAATCATGATTCCAAGAGGGAGGATAGGCCAAAATCGGGGAGGGGAGGGGGGGGGGGGCGAATTCGTACACAGGAATGCATAGAGAGATCTTCATTTTCAAGTAGTGTCGATTCAAATTTGTACCAATTATGATCCTTAGGGGTAAAGAGAGGCCACAAAGGGGATGAATGTTTTACATACGAATTTATATATAAAATCATCAAAAATATTCTCAGATATTGGCCAGAAAACGGTTACTTCACTGGAAGCATCCGTGGGTAGTTAAGGATAAATTTTAAACAAATCATGATGCTTGAGGGCCCCATTGGAAGGAGTTAATTTTCATTTACAAATAAATTGACGAAGTCTCTTAAAATCCTCTTCTTAAAACAAACTGATCTTACAAAAGGAGCCCAAAGTTTCACTTACAATTATGTTTAGAGATAATAATTATGTATATCTTTGAAATCAAGATATACTTAATTATAATTATCATTCCTTAAATGGGCGATGTAGCCCAAGGACCTCTTGTTTTATTTTCGCTGTGTTAAGAAAATGATCTGTAACATTGGCTTATGTTTATAAGCAATCAAGACATAGAACCTTATCGTTATTTCCAGCACGACCTGATCTATTTTTAAATAATCGATTCTTAAATAAAATTCAAGTTTTTGTGTCATGAACCAACTCTGCATGCTTTAATATATTTGTGCAGAAAGCAAAGTCAGTTTGAGATATTTCAGGTATTGTACTATTGAATGATTAATACTATCATTGATACGCAAAACGGAGACAACAGGTGTATTTAAGTAGGCTGGCTGAAAATCTCTAATTTAGGGTTTATAATATGTTGTATTCATATCTTCACTGTGATTGTACATGTGATACTATAACGCAACATGTTTTGTTCTAGATCTGTTCTTTCCAGATAATGTGCTATCATGGTTTAATTGTTCAGTACTGCAGAGATAAATACCTCCATATGCTACATGAGTCACTCTTTTTTTGTTTTAACCACGAACTCTTCTTACATATGTAGGTCGTTAACCTGTCAACAAAGGCTAAGAAAATTTCCAGACAATTTAGAATCACCCAGTTCGATAAATTAATGATATTAAACCAATGAAATATTTCATAAGAAACTAAAATAAACTATCATTTGACATGCCATATTAACATGCTATGGTCTTTAGAACATTCAAGAGAAGGAGTATGGCTCTCGGTGTACATGTTCTCATTTGTATGAAACAAAAACTTTCTCTTTTATTTATATCATCAATTGTTTTGACGATAACCTAAACAACAGATCGGAGGTCAACATCTCTTACGAAATTCATAAACAACTTTAAAAAGAACATTTGAAAAAAAAAATCATTTGGCATAACTGTAGGAAAGGCCCATTGAATACAACTATGACTATAAATTCGGAAGAGTTATACTTTAAACTGGTGATAAAGAGTAACGAAAAGTTGTATCTTTTAAAGTACGTCACAAGCTTGTCAACAAAATCCATGTGTTGTGATTAACCAACCTAATAAAAGAATTGATATTTACATAGAATAGAGGTAGAATGGACTTGGTAGAGTAAGAATTTCTTATAGAAATTCATTATAATTGACATAATTGAGAGTTACGACTATAAACAGATACGAAACAAAGTCAGTGTACTTAATTAAAACCGAGAACTAGATGAACAACAACACAGTAAGTTGAAGCAGGGTCTTGTGAATCTGAGAGGAAAGATAAGTCATATTGGACATTTCTTGTCAAAACATGCACTATATACAGTCTTTAATGAAGGCGAGAGCCGAGACACTAGTGTTATCTTATTATATGATATTAGCAATGATGTAGTACTCGAAAGTAATTGTTTTTATTAATGTTATTCAGAAAAACAAGATCAAACTATCATGTGACAATGGGCGCGCTTGATTTTACCATAAGGTGTACACCATATACACTTTTGTAAATCAAGCGCAAAGGTGTAGCGTTTAGGTGTACACCGGGTGTACACTTTTCTACACCGAGACAGGGGCATGTGTTGTTGGGTGTAGCACTGAAACCATTATGGCGGACGAACGTTATGATGGAAACTTGAAAAATGATTTTAAGTAATGTAACGGATTAGAAGTCGCATAAAAGTTGTCGTTTGTATGAAAGCCATTAAATTTGAAATGTGTGTTTATTTTATTGCATTTATATCACAAAAAACCTATTAATTGTCGCAGAACAGCAGATTCTTTGTTAAAACTGCACCCTTTTCCGTCATATTCCGTCATATTCATTCTTAACTTCCCTACACCATCTACACTATACCACTGAAGTGGACTTGATATACAAAACAAAATTTTTACACCGGTGTATACCAAGTTAAGCTTAATCAAGCGCGCCCAATATGATATGGGGTAGCTTAATGCACATCTATACTCATGTATCTTATATACCGTAATGTCCATGACTGTATGATCAAAGGCTTTCCTTACAACAGAGCTACGATTTACATAAAATTGGATTTTTATAATATTTGTTTATGCATTTCTTATTCTCAAACCTCGGTATGCAAACATTCTGATCTTGCATAAAGTGTAGGTTCAGCATTTCATTCATATTTGTTCGAAGGCCCGCTGGTCCGAAAGTTATAAAGTCCGAAGGTCCGTTAGTTCATAAGTCCGAAGGCATGCTTGTCCGAAGATTTACTAGACTAGTCCGATGGTTTACTAGTTCGACGGTTCACTAGTCCACGGTTCATAGGTCTAACATCCAATTAAAATCAAAGCTTAACTCTTAAGATACCAGAATTAATTAATTCTTTGAGCGGCAAAACCAATCAATATGTAATGATTTTAGGGTCGAGAGTTATTCATGTGCTACACTCGTGTATCAATTATTACAATATTGAAACATATTATGATACAATATGGTATTATTGAATAAAAGAAAAATAGTACATGTATACAGTGATACAACACCATAATATGCAAATACATGCATGTTACGATATTTATTTTATATTATGATACCATATCGTATCATATTATACAAATATATTAAAGTGTCATGTGAAACAATGTCGTATCATATGTTACTTAACTATGAAATAGCATAATACTGTTTAATGATACGATTTTGTATCATAAGAGTTATATGACGCAGTAATACAGAAATCATGTGATAAATCAACAATCACATTTATCATACAAGTTTAAGTGTGGTATAACTTGGGTTTTAGCATCCTTCATTATGTAGGGGCTCTGTATCCAAAGATAGACTTATGTTTCAAATCCCTGATGATTTGAACAAAAGTCGCCCGTAATCATTTTGAATCATAATTTAAACTTTATCATACACAAGGAATACATCCCCGCAATCTTCTATTTTTGAAACTCTCACATCATCTGGAAGTTTTGCTTGGAACTCATCAGTCAGATGTATAGCAATCTCTCCCTCGCCCAATCGGTCCTTAATCAAGTAAATCATCAAGTTCTGTATCTGACGCTATCTCTTTTATACATCAATAGTATAAAAACTGTACAAATCTGATTAGGTATGAACAGAGTCTACTTTATCAAGTATTTAGCTTTGAGAACCTCGCACGTTTTGAGTTGTTCTAAAATCTTAAAACCGCCTTAGATTTTTAATAATCAAAATCATTTCGGCATCTGAAGCTACCTCTGACAGAAACGTTAATCTCCTTCAGCAACGAAAACTTATGGCTTAGATCCGGCATTCAACGTTGTCAGTTGTATTCTGGTATTTAACACTAAAAGTTTGGTGAAGTCAGAATTGGTAATACCTTGGATACGGTTAACAATGGTTAGTAGCTCCAAAATTTTAACCTGCTTCGAAAACTTTAACATCCTTCAGCATCTTTAACTTATGCATTGCAACTGACAGGCTGGAATACTAAATCTAAGTAAAATAAAACAAGTGCACTTTCAATATAAGGCCATATTTTAACCCAACCCCCCTCAACTTCTGCTCCATACTGCTAAAATTCTCTGAGGAAAGTTGAAAAACCGAACTGATTTTGACTTGATAGACTTAAATGTCATCAATTGTTAGAAAAAATATACTTGTCATCACACTTTTTGAGATGCCATATAAACATAAACTAAAGCATATTTTAGCATTAGAAAAATATTTATTTTATTTGTTAAAAGTAAAATCTTGTAGGCAGAAATTTGTTTTTCTTGTTTAATTTTAATGTCAACTTTATCAGAAAACTAAAATTACAAAAATATTTTAAAATTTATCGTTGGAATAAGAAAAACTATAGCATTTAAACATACAACTGAGAGAAAAGACAGAAAAAGAGTTATTTCCTCTTTGCATAGATAAAATATATTAAAATTTGGAAATTTAGTATAAAATTAAGTGCGAAAATATCTTGAACCTACCAATAATTCTAATTACATCCATGTGATGATATTCACATAAAATAAATAAAACTATCTTGCACAATTTTTAAAGAATTCAAAGTTTTACAAAAAAGTGTGACATCACAGAACACTGGATCTACTTTACACAGTAACAATGCATGGCCTTATCTTTCACAACTGTGACACCACAGAAGAAAATATTAAATTTATATTAATACAATTTCACTATATGGCCACATTGGCCCCGCGCAAGGGCTTGAATCCCTGGCTAAGAACTATGAATTTCACAATTTTGGAAAAGGGCTTCATGAACATCATTACCATGGACTTAGTTTTTGTCAAATATATATGGGAGTAGAGAGAAGATTTTTCATGATTAAATACACTTTTACTAAATGACTACATAAGCACCACACTAGGCCAGAACCCCAGGGGCCGTGTATTTCAAAATTTTGGTAGAGTGCTTCATGGACAGCATTACAATGCATTCAGTTCTAGTCGTGAAAGTAGATTTTTTTAAATGGCTTTTTGTATATTTTTCCCCTGCCTATGGCAGTCCAGGGATGGATGAGCCATACATTGTTTTAAATTCTCTTACCATAGAAATGCTTCACACAAAAAATGGTAACAATCGGCCTGGGTGTCTCAGGTGACCAAAAAATCATTGAAGATATGAACACAGTGCCAGATAATTATGCAAGTGCCAAGGTCGCATTTTTGCACCCGATTGAGGTGCAGTTTCGGAAAAATCCATATATATCAAATATAGAGAGAATATAAACATTTTTGTTTTAAGTGTGTTATACCTGACAGGTGAGATATTTACCTTTAAAATTTAATAACCCATAGAAAAATTATTTCCATAGGAAAAATGATTCTCCCACAGGAAATATTTACAATTTAATATAGGATTTTCTTAGTATATGACCTATAGGAGAATGGTATTTCCTGCAGGAATTCGATTCTGACAGGTAGTTTTTCTATAGGCAGTTAGGATATTCTATCGGATTTTATCAAAACCAATCGGAACTAAATTCCAACAGAGCTTCATCCTGTGAAAATACATATTTTCGCTTTGGAATAGAGCATAAAAAGTACGTTGTAAGTTGAAAAGTCGACAGTATTTCTCAAGACTCGTTATGCTTGTAAATATGAAACAAATGTGAGGGAGAAAAATCATTTTAGGGGTCCGATTTGTCAATGCTCCGGGGGACCAAAAAACTTTTTTCCAAAGCAGTACACGTATGTGTATTTTTCCCTAGCGCAATTTGTTGTGAAGGGGATATAGCACCGCTGATGTGCACGTTTGTATTAAACCTATTAAGCTTGTGGGCATGATTACGAGAAAACCTTGTACTTAGGTAGATCAAACATATAACTAAAGACAATATATGTTTTATGGACTTGGAGATGGCGAAACGTATAATTATAAGAAGCATGATGAATATTACTCAAACTCTTGTCAAAAGTTTTACTCCAAATACCCCATCATCTCCCTTTGATGTGGTATGGGATACTTCCATGTTGTGACGTACTATTCATCAAAATACAAAAAAATCAAGTGTAATTTTATACTATAGTAAAGAGTTTCTTTTCCAAAGTTGTCTTCTACTCGGGTAGTGCAGTGGGTTAGAGGGTTCACTACAAATCTGTTAGTCATGAGTTCGAATGTCGCTGGGGGTTTTAAACTTTTTATCTTTCCACTTTTTTAAAACGGATTTTTCGGTTAAATATTACCGAGCGCAGCGAGAGGCGGGCGAAGCCCGCCTCGCGAAGCGAGGATTAATGGTAACACGTATATATAAGAAAATCAGTGAAAAATGAATGTTGAATCAGGGGTACTAAGGCCAAAAAAAATTTCTTCCAGCCCTGGGCGCCGCCATATTGGCAGCCATTTTGTTTTTAAAAAGTTAGTTCGATCATTGATTGACTGGTACTTATCGATGTTTATTGCCCCTAAACTCGATTAAATAAGTTCCTGTGTTTCAATAGAAGTTAATTTGAATTAAAAGAAATTAAAAAGGAAACCAGATAAGTTTTAGTAGTGCTTCAATCAAGAAACACGACTTGTTCTATGTATGTCTTATCAAATTATCAGATGGAAAATAAAAACATTAACGTCAAGGAACTGTTCTTTTAGATACTGAACAAAGTATGCAATTTTATTACAGCGGCATTTCTATGAATTAAATTGATGAACAATAAAAGAAGAAATAAAAAAATTCGGAATCACGTAACTCTCTTCGGCTATTTCCGAAGACAAAACTTGAACGTTTTACGTCTGAAATATGACGTCATAATGTAGACTTAGCACGCGACGTTAAGTTTAACTTTGACGAATGGTATGATCGAGTAGGCAGGCGGATCATACTGTGTGCGTTTTATCATACAAAAATCAAACTACATTATGTTAAATCTGCGCTCGGTCCAACGGTCACACCGTTTACATATTAATTTATTTGAAAATTCTAAACCGGTATGTATTTCCGTTATAATATGCTTTAATTCACATTAATATCGACTGATGTCCCACATCATCTTAAAACTGAGCACAGCTCGTTAATAGGAACCATCACACAGGTATATAAACCTTTCGATTTCGTTACAGCCGATTGTACACTTTAAACGTGTCGACGTGGCCGACGTGTAGTATTCCTTTCGTAGTCTGTGGATTTTATGCATTTCGTTATTTTATGTGCATATTCTGTTAGTAAACAATGCATTGACCTGTTAATTTGAAGTAGGTTTTCGCCTGGCTTGAAAAATTGCGTTAAATCGCGACCGAGTAACACGGCGCGGCAATGTGTACATCCACGTACTGGTAAGACCTCTACGGTGAAATACCTTAAACTGTTTAAAGTCTGCGGCTTCTATACGGATTGTTGGGATAGCGCTTATGACATAGAAATATGGTGGACAGTGCCTATTTACTAGAGATGTTTAGCTTTAATACAATAATTACTATCTTTCCAAAAAGCTTACTTAAAGGGGAAGGAAACTAAAAATATGTTGTTCAATAAATCAATTAATTATCATCTACTATAATTGTAAATCGTATTTATTTTCATTAAAAACCCCGAAACAATGAATAAATCAAGAAAATCGATCGCTTAATTTAAATTTCCCGCCGCCATGGGGGCTGCCATTGAACTTTAATCTACGACGTCACACCATCTATTCCGGTTTGTCTTATCAACATAACACAATGATATTCGCTCTAAATGACAAGTTCTGGAAAATTTGTAACAATATTGATTTGAGACCGTTCTTTTACCTTTGCAAACTACAAACTAACGTCAAATGGAGCATGTTCGTTGAAATCTAAAAACGGGGGTTAGTGTCGGAGAAATATCTGCGTAAATGTGGAAATTGTCAACAGATGCCAAGTATCATAGAAAATGTCTGCCGTCGTTATTTCGACATGGTAATTCCGACTTTGAGAATGAATTTTAAACATCCCGATTACAATTATAACATTTATTCAGTTAGCGAAGAACTTGACTTGGAATAAAAAAAAATTAATCGAGGTCGTTTTCAACTTTGAATGATAGCAGATTAACATGTCATTTACTTATATACGTTATGCATACAATGATACATGTATTTATTCTTTAGATTGACGTGTGAACTCAAACATTATCAATTTTGTTTAGTCGATTATTTGAGTAACAGAAAGGTATAAACCAGCGTTAATTATATTCAGAACACTGTGCACATTCATTTGTATATATAAACCAAACCGGAATAGATGGTGTGACGTCAAAATAATTAATTTTTTTAGTTTTTAATACAAAAGAGTTCTTCATCATGTCAGCCTCCAGTAAATACGATTTCTCCAACTTCAAACGTTCATTAAAGCTTAATTACGTATTTATTTTCAAAACAGCATGACCACATGTGATAATTTACACCACTTTATTAAAATAAATCAATTATGTTTTTGACTTTCCTTCCCCTTTAACTAAATACAACTATCATTATTACAGATTTGCAGATGAACAAAGTGAAGGAAAAAATTTAATGAACATTTGGTAAAACACGCGTACGCGCGTCGCACATTTTTAAGATGAATGAAATCGACCAATTGATCATAAAACGGGGCATTTGAAACCAAACGCCCTGCTTCGTCGATGAATTTTACCTGGTAATATTCTAGACGATATAAATTTATCAGCTTTTAATTTTGCTTATTGTTTATTAAAGATCAATCATTACTCACAATATTTCTCACACAATTCCACTGTTCACACATGGCTATTTTATCTATTTAAAAATAATGATACACACGTAAACATCCTCTTTTTATTTAAACGCTTGTTTATTGTTGATTTTTCTATTTGATATAACATTTTCATGAAATTACGAATTTAAAATTTAAACATAGTGATATTTATCTTTTAACGAAAATATTGATAATGCTACCTTTGATGACTTTCCTGTTTCGGAGAATGCAACATTAAAACCTTTGATACAACTGCATATACAACATTAAACACGATCGTGTTATCTTTTTATGAAGAATGCTGATAAAGCTAGTTTTCAATGTCTTCGCTGTTTCGGAGCATGCAACATTTAATCTCAAATTTTTCTAGCTGATGACGTCGGACACAAAAAAATACAATAAACATATATGTTTTAAATAATGACCCTCCGTTGTAATGTTGATGCTCGTTCTACATGTAGGATGTTAACGACTTTTTCTTAAAGGTTCCTCGTGTGATATCCATGAAAGATCAAAATTTCGTATCGTTTTTACTAACTGTTTATAAAAAAAAAAAATTATGGCTAATTCTCGCATATTACTAAACGGTTTTCAAAATTCATGTTTATGAGCAATGCATAAAAAAAGATTGGCCTCAGTTGCTATATAAACCTTAAAATGAAATAGTTCAGCCTCCATACCAGTCGAGAATATTTGTGTTGCAAATAGTAAGCGTAATGGATTGTTATTCTGATTTTAAATTACTAGACTTTGACCCGTGCGGGCACGGGTTGACATTGCATATCGGACATTTCCGAAATAGGTACATCGACACACTTTATTATTGACATTTACATAAAGAAGCTATAAGCCTACAATAATGTTGTTAATTTCACTACACTTTCCCTTTTTTTTTTTTAATAATCTGTGTCTCGGGAAAGGCCCTCATCACAGATAGAATGCCCGTAGTGTAGCAGAAAATTGAAGAATCGCTCCGGAACGCTTTTGTAGAAAGTTAATGAAGTCGCCTTGAAAATAACAGTCAAATTCATCACAACAAACCTTTTTGAGACTGCAGATACCTTTCAACTACAAATTTCAATCCATAGAATGGAAGAATTCAACACCTGTTCACCACTGTACACGTATTTTCTTTGTAAAACTGGGTCCGTAGGACATTATTTTTAATGATAAAACATATTCTATCTTCCTCACTCTCCTAACAAATATAATGTAACTTTTTTGCATATAATCAAATATTTTTTGTCATCACGAAGACAAAAGTAAGTACTCTGTTGAAATGCACATCTATATTTGTTATTTTATACTTTTTTCATTAGAAATCATTAATATATATGAACAGAATATATAGCAAAAGTCCAATAAAAATTTACCCGTATTTCTGAGTTTATTCATGCAGATTTGATATTGTGGAAACATAAACTAAAGATCCCGTTAGCGTGAATGTTTTGCGCAAGATTGTAAAATCCAAAAACTCCAGGTGATTTCCGGGATTTTTTGAGGAACTTTCGTTGATTTTTAATTAGCGAAGCTTAACTGAGAAAAAATAAAAACAAATTGGTAATCTTCAAGTACCAATGATGTTTAAAATATATAAAACAATAGACAGTATTCTTCCGATTTCTCGGTATTAAAGACAAAAAATTTGAGTCTATTATTTTAATATACTGTGGTTTCATCAATATTCGTTGAATACCAATTTTCAAGGATTTCGTTTTTAAGTTGATCCACGAAATTATATGTTCATTGAAATGCAATTTCTATTAACATTTTGTATTGATGGGGTCATTGGCCACGAATTTACAAATCCTTGAAACTATGATTTTCACTTTATCCACTAAAATTGATGCCCTTGAATATTAATGAAACCACAGTAGTAGTATAGATGTTACAAACTTTGATATTCCATCTTGTAATGGATGATAGCCTATCAAAATTACATTTCCGATCTTGATTGCTGTAAATATTTTCAGAGTAACACATCTAGTTATGATAGGTACGTACAGTGTACATGTATTAGAGAGAGAATACTGGTTTCGTTTACCCAAATAATTGTACGTCAAAAGTGTGTTTCTTTGAATTGCATTGCCAGTTTGTTATATAGAAAGGTATGTTTGATATCCTCTATTTAGAAGCTTGAAAATAATTTAAAGAAGAAACCAATCAAAATATCAAATCATTATCTTTTAAAGTGTAGAACAATCCACCTTACCTTTCTTTTAGACGACGCCTGCCGCTCATCTTGTTGTTGCACTGCCTCGCCGGGAATGATTTTTATCCAAATCACATATCCAATGTGACAGTACGTTAAAGTGAGTACTAATAATGGTATGAAATATTGAAGCAGCATAATAAAAAGACTGTATGTGGATTTGAATGATTCGTTCATATCTTCAAAACACACGCCCTTTTGACAAACTCCTGTATAATTTGCAAAAGCTATTTGAACTTTTGCAGTGACGGCGGTAGGAATTGGAACCAAAAACGCAATGACCCACACAAATCCACAGATACAAACCACGCCTTTATGTGTTAATTTAGGTCTCAACGGGTATATTATGGCAACGTACCGATCCGCACTCATTGCAACCAGAGTAAAGGCACTCGCAAACACTACCACAATTTGTGAATACAGAACGAAAGGACACATAAAGTTTCCAAAGGGCCAATAAGAGAGCAGAAGATTGGGTACAAAAGAAAAAGGAACCAAAATGATGGTCTTGGTTATATCCGCTACGGCAATGTTTAGAAGGAATATGTTTGTGACACTTCTTAGCATCTTCTCTGTGACGATTATATAGCAAACGACCACATTTCCAACAATAGCTACCACTGTGATTGAAGAATACAATATCAAAAATATGCTCTCTGTTAATCCAATGTCTGAAATACATTTATCCTCGAAGAGACTGGCCTCTTTGTTTGACAGGTTTACCAAGTATCCCATGGTTGTTCATTAACATACACGTCTTTTGCACAATTCAATCAGATGTTGGTCTATTCTATGACCGTGCCATGGGCTTTGATATCGCTGCAGTAATGATCGAATAGAGCTGCTTCCTCGGCTTTTATCCCTTATTGTTTTGTCATCGACATATTAAATCGCATGTTAGCAGTGCAACAAAATCATATTTGACTTTATGAATAAGATCCAACACAATAATTAGTCATGTACAGTAAAGATGCTTTAGTGATGATTTTCAAATCAGAAATTTGTTATAGTATAGTTGTCCTGCGGGCTAAAAACTTACAAGAGTTTATGATAAAGCAACGTAAATGACAGCTAATCGATTAAGATTCGTTATAGAAAGATTAAAAGAGAATTATATGATTACTTACTGAAACAACATTAGAACTAAATGGATACTTGAATGATATTACTGTTCAAGGCCTGTAGCAATTTGTATACTTATATCGTATAGAATCTTTGTACCTCAGAATTTATAATACATTTTTGCTTTGAACTTTCCATTTCTTGTCGATCTCTAGATCAGATCAATGCAAAACCTTCAAATAATTGGAGGAACCATTGATTGATCATTTGACAGTGTATTGATTTTCGCCACATGGCAACGTAAATATTTAAAAATCTATGTAATATACTCGATCATTTTCAATCTTGTTTGCAAAAATAAATACAAACGCATCAACGTTATAAAAAAATCACACTTAATGCAGCTAGAAAGGCCCTTATGTATGAAGTTTTCCACGAGTGTGTAATTAATTGTAACATGTCGAAAACGCATAATTTGATTTATACAAACACATATTCCAAAGCATCGTTTTTTAAATCATAAATATTTTGATTTGTGGTTATAGGTGTAATTCGTGAAATTTGGTGTTTTGATATTAAAATGAAATAAGCTATACATGAGAATATCGAAGGTGGGTTGCTTTGCAGTTGATACGAGATTAACACCAGTATTCGCACACATGTAATTATTTGCCTTTTACTAGCATTTAATTGGATAACATTAGTGAAACTTTTTTAAAAGATGGATTTTATCAAGAAAATACCAAATTACTCCCCGTACAGCCTTCATAAGAAAACAGTATGTTAATTTAAGGATATATAATTTGCATGCAATTTAAAACATTAAACATCGTTAATTTACTGGGTCATGTATTATAATCACAAATATCAATATTCTACTAGATTGTTTGATCATGATTTAGAAATCGAAGTCTCATCCGGATGCGTTTTGCGTGATTTGCTGCCATTATCATATAATGTGAAATAAAATTTGGTGTCTGCTTAAAAAAACCACTGGTTAATTACCGATAGATGACAAAAAGAAGTACCATCCCCAATGTTATTACGTTGCGTTGATTTCTCTCGGGGTCGCATTACTACAGTATTAACTTGTAGTTAGCTTAGATCAGAAATACAAAACCAGTGAACATTGTGGAATACACCAAGATCAGAATAATATCCACGTTATCCAACGACTCGTCAAATAAAAACGGTTTGTGTTGGGAAAGGCTTTTTAATTTTAAAATATGCGGAAAATAATAAATTATACTCCAATACCATCTGTTTATATATTAAAAGATAAGGCATGAGAATCTTACAAATGTAAACATTCACAACACCCGCCTCAATCCGTTTCGTAAATTCAGTACTATGGCAGATATTTCCTTGCCTGTCATTAAATTATTCAGTCCAATAGTTATCAATTAGTATACACATGTATAAGGACAAATATTGTTTAAACAATATTTAAAGTAAAGCCATTTCTGTTTCCATTGTCAATAAAGCTATATCAAAGTACTAGATTTCCTAGAAAACCCAGGGTTAATAAATTTTATAACTTTATAGATGCCTTATTTTTTTTTTATCTGAACATAGTTTTTATTTGCAAGGTACATATCTAAAAGGAAAGAGTAAAATATCGGATAATTAGATAATCTTTCTCTTGCATACATGTTTCCAGAGCCATCAGTTTTTGTTCTTGTTTTTGACAATTTTGAGAATAATAATAAGGGGATCCTGTCCAATACACATATATTAATGCATTTAGTTAACATATACCTAAAAATTGTTTAAAATAAAAAAAGAATTAAGACAACATCATTTTTACCACCGTGTTTACCCAAAACACTATTCACTAAAAAGTATGTAAAAGTATCCTAAATCAAATAATGCAAAACATAATCTCCCTCCTTTTATTTAAGGTATACTTCAATTGGTAAAAAGAAATTGTGTTAGTTCAAGAGGGTATTTTTACATTATAGTGTTTTCATTCTACACACACTGTTACTAAACTAATGAATTAGGCTGTATTCTGCTTATTCATGAGAAAAAAAACAACATTAAACGTTTTAGATGCATATGATTTATTAAAAAGTTTCTAAAATAATTATGTTGGCGATTATTTTGTGCGATTCTTTTTACCATTTTTCTTTATTTCTCATTGGTATTTTATAGGACTCGTACTGCAGTTTACGTCGATTTGAAACAAAGCGATTCTTTCTCCTTCCCCTCTCCATATTTTGTTGTTCAGAATGATTTAAAAAGTTTTTTGAAAAATTGTAATTGTTTGAATTTAACGACATGTTCCATTATGGAGGTCAACTTAGGGTAAAAAATAATGACAAGAATAAAATATTCTTCAATTAACTATGAAACAGATGTTGATTAAAGTATGATATTTGACGCACGAAAATAGATACCAGCGGATAACAATGCATGTAAATCACCTAACCCAAATTGCGGAAATACATGAGAGTATAGATGTATATGTAATTTAATTCGGGAAAATCTTAATATATACTAGTAAAGCTTCTTGTTAAACTCAAAACTTACAATGCTACAAGAAAGTGCAAGACCTACAATGATACAAGCCAATTTAGGAACTGCATGTACATGTATCTGGCCACTTAAGTTTCCATATTTTTTAAATTCAATGTATATATATCGTGCAATGGTTTTAAAAAAAACCACGTAAAATTTGTTTTTACCGCTGTAACAAAACTTATTTCCGATAATTTCAACATTCTTCAAATATGATAATATAAAGAAAACATTTGAATTGGCCAAAATTACTCTAAGTTATGAAAACTCTTTCCATTTTAGTTAAGGGAGTGATTAAAACAAATGATTTTCTTTGAATGTATGCAATGTTTTTAATGAAACTAAAATACCAAAAAACTAGTAACATACCATGCCAGTCGGATGAATTTTTGCATGAAAAAGTAGTCCATAAGTTAGGTTCGACAGCGTTCTAAAAACCCAATGTGCGTAATTGTAGCCGTCATTCAGATTGTAAAATGACACGTGAGATTCCATTTCAATATTTTTTAAAGTTGATTTATTTTGAACGCAAACGATCCCTATTTAGTTAAAAAAAACAGCATTTAATCCAATGGAAAATCAACTAGAATAACTTAATCTGTAACGGATTTATTGGCTGATATAGAAAACAGATGCAGAAAATAAATTGGATACCTTGTACCACCTGCTCGCTACATAAAATTTTCCCTATTAACATAAAAAAATGATTTCAAAATGAACCCCAGATGCCCTTTATATAATTTAATTGTATTTGAGTGCTCTTGTGAAACTGATCCTTTCGTCAAATTTGGGATTTTCGATCTTAATTTAATTTGTTAGGTTAGATTTTAAATGTTGTGTAAAATAAACACATGAATTAGTACGGTTGTTTTGCCAATTGTTAAGCGTATTTATACTATATGGTATGATGAAGAGACTTGTAACAAATTTTGGCAGTTCACAAATCAAGATAACAGCGGCTTTGTGTATATTGCTTTATGTTAACTTTGTCACGCTATAACTCGTAAAACATTGATTAAAAATGTTTATACTATAATTTTTTAAGCTTAAGTACTTGATCTTTATTCAATAATTCATTATTACCATCGGCTAACTTATTTATATATAATTTCGCTTCTATAAGCTCTAGTAATAGAGATGCCTGTGTTCTCCTGAAATGTTCGTATAACCTCTAGCAATAATGATGTTTGTTTTCTTCTGATCTGCTTCTATAACCTCTAGCAGTCAATATACGTGTTTTCTCCTGATCATTACAGTTTGTTTTTTGGAGAAATGAACCTTGATAATTATAGTTTGCCATTCGTTTTACTTCTTTCGGTCTTTTTTTTTTATTTTATGTAGTACTCTTTTGCTCATAAGTAGTGAATTTCACATCTAATTTAATGATTGAAGCAACCGGGATTATCATAATAATGTTCTGCAAAGGTATATATCTGTAAAAGATGATTCTGTATAAAAAAAAAAAATAATAAGCAAAACGCGCTAGCGCTGTTAAAAAAATTGAGAAAAGGTTAAAATCAATGATTACTGGCCCCGAGAGAGAGAGAGAGAGAGAGAGAGAGAGAGAGAGAGAGAGAGAGAGAGAGAGAGAGGATTGATTGAACAAAACTGAAAAAAAATGTATAAATTGTGTATCATTTTAGAAAATAAAAAATTTGTACGATATAATTTATAATTAAAAATAAAACCTATTTAATTCACCCGAGTGTAATATTCCTGTGTGTTGTTTTAAATATAATATATCATTTTGTTGTTTTTAAATTCATTTTCAGAATCGACATGTAAAAAAGAAAGATATGCTTCAATTGTCGTCATGTTTAACCAAATCAAATTTCACTTAGGCTTGTATTTTTTAAAGAGTTATATTTTTATACGTACACTTTATTTGTAAATAACATAATAAGCATATGTTTATATTGAAGCTCGAATGTCTATAATAAAGGATTTGCGTTTACTTTTATTATCTTATGCTAACAGACACTACATACATTATAACTAATATTACAAGTGTATTAATACATGCATCGTCGCTAGCCAAGGGTTTTCGGTCTACTTTGCTCCCCATAAACCCTTGGCGGATTTCATTACGAAAACTCGGTGACAAGCTCCGTTTTATGATTGGCTGCAGCTGCGAGTAGCTGACGAGTAGCTGATCCAATCGCAGTGCTTGTAAATATAAACTTTAAAGAAAACACGTGTGTAATCTTTGGTAAAACATTCGGTGCTTTTAACAAGTTGAGACACAAGTTCTCCAGTACGGTGCCTCCCCAACGATGGTCTAACCAGATCGCTTTACAAACCTATATATTTTACTGGGATTGACCATAGTTCTACAAACTTGTCAAGGCTCGCGTGATAGCATGGGAAGTAAACATGGCGAATGTAGAAGTTGCCTATCCCGTTAGTATATACGTTCCTGCTTATGGTTATTGCTTTTAAAGGTTCAGTGAGCTTTGTTTTATTTAATTTTTTTGGTCCGCAATATTCACGACAACGATACCTGATTTTATGGCATGAAAGCTTTGAATCGGCGACTTTTTCACTCCCGGTACAGGTCCTTACAAAACACTATGAACTAGAAAACTGACCAGTCAGGAAGGGCCCCGCTATGACAATTAATATAGAGAAGTGAAAAAAACTTTGAATTCCATCCTCTTTATACATGTATTAACAATGATGAAAAATAAATGCCCGGCAGAAGATGTAAAGAACTGGAATATATAGGATCTCGTGATTTGTAGTTGGATATGATTTTCATCCAACAATTAAAGTGTTTTTTTCTTGAGCCTTAGTGAGGGGATAAAACATACAAGTTGGATAAAAATCATATTATACTACAAATCATGAGATTCTATTTATCCCATGTTTTATACACCGCAATCAATGTTTACACTGTTTATAAAACTCTACATTATTTTACTTCATTATGCCTAGGCAAATCCCATTGTAAAGTCACAACTGGGGGTATCCAAAAAATATCCAATGAGTCATATCCATGGGATAAAGTGGGTTAACATGGGATGAAATAAAATTTGTTAAAAAAACAAAGAATTGATACCAATGCAATGATACCTAGGCTTTGCCTCTATTCAATAAAATTATTATAAATCATTGTGTACGGTATTTTAACCAAAATAAAATATGAATATTATATTTTAAATCCATATTTCAAAGAATGTACACAATACTACACATCATTCAAAATTGACCTTAACTTCAAAACAAAGTTCATTTGCAGACACAGGCAGTGCAGTAATTAATCTCAATGTGACAGATAAAGATAAAGCTTAGGATGTTCTTCCTGTGGAAGGTTAATTAATCCCAAAGGACAAATATTGCACAGCCTTCCATACATTCTCTGCAGTTATCTCTCTTTGCCCATTCATTCTCAGCAGTTATCTCTCTTTGCCCATTCTTCTTATGCATAGTTAGGAATCTACCCCACCATCCCAGCTCCAAACCAGAAGACATAGAGAACCAAACTTAGCATCAAAATATGTATTTCTGCCTACTGAACTACCATACCAAATTTGAACTTGATTGGGCAACCATAAAAAAGTTATTAGAAAAAAACAGGAAATTTGTGGACGGAAGAGTGACAGACGGACGGACAGAAGGACGGACGGACAGAGTGATTACTATATGGCACCCGCAAATCCTTGCGGGGCCCTAATAAAACATTCCGTGCTTTCCCTAGGTTATAATTTAATTCGTATTTAATAGCATCGTTAATTATGTTCCGATATTCGGTAGTCAACATGTTTTTTCAAGTTGTTTTAATGCCGTAGTGTGTATATAACCTGTTAAATTGTTTAATTCGATTTAAATGTAAATATGCAAGGGGCGCAACTCGAGTTGCTCGCTAGATAGCGCCACCACATCACCAAATTTTCGTAATGAAATCCGCCAAAGGTTTATGGGGAGCAAAGTGGACCGAAAACCCTTGGCTAGCGAAGATGTAATACATGTAGGTAGGCGGTATATTTTAATTCCTCATGTGCCTGAGATTTGTAAGTGATTAGTTTTCCATGCAATGCACTCTTGCGATTTCGTACATTTTGAATTAACGAGTTTTTGACATATTGATGTGTAGAACGACAAATAGGTTACAGCCGTTCTCCTGACGTTTGCGTCATATTGATTCTTGTTTTGTATTGTACTACTTTTTAGTAAATTGTAGGCGATAGAGTGTTTCGGTACAAAGTCATCACACGGTTCGTAAAAATTGTCCTATTTTCCATTAACTAATTTGTTGGCTAGATGCCGAAAAATAGACTAAGGTCAACATTAAATGTGTCATATTTTTCATTTTTCCAAAACTTTTTTGAAACAAGTCCTTTTGTATATTATCAGATTGTTGTTATAACACACACGGTACACTTCATCGGTTTTATCTTTTATGTTTTCACTCTCTATGGCCTTTAGTGGATTAATTTAAAAAATCTCATCGATGAAAGATGAAACCACGCCATTCTAATTTCTATTTTAAGAATAGAGCAAGAAAGTGGTGGCAAAGCAAATCAAAGTACTGAAGTACTGACGGGAGTTGATTTTATCGATTACCATTTATTTTAAAATCAACTTATCTTGCGTGGCAATTAGTTTTAGTTTGTATTTAAATTACGCACTTTTTTAAAATATGAATTTTAATTAGACTTTTCAGACAAAAATTTAGAGAAACCCCATATGAATCATATTGTGTAATATTTAAAGATAGATTTCAAACTATGTATTAGTAATAGAAACAATTCTAAAAACTGTATGGATCCAATCACTATTGATATTGAACTCCAGTCTCGTTCAACCAGACGCTCAGCTGTCTCCGTTAATCTCCGACAAGCAAGAGAGTCTCTCTGTTTGTCGGAGATTTACGGAGACAGCCGAGCTTTTGGTTGAACGAGACTATATTAAACTCTGGCGTAGGAATCCATGAGACTACATAAATATCTAAATTGTTCGTATTATATAAAATCTTACTATTTACAAAGTGTTTATAAATAAGTTTCCTTGAAAAACAATGCTTCAGCGTACATTACATCGACTTTTTGTATTATATTCAAGAACTTAGACTTGTCAGCGGTGATGATTTGTGCTTAGGTCCAAACACTGTTTCACTTTCGGTTTGCCAGAGAGACTGCATAGGAGAGTTGATTAAAATCAACTCCCTAAAAGTAATTTAAGTTTTGAAAGGTCTCGCGGGGTTTTGCCAACGCTGTTGGTTAACATTTATCGTTTTTGCATCATATCTGCAGAAAGGTTACATGAATAGCAAACGTGTATAAACCAGACAACTTTGAGATGGTGACCACTTCAAAGGGTCCGCTTCAATAATGGACAATAGAATGAAAGAACTTCAAAGAATTTTCTTTGACCTACGACTTAGAAAATATGCAGCTAGGTTAGAACTTTAATTCAATCTCATTATCTCTTACGTAAAGGCATTTTTTTTCAAGCTGAGGAAGATTCAGTAAACCCCTTTCTTTATGTATGGTAACATTGAAAACAATATTTAAATGGGCTTGGCCCCTGTGGTGTAAAACTGATTATAAAGAGATCCGCTTTTACTTTAACATGACTTGGTTCAAGATCACAGCACGCCAATAACCAAATCGCTTTGTTTATGTACAGTATTCGGCAAATAGTGCTAAGTTGAGAGTATATATATGCTCTCGAAAAGGATTGTTGCGTAGCCTGATTTGACTTTTATTCTAGACTAAGAACTTCTTTTAAGATAACTGCACACCCTTCTACCCTAGACACTCTGTAAATGTAGTATGAGCCATATTCGACAAAGGGGAGATAAGATATGTCCCGGACAAGGATTTTATATATAATACTGCCAAAGACAATGCACACCCTTCCCCCAAGCTGTAATAATATAGCCCTCTCCGATTTTTTTTTATATCCGATGTTTACTGGAGAGGGCTACAATTCCATAGGATCTCCGTAATGGTGCAAAATTAATTTTTAATGCAACTGACTTCGATCTAAAAAGATCGACTTTATGTTTGACTTCCTTTAGATTAAATGATTTTTTAATTCAGGTTGAAGAAATTTATCGTATATAAATCAAAACCAAATAAAACACATCAGCAGGTTTACCAGTCGTCTTTTTCAGCAGTCATGACAGTTCTCGTGTGATTTTATGGGATTTACGCTTGGAGTTTTTATGGGCTCGATACCGTAAATGTCAGTGGAAGTAATCTATCTTACCTCGTTCTAACACTTTAACGTCATTTAAGGAAGTGGTATATGGGTATATCCCTCTAACTATTTTTAGAATCGGAAGGACAACAAAGAAGTGCCTTGAAGCAAAATAGTCCCTATACTTGCAGAGTGTAAATACATTTATTGGGACATTTTAAATCATAATGCTTGACACATGTCAGAAAAGAGGATTTGCAATTTTTAAAACAAGTGTCAAAATTGAATTATCATTTGAAGAAAAGAATTGAAATTGTTTGATGTACACCCTTTCCAAAACTGAGAAATTCCCTACTTTTACTTTCATTTTCAGAGTTTTTCAATACAGACGCATTTTGCCGGAAAACGAATCTGACTTCAAACCACGGAATTTTAACAGGAAAGAGACAATTTGATGAGCTTTCATTCAAGAGGTCCCTCGTTGCTGAACGAAAATTAGGGCCGGAGCTATGAACCATAACGTTAACATTACCGCCTATGGAAAATGCATTAGTGGACTATACCCATATAATGATATTATTTCGCATAAATGTTTTAATACATATAATTTTATTTATTCAGGATTTTATGTATACAATGTTATATGTATGTTTATATTGACAATTGAATAAAACTCGATTTATCTTAAGTTAGGGGTCAATGTGGTGTATCTATATGTATTTGAATATGATTGAGTCCTAAAATTTATAGTATGTTTATTTTTAAGACTATTGATGTCCTGTCTATCGTTTTTTAAATTCATTTGTCTGTGAGTAAACAAATAGGACCGCCATCGGTCATACCGAAGACTTTTATTGTTGGCCTTCGAACCTAGCTCTTCCCTCTCCCCTTTTCGACATTCATTAAAGTAAAAAAAAATTTCTAAAGTTTTAAATAAATTTAATTTATGTTTAATATTTGACTTTGCCTAAAACGTTCGTAGACTTGTGCTTTCTTTCGTACATTTATTTTGTGATTCAGAGGCAAACTGAGAAGAGTGAACCTGAGTTGATGTTGAAAAACGTTTCCGTCTTGTTTTATTATACTACAGAGACTTTGACAATGGCCTTTCAGTATTTCTAGTCAAAATCCAATTTGCTGTACTTGCCTCTGTCAGCCATTCGCGTATTGGCCTATTGGTTAATGAGAATTGAATACATTGAACGCGATCACATTTGTCCGATTCTATGCAGTGGCTGTATACATGTATGTAAGCTGAAACAGCAACGTCTTCCTCTGAGGGTATATTTTGATACATTATTCACGGTTTTTGAAACGATAAATAATGATGCCATCAAATCAATAACGTATTATATGTTTTACTCAATAGCGTTTACACTGGTGTAAGGCAATACTAGTATATAATTACAAAATTTAAAAAAAAAATAACGCCATTTTAAGCGATAACATATAATACAAATGCTTTTTCATATAGGTTACCAAACTATAACACTACTAGATAATTCGTCAAAGTGCTACCTGTGATGAATCAAATAGTTATGAGAACTGAAAGACAGTTTTCATGGAAGTGTAAAGACACTTTTTGGTTAAAAGATGATACAATCAATATCATGTAAATTCACGTTCAATTCGTTTTTCCTAATAAAATAATTGTTCTGTTTGGGTCACCTGAGTAAACTCAGGTGTTTATCTCTCTGTTGCTATCTGTTTTCGTCCGTTAACAAATTTCATTTTTAACTTCTCCTTATAAACTACAAGGCCTATTGCTACCATTTTTGGTGTGAGGCATTTCTATGATAAGAGAAATCTAAATTGTGAAATTCTTGGCTCTACCACCCTCGGGGTGCTACAGGTGGGGCCAAATCTGCGAAAAAAAGTCAAATTTTCAATTCTTTGTTTACATAGCAAACAGTTCCAAGTTCTGTAACTTTTATATATCTCAACGAATGACACTCAAATTTTAGTCGCCGATTAAAAATGCCTTTCTGAAGCATTGTAAATATTAAAATCGGGAAAAAACGTTTGACCAAAATCGTGACCATGTCCATTTAAATGCATATATGAGACTCCTCGACAAGTTTGTGTATGGGTTATATGCTACTCAGGTGACCGTTAAATCCTATTGGCCTTTTGTTAATGTTGCAAGCATTTACAGTGTTTGACACAGACACGGCAGTTTATTATCACAGATAAATTGCGCAGTAATTTGAAACAGAAGTAATTTTCAAGAAAAGATAATTGGATTTAATATGGACATGTACTCAATACAATGTGAGTTAAAAGTTGAAACACTTCTTTGTATATGTATACATGTATGTACTTCCTAGCAATGGATCATTTCTCAAGAGAAAATTTACACTAATATAACAGGAAACGGGGAGATGTTTTAAATGTTTATTTTGTTTCTTTTTTCCCCTTTTTCTGGTTGATTTTAAACATGAACTATATAATACCTCTATATGAAATCCTATGGCAAATACTACATGACTGTATAAGTATTCCAAACAAGTTTGCTAACGGCTTTCAGTACTTTCATGTCTTGGTAACGCAAGAATCTAGAGAGGATATTCTCCCTCTTCGACAATAGAGGGTTCAAATAGAAGTACCAAATTACAATTGTAGCCTTTTTCAAGTACTTATGCAAACCGGGTTGGAAGAAAATAACGTTTGATATTGATATCGATTGAATGAATCGTCATATTTTATGACACACGCTTGAAATGTAGCCTGAATAACATCCCGCGTTTTTTTCCGAAGACTTTCAAGGTCGCTATATATATCAATAAAACTGAGTCAACTTACATATTCTGTTACAATGGAAATCGTTAAATGGCAATGTTAAATAAAGACATTTTAATGTATGAAGTGCACAATGCGACTCAGACTAAACCACGATATCCATCATTTTTGTCATATATAAATCATAATTTAATTAATTTGATTAAATTGAGCATTTCCTGAGTTTAAATTTGATGTTTGGAGTACTTCATTTTTCTTTTTAAAAGGGGCATGGTCACGATAAGTCTTAATTTATTTTTAAATTTTTAATCTGCACAATGCTTCATTGAGGCATATTTAATAGTTTACCAAAATTTGAGTGTCCTTGAGCTATAAACGAGATACTAATCTCACAATTCTTTGTTATGTAAAGAAAGCTCAGCTCATGTTAATTTTGATAGAAATTTCCAGATTTACACCTTTTATAAACATGAGAAACGCTAGAAACAGTTAATTTATCTTTAAAACGAATAAGCCTAATGCACAATTAGCGTAGAAAAATTAACTTTGACCGAATAGTGACCATACTCCTTAAGAAGAGGGGACGTCATGTATGTTAGCAATAAATAAAGCAATTGTGTTGGAATAAGTTCTATGCACAGTGATGTGGAATTTTATTACAAACTTTATCGTGATACCTATTCTCAATATTAACATTATACCTATTTTTTAATGAAGCGAAAAAGATGTTTAGTTACAGATGAAATCGCAAACAAAACATTAGATATTCATTTTACATAGATGGTAAAAAAAACCTTAAAAATATGAAATCGATAAACCACAATATTGATAAGTGTTATATGTTATCAAATGACAGTTTTGCTAATAAATATCGAACGAAATGGGCGAATGTCTTAAGAAACCTTAAAAGTTCTCTAACGGACAGAGTAAGTGAATCATTAGCGGAAAAAGAAATTTGATTTTGGAAAAAGAAAACTGAGAGCTCAACTGAAATCAAGAATGTGAAGTTGTTCTCATCATCACTAAGGCGATGTGATTATTTTTAATTTCGTAATTAACTTTTACCATAGAAACTGCAATAACGAAAGCTCGCCGCTGGCAAGTTCCCAATATCTGAATATTGTAAATGTTCTTAATTAAAAAAAGAAAATGCTTAATATTTCGCTTAATATTTTAACGTACAGAAATTACTACTTTCATCAGAAATATTGCAAATACTACAGTACGGAAAAGGTGTACGTCAATGGTTTTCAATCGATCGAGATCTTTTGACAGGTCATAGTGAAAATAAATACTAGGTTTCTTAACTCAAAATTAATGGAATACCTTAATTTAATCTTTTTTATTCATAACATCTTGATTTCCTTATGATGAAAAAATGGACCGTCTATAAGATTACCTTTTGACGTATAACGGATTGCAAAATTCAATTCAATGTAATTTACTTACTGGTAATGTCCAATAAAACAATCCATGGCTAGTGTTTTGTGTTTAAATAGAAAAAACAAATTTAAACAAAAACTAGCTGCAGGTCTGTAGCTCCCTGTCTGAAAAAATTCGGATGGAGGACCTGGGAGCTACAGGGCCACCCATTTAAAAAAATGTATATTTATTGCGCAGAAAAACGTGCGCTAGTTTTGAACTGATTAACCTTATTTATACGCAAATTCTGTGAAAACAATTAGTACCATTAAATTCTTCATGCAATTTACTACTGAAATGGCGTCTTTATTTGCTTCAGACTTTCTTCGAAACACGCTACCGACCTCGGAAAATCAAATATGTTGAATATACATCGAGATCGATAGTCGCCATTTTTACATTTAAACAAAGTGCACCACATGAATTTACGGGACTGGTGATGGTGTTTAAAAGACTATCCGAGGCAAGGGAAGACACGATATCCGTACTAAATTGCATGAAGAATTGAATGGTACTAATTGTTTTCACAGAATTTGCGTATAGATAAGGTAAAAAGTGTGGAAAACTGAAGTAGGACAGACAGACAGACGGACGCAGAGAAAAGCTATTATAAGTCCCCTCCGGTGAAAACCGGTAGGGGACTAAAAATAAATTATTTCCATGAGAACTGTGCCAGTGTTCAAGGTTTTATTTTTTATTAGTCCCCAACCGGTTTCACCTGAGGGGACTATAGCTTTCCTCTGCGTCCATCAGTCCGTCTGTCCGTCTGTCTGTCTGTCCCACTTCAGTTTTCCACACTTTTTTTCTTTAAGCGTTTGAGGAATAATGTGAAGTTTGCTGAACAGCTTCAAAATGTCAAACTACAGATCAAGTTTACACTTTTTTAGCGTCTAGTTGACGTATTTTTGAGAAAATTTATTTTTTTATATTCCAATTTTTAAATGTTTGGGTTCGTTATCGGGTTCGGTGTGTATTGAATAAACGAGGAAAGTATGTAGTCAGTAATAATACCGTGCAATACTTGGACCTTTTATTGTTTCTAACAAACAAACAAGTTCTGTAAAATAGTGTCAAGCATTGTGTTTTAAATTTAATCGACAGGGATTTTTGTATTATTACAATCGGGTTCGTAATCGGATTGGTCTGTTGATTCGGCATGCATTGTTTTCACAAATTTCTACAAACCGGTAGGGGACGTGTATTGCTTATGCAATACTCTCAGAATGCTTGTTGTTTTAAACTTGGAAGTTCTAATATAGGACATATTAAATGCGTTTCGAATAAATCCATACTACATGTAACTTGAACGATATCCAGTTTATAGAGAAATTTAAGGAACAAAATGTCTGTGTTCATTACTATATATTTTGATTGCTGTATTGTCATTTACGACATTAAACAAGCTTTTGACATCCTCTTAAAAATGTCAAATCAATGTAAAAATCGGCATTACTTTTTTAGTGATTTAATAAAGAATTTAAAGAGAATCTTTTATTTTACTCATTTCCTTTAAAGTTGTAAAGCAGGGGACACTTTCCATCAAATCTGTTAGAACGTCATAATGGTTCTTGCACCAAAAAGACACTCTGGAATCATTTACTTGATCTTGACATTAACTTACTTAAAGTAAATCCACCGTCCTGTGACGTCATACATTTTTCATAAACCATGAATTCATTAAAATTCTTGCAAATAGATTTGTAATTTCTATGTTATTATAGGTGCACATCAAAAACTTAAATCATTGTTTACTTGGAGATATTTAATAAGCGTTTTTTACCCATATATTCAACATAATTCAATAATGACAAAGGGAAATAACTCTTTTCTATTTTTCTCTAAGTGATATATCTAAATGCTATAATTTTCTAATGTAAACATTTTTTTCTTTTTTTTAGATTAATTTTAGTTTTCTGGCTAGTAAGCAATAAAATATAAATAGACAAAAAAGTATCCAGCCACTTATATTTAATTTTTAAACAAAAAAGTGTGATTTTCAGATGATAATTTCAGCCTTTGGTTTTCATTACCTTACATCTTAAAAAGTATGGATACATATATATTTTATTTATTTTTTGATGAAATTCAAGTCCAATAAGCTAAAAAAAGTTAAGTTTGTTAACTTTGAACCCATAATTTTATAGGTACAGAGTTACCTTAACTGATCGTCCCCGCTTGTGTTTGTAGCCACTTGAGTCGTTGGTGTCAAGTTGATGGGTCCCAGAGGATCTATTTTATTTGCTATGTAGTAAGGTTGGTCCAGTACGTATTGAGGTCCCGTAAAAATCGTTGCTTGCCACAACTAACATAGACGAGTCATGGCTTTTCTGATCGAGCACCTGTCAACATTGCTTACTGCCCCTTTCTCACTACTATCGGAAGTTTTACATTTCCTTGTAAGTCACATGAGTCACACGACCTATTTCTTAATTATGAATATCAGGTCAGGGGTTCTAGTGACTCTAATGATTATATAGGGTAGGATAGTGTACTTTGATGGCCATTGATTAAATTATCATAGTAGCATTCACTTTTAACCGCGTCTTCTTCAGGAAAAAATATAATAATTAGTCCCCTACCCGTGATACCGGAGGGACTTTTGGTTTCCTCTGATTCTGTTTGTCCGTTCGTCCATCCCTTTGTCAGTCTGTCTTACTTGATTTTCATCACTTTATTTTTCTAAACGCTTGCTCATATTGAGATGATTTTTCGTATTTAATTGTATACTAATGAGTTACAGATCGCGTTAGGATTTCATTTTGACAGAATTACGGCTTTATCATGCTCCAAGAGTTTTCCGCAATTTTTTGTAAACGCTTGCAGATACTTAGCTGATTTTTTAATGTGACTTGACCTTGTTGAGTTAAAGATCAAGTTTGAAAATTGTTTCTGTTTAATGCCGGTAGGGGACTGTGCTATACCCCTGGCTGTTGTCTTTCAGTTTAAGTTTTAGGAGAAGGTCGTAATCAATCTGCTTCAGATTCTGGATCTGACAGATTTTCCACTTGAGTGATTAAGGCAAATTTAACCAAACATTAACGGGGATTATGTATCTAGGGATCGAAACTTCCAGAATTGCTTTGGATAATGAATCTTACCAACATTTTCAGGGGAGTAACCAGGGTAATGTTTCTGGAGTGCCAATATAATACTAAAGCCTGACTGTGTAATGATTAAACTAGATAGTGCATTTAAAGTTGAAAACATCCAGTGTTGCTTTTAACGTTGGAACTGACCAACATTTTCTTAATCGATAAACAGATTAAAAGTTTTTGAGCAAGTCTAGTTCCAAGTAACTGTATGTCCTACTTAACATACTTGCATTACATTGATCTTATGATGTAAGCTAACTAAAAATGATGCAAGAGTTGCAATACTTGTCAAATAAGGATAACATCTGTCGAGCTGAGCTTCAAAATCTTAAATTACCTATGTTTAAAATAGGAACTTTTTCTTTTGCAAAATTGTACATATATCAAAATGTCCATAGTGCTTGGGTTTTGATTCTTGTAAATCTATGAGACAAATATCAGCTGTTGAACTTGGTATTTTTTCTTTGCAAAATATTGCATATATGGTACATATTCTTCTGTATACCTCTTCTCAAGACTTCTCCAGGAAGTTCTAATTTTTAAAATGAGCATTTATCAGAGATGCTCATAGCACTTCTACTTTGATTTTTAATAATTCAAAAGAAAAATCCACGAAAACAAAATCTGTTATTTGAATCTTTCCTTTGCAAAATAGTCCATGTAAGGTACACGATTTGTCTTGATACTAGTAACTTTCCGCACAATTTTTAAGACGATTTTTTTGCACATCAATGGTACATTTATAAGACATGTACAGAACCCTGTCCAGGTCATACTTTTATCTAAGGCTGAGGTTGGTCAAACCTAACTATACTTGTAAGATAAATCAACTGCACAATAAAGCTTTAAAAATGATTTCATTAGCCCTGTTATTATAATGCACATAAATGTACATTGCCAAAGCCACACTGCAGCTACTCAGGTGACCGATACGGCCTATTGGCTTCCTGTTTAGCTTTGATGTCGTCCCATTACAGTTAAATATCAATAGTTGCAATAGACAAATCAATAATATTCGCTTATGAAGAATGGAAATATGGGGGAAAAAAACTTTACAACCGGTAGGATAGGTAAACTAGCTCCGACCCCATGAGCGACTCAAAACACGGCCTACCTCGACGACCACACGTTTCTAGATCTTGAACATTTGATGTAAATAAAGTTAAGTTATAGTAACATATGTTATTAGCAAACACAAAACAAAACTAATGTGTAACAAAGACACCGCAAAGCGGAGCATTCCCTCGCGAAATGAAAATATTGTGCGGGGAAATGCATTATTAAGGAATAAACATGTAATTGAAGAGACCAAAGTTTAAACTTGTTAAAAAACACTTTGAATAATTATGAATATATATCGTTTATAACTATCCACATGCAGGCTCTGGGGTGCATCCATGGGGGATGGGTGCATTTACGTGGTTGTACAGCATCCCATTCCTCCCATTGCTATCGAATTCACATCTCAAACATGTTAAACTTTAGCAATATAGTTTGATAAATTCTCTTTATCCAGTGACATACAATACGCATTCAGACAATTAGTGTAGGCAAATTTAAGTTTGATATTGAAAATGAAACGTAGCTAAGATCTGGCGATTTATAGTAAACTCTGTGAGAAAATTCGAGTTAACATGTCGTGATTTTAACCCAAATATTTTTAAAAGATTAACATATCTTCAGCAATTTACATGAAATGAATTCCCACTAGTCATGTTGACGATATTCGTCAAAGTCTCTTCTAAATTATGAACCTGTTCTTCTCTGAGTAATTCGTTAAATATAGCCCAAAATTCGGCTCAGACGGTGCTTGTTTTGATTAAACTAGGGTAAAATCTATCTTTCGTTTGCTTCAGTTTTTGGCTTTGGACATCCTTCCAACTCCCCATTTCTCAAAACGTTAGCTTCTTACCTTTACAAGGCCTACATCCAAAAATATCAAGTTGTTGATTTAAAATGGTTACTTTCACCAACCGGAAGTCGTACATAAAATATCTACGTGTTGTAATTTTAACGATATTTTAAAAACTATACAACTGAATTCCTTGAAAATATAAAGGGTTTGTCCTTTTAGCATGCTTACGAAGTGTACGAAGTTTGATAAACATGCATGCGAGGGTTTTCTTTGAATCATGCTAAAAAGGCTGAAATGGACACACACATATACATACACACACATGCACAGCAGCGATGCTATATCCCCCTCGCAACAAGTTGCGCGAGGGGATAATTAAAATGAGCGTGTTAACTAAAAAAAGAACCTTTTGGTTTAAGTCCTCGATTGGTTAGATTTATTTAGCGAGCAGTTATTGCCTCGATCGTACACACAACAAATTTAAGAACGGTTAGTTAAAAAAATGTACTTTGACTTAAATTTTGGCGAATGTTAGGGTCGTAATACAAGCTTATCCGTCTATTTTGCAGGGCGAAAACGCGTTACTTTGTATCAAAATTTTGTTTTAATCTTTTTATATCCTTTTAAGCATTGAATGTTTATTTTTTGATGTCTTCGGTCCTATAGCCATCTTCGCTAGCCAAGGGTTTTCGGTCCACTTTGCTCCCCGGGGAGCAAAGTGGACCGAAAACCCTTGGCTAGCGAAGATGTCCTATAGCATGGCTGAGAAGACAAATTGAATACCGCGCTATGATATTCTGTCAGAACAGCCTTGGTTTGATTTTACATGTTTTATGGGTCTAGAGTTGATGACACGTCTAATTATAAGAAGCATGATGTATATTTTTACTCAAATTCATGTTAAAACTTTAACTCCTTCGAATACGCCTATACCTTTAAGAACTGTTGGTGCTGAAATATTTACAATGTATGATTAAATAACGTTTATGCATTGCATTCACGGTACATAGCACTAAAAATGATAAACAGTTAGATTGAGATAGCTTTAATGAAATGCAAATGACTGTCTCCGTATAATCATTGCCTGTTCCACCGAGACTCCAGACAACCATTGCCTGTCTACGGGGCTAATTCATTGGATTCGGGGGTTTCACTGGGGAAAACATGTTAATTGATTTTCAGCACTAAGTCCATTGCACCCATAAACCTTCAGCTAGCTTAATCACACAACATGCCTATTTGTTTATCGTTTCTTTATTTATTTACTTATAAGTTCAATAATGTTTTTAAATAGTTTAAAGCATTGAATTCACTGTTCTCTACGTTTAGGTAGCGTTTGTGTACATATTGTACAAAAAGGTGGTGACTAAGATTGAAATAGAAGCACACTACCTAGAAATATCAAACTTCGCAACTGTGCATGTTATACGGATTGATTTTAAAGGTTATTTGTAAATTTGTTTTAGGTATTTGACATTCTCAAGTAATTTTAAAGAGGCCAAAGGGCCAATCGCTTCCCTTATCAGTCAGTAAAAACACCCTAATCATAGCAGCTTTATACAGTCAAATTGTTCACCTAATGTTATTTCAGTTGTTGGCTTGTCAATAATTTAGGATCGAAATGCTTTGATACATAATAATAACGCAAATTGTAGCATTACAGTTTTAAAAATAAATGTTAAAAATATTACCACCCAAGCTACCTCTCCCGAGACCAATGTTAAGTTTGAAGTCTTACATGTATGGAAAAGTATTGGAAGTTCCTGCGTCACATAAAGATTTTGACACTAGGGTGGGTCTTGAACTTAACACAGGGACAGTTGTGCAAGTTCAAGGTCATTGTTAAAAATAATGCACAATTCCTGTCTCGGTCATATCTTGTAATGGAATATGTTCAGAAGCTGAAATATGACACAAAGATTGCTTGTGACCTGTAAATAGGTCCTGATCTTGAGCTTTGGTCATTTGTGCAAGTTTAAGGTCACTTTCAGAATAAGAGGCACACAATCCCCGACTGTCAGCCGAGTACCACATCCCCTAGTTTGATGAAAGTCTCATGTTTGCATTTTACGCTTCATATTGAAGTTTGAACATTATTGTGAGACTCCTCCTACGGTAACCTCACTTTTTATTGCTTGATGTTTAAAAAACATCATGAACATTTGTTGAGGGGGGGGGGGGGGGATCAATAATATGTCAACATGATTGCATATAAGTAATAACATATATCATAACATTTGAGTTTTGATAATAATTAAAATTATTTTCTAAGGTAAAACCCCCTGATTGGGCAAAACCTAACACTCACCTCACCTCACCTCTTCGTGTCCGCTGGCACACAAGGCCGGAAAACCTAAAATTTTAACACACGATATCATGATTTTGACAAACTCAGGTTGCTCTGATGAAAGTAATAGCATTTGTAGGTGAATGTTTTTCTTAAGATTTGAATTTTATATTTTCCTTTTTACATATCTATATTAAAACATGACCCCCCCCCCCCCCCCCGCCCTGTAGCCACACCTACCCAAAAAAGACTGCGTGATTTAACAAACTTGAACAATCGCTACATAAGGTTGCTGTTACTAAATTTATTGGCTGATTGGTTTAGGAGAAGAAGTATTTAAAAGGTGTTTCTTTACTTTATTGTCCTAAGTAAAAATTCAAACACCCCCCTTTTTCCAATGTGGCCCAAACTTGCCCCCGGGGATCATGATTTGAATCTACATTGAGGATTCTTTTACACAAGCTTTTCTAGCTAAATGGTTTCTCATCAGAAGATTTCTAAATTTTTTTTCTTTATAAATCTTATGTAAAAATGTGATTTCCTCCCCATTGTGGCCTAACCTTATCCCCGGCGCAATTATGATTTTTAAAAACTTTATTCTACACAATCTGACCATGCTTCCATACAAGTTTAAGCTTATCTGGCGAAATAGTTTTTGAGGAGAAGAAGAATTTTGAAAATGCTAATATATTTTCAATAGTTCCTACTTATCTACCTATGAGAGATGCCATAGTCCTCCATTTTTACGAAATTAAATCTCCTATAGCTTCCTAAATGAAGCTTTTGCCAAGTTCGGTTAAAATTGGCGCAGTGGTTCTGGAGAAAAGTAAATATGAATAAAATTGACATACAGACGGACAGACAGGGAAGACAAACACAAAATGTTCAGAAAAGTTTTTAAAAATCTTCTTCTCTACTCCCACACATGTGAGAAAAAAGTAGGTTGCATGGTTATGATGTCCAAAAAGCCGTCTAGCAATATTGTGAAATTCATGGTCCCTGGGTCGGGGTTCTGGCTCTAGGGTGGGGCCAATATGGTCATATAGTAAAAATGTATTAAATCTAAGAAAATCTTCTCTACTCCCATGTATATTTGTTAAAAACTAAATGCATGATATTCATGTCTATTGAGCCCTCTACTAATATCGTGAAATTCTGACCACTGGGTCAGGCTCTAGGGTGGGGCCAATATGGCCATATAGTAAAAATGTATTAAATCTAAGAAAATCTTTTTCTCTACTCCTATATATATATATATATATATATGTTAAAAACTAAATGCATGATTATGATGTCCATTGAGCCCTCTACCAATATCGTGAAATTCATGACCACTGGGTGGGGTTCAGGTTCTAGGGAGGGTCCAATATGGTCATATAGTAAAAATGTATTAAATCTATGAAAATCTTCTTCTCAGCTCCAATATTATTTGTTAAAAACTAAATGCATGATTATGATGTGTCCATTAGGCACTCTATCAAAATTGTGAAATTCATGGCCCCTGGGTCAGGGGTTCTAGCTCTAGGTTGGGGCCAATATAGCCTATAGTAGAAATGTATTAAATCTTAGAAAATCTTCTTCTCTACTCCCTAACATGTGGGCAAAAAACTGAATATCTGGTCATGATGTCTACTAACTCTTCTACCGAAACTGTGAAATTCATGACGATTATACGATTTTATTTTCATCGGGCACGATGTTTCACTGCCAGAATGATGGTTATTGATGCTCAAAGTAATAAATATTTCTGATATCAATGAGTTTCATTTAAATGAGGCTCTTGGTGTCTTTTTCAATAGAAATCTATCAGAAACATTTAGTATATGAGAATGAAATCTAAAAATGTTTCAATACGGTGAATTCTGTTTGTTTGATGTGTTCGTTATAAAACAATTTTACGGTTTTTTTGGTCATGAAACGTCATGTTATTAGTCCCCTACCGGTTTTACCGGAGGGGACTATAGCTTTCCTCTGTGTCCGTCAGTCCGTCCGTCCGTACGTCTGTCTGTCCCACTTCAGTTTTCCACGCTTTTTTCTTTATGCGTTTGAGGAATAATATGAAATTTGCTGAACAGCTTCAAAATGTCAAACTACAGATCAAGTTTACACTTTTGTAACGTCTGGTTGACATATTTTCGAGAAAATTAATTTTTTATATTCCATTTTTTTAATGATCGGGTTCGGTGTGTACTGAATAAACGAGGAAAGTCAATCGCAACTTCTCGGGCCTTTCCGGCAGGCTCGGAAAAACACCTCGAATGTATTAACATCACCGGATGTTAGAATTTTATACAAAATGGAGTCGCTTCCCATTAAAATAAGTATTTACTAGACAGTCTTATTTGTCGCTTCTGTGTTATATTTTAGGGTATATCGTTTACTTTAATGAAGTATAGCTCACATCTCAACAGATCGTAAAATGGGTTGTATTTAAATCAAGTTTTATAAAAAGGGGGGTTGTCATGGACGCTTAGGTATTTCATTCGATGTGTTTTTCCGAGCCTGCCGGAAAGGCCCGAGAAGCTGCGATTGCGAGGAAAGTATGTAGTCAGTAATAATATCGTGATTTACTTGTACCATTCCTTTTATTGTTTCTAACAAACAAATAAGTTCAATCTGTAAAACAGTGTCAAGTATTGTTTAAATAAATTTAATCGATGCGGTTTTTTGTATTATTACAATCGGGTTCGCTATCGGGTAAGTCTGTTGATTCAGGGATCAGAAGACGGTAAGAAAGGATATTCTGCATTACAGTGCATTGTTTTCACAAATTTCTACCAGCAAATACTTAAAGGACTTAGCGAAATTACTGGAGATAAAATAAAGAGTAATATTTAACCCATTTTTTATTTCATTTCTATATCAACTATGTAGTTTGAATTTCCTCTGTTCATTTATCTCTGATTAAAGCATAATATCTCGTTTATAATAGTTTTGAAATAGATGTATGCGTCGAAGCTTTCATAGAATTATACAAACTGGTAGGGGACGTGTATTGCTTATGCAATACTCTCAGAATGCTTGTTTTCATATAATGCTAAATACCATTAGAAATCAGCTTTATTTTTTTTTCTCGAGGGCATTGGAGAGAGGGAAGCACAAGCAGCTGGATGATGTTAAAAGTATTTCGTGCGATAACTGAGATAATAATTATTATTGTAGTATCGAAAATTATCATATTTCTTAAATAAATATTACAATGTCAGACATCAGTACCCCAGACAACCATCCACGTGGTGAAATCGTACCCTGGATAAGTTTTCATGTCATGTAATAAGGTACGGGTTCAAGGCTGAGAGGAAAACATATTTGGTTAGCCTGTGCGCATACTGTATGTATTGTAGTACCTTGTATTATTATTTAAATTGGCAAGAAGTTCTCACTTGATAAAATAATAACATATCGGAAATAGGTGCGGGAGAAAATTTAAAGTTATAGAAAATGTCTGTACAAACCATGGGCCTTCTTGTCATTAACTTACGATATTATTGCTCAGACGACGATTAGCCGTGTGTAAACATATACTTCATATCATTCACACTAAAGACAGAATGGACAAATCTTGCGATTAAATCACTAAGCTATACATGTAAATTTACATACTGGAAAACTCCATACCCCGGTTTATAATGTTTGGACCAGTTGGGCTATTGACTCAACAAGCCCAATTTATAGACGCTTACATGTATATACAATGTACATGTATATTCAAGTTGGTATTAATAAATACGGACACGGTATGTGTTTGTAAAACACCGATAACCTGTTTGGCATCAGAGACATAAAAAAAACATTTGTGTTTATGTTATTTATGTCTCTGTTGGCATTTAATGCAAAGAGTAGTCTTACAAAAGTAGACTGGACTCCAGGATTAATGCCATATTTAAGATTTTAAAAAATGTTAGCTTATGTCCAAAGCAAAAGCTTTAACCGCTCAAAGTTATAGCAAAATAGACAATATCCATTGTTAAATCATGACGTAAATATGAAATGCAAAGAACTTTCAAATTGGTTTGAGTCACTAAAGAATAAATCTGCGATTTATAAAAGCTCTACTGCCTACCGTTATAAAAGTGAACCATTTGTCAAGGTACAGTGTAATTATACCCTCCGCAAACAAAGTTTGGGGGGGGGGGGATATAGGGAGAAAAAGACAGTACTCTTCCGATTTATCGGTATTAAAGCCCCAAAATTCGAGACTATACTTTTAAAACAGTAAATTAGATTTGGAAAATTTGCAACGCTGAAACTTATGTGGAAGCAGCCTCAGGTAGGGTAGATACAAAATTGTGAAAATCATTATCCACAGGGGTAGGATGAGGCCACAAATGGGGGTCGAGTATTTACAAAGGATATATAAGGTGAATCTTGAAAATCTTTGTCGTAGACACTACTTTTGTATAAGCATCCTCAGGTAGTGTTGATTTACAGTTGTGAAAATCATGACACCTGGTATAGAACTGGTGAATAATGGGATTCGAATTTTTATATGGGAATATATAAAGTAAATCTTAAAGATCTTATTCTAATCAAATAATTCGCCGGGAAAGCTGACATTTGTGTGGAAGCATCCTCAGGTAGTGAAGTTTGCGAATTTAATAATCGTTGACCCCCTGGGCGGATTGGGTCACAATGGATATCGTAATTTTACATACGAATATAAAGAGTTAGTCTTTAAAATTCAGCTTCTCAAAAACTAATTACCTGGAAAACTGCAACTTGTGGGAAAGCATCCTCAGGTAGGGTATATTCAAAGTTGTGAAAATAATGATTCCTGATGGTAGGATGAGACCAACAAGGGGGCCAGAAAAGCTGGAAGCATCTTCGGGTAGGGTAGATTCAGGTTTGTTAAAATCATGATCCATGGATTTGGGTGGGGCCGCAATGGAGGTCGAATTTTTACATGAGAACATATAGAGTAAACCATTAAAAATTCCCTTCTAAAACACTGTAACTTTAGTGAAAGCAACCTCAGGTAATGTAGATTGAATATATTCAGAACGAAATCTTAAGGAGGAGAATGGGGCCACATTAGAGATACAACTGCAATGCTAAACATGGGATATGACTATAAAACCATCCAGTTAGAAAAGGAACTAATGATAATAAACAAGCATATCCAGGGGAAAATGGAGTTTTGTTTAAATAAAATCCAAATGTATTATACTACATTGTCCATAAGTTTATATTATGGCTCCATAAAGCTGATTTTCTCATACCTATTGTACTTATGATGAGCGATGTGGCCCATGGGCCTCTTGTTTAAATAACGCCATCGCCCAGAACACTTGTGTACCAGTTTAAAATAAAAAATTTGCTGGTTTATGTTATAAATCTTAAACTACAGGATGTTGGGGACATGTAACGAGTTAGCCAACATTTTTATACTTAATTTATTGTTGACTTAAGTATTTTTTGGTTCATAACGAGCACATATCGCCGACGCTGGACGAAGCGAGCTCAAACAACCAGACTGAGTTCGGGGGAATAAAAAAGCGCTAACCCCAAAAAATTGTAAATAAAATGTTATGTCAGCGTCATTCTATCGAGCTCCCGTACAAAAACTGGCTGACATTCGATCGAATTTACGGTTTAGCGACTCATTTTGAATGAGGCCATTAGATTTTCTACACTTCTTTGTATTTTGTTGAAAAACGTAAACAAAGCAAAAGGTTGTCAATGCATAGCCATAGTTACAAAGTATTTTTACATGTTGCATATCTAGCATGCTGAAATAAAAAAAAAATTAAACATAAAACAACTGTTAAATACATTGTACATTATATAATGAAAGGGGTCATTTGATCACATACTTTCCATCCTATCGAGGCAGACTGTTTTTAACCCCTTTACCATCAAGCAATTTCAAGACACTTTAAAATTGTTATACCCCCGCTCAGAAGAAGGGGGTATACTGTATACTTGTGTACCTGTCTGTCTATCCGGAATTCTGTCTGTCTTTCTGTCCATAAAAAAAATTCTCTCGCATTTTTCTCAGCAACTATTCATTGCTTATGGCGAGCCATTCGTTCGGATATATTTTTTTACGGATCAGAAGTCAATTTCCTGTTAAATGACGTCTTATATTATTTTTAGCGAAATTTTAAACAATTTTTCCTCAGAGATTTCTCAAAAACTATTATTGCATATGCTTTTAATTTTATCACATTCTTTGTTTAGGCATGCCATACGTTCGGATATTATAATTTTTTGTACAGATCGGACGTCAATTTCCTGTTGAATGACGACTTATATTATTTTTAGCTAAATTTTTAAACATATTTTCGTCAAAGATATCTCAGCAGCCACTCATTGCATGTGCTTTTAATTTTAACAGTCTTTTTTTAGGAATGTCATACGTTGGGATATATTTATTCACCGACCGGAGGTCAACGTCCTGTTATAGTCTGTCCCAAGTTATTGCTTCCATCAATTTTTGATGATTTTTAATTTTAAAAAACCACATATCTGTGAAAGAAATACAGTTAAAATCGATGAAAGGCAATATATCCAAGATATCTTCATTGAACAATTATCATTTTTCACTCAAAAAAATTCACAGGAACGAAAACAATTTTCTAACGGAGATTTATAATGGGAAAAGTTTACATCTTTTCTCCATTCGGAAGTACTCGGGATACCTCGCGCAATTTTTTCAACGTTATCAATCGGGCTTATTAATGGCTGATGCAATGCAAAATTTCCGTAGCCTCTCTATTTTTGGATGTGTATTGAAACCTGAAGCGGTCAATGAGGCGTTTCAAAACAGATAATCTGGACATTCTCATATCAGTGAGTGGATGAACGTAGTTTGAGCACAAAAAGTGGTGGAAGCAAAAATTCGTAACAGCGTATAAATGACGATTTTGCTTAAGGAATGGGGGTATTACCGGCAGTGGCGTCGGAAGCAAATTGAAAGTGGGGGCTAGACTAATCCTCAGATATATTGACAAAATCTTGAAAATCCTTATTCTTGGGGGGGGGGGGGGGGGGGGGGGGGTATACCTATAATTCCAACTTCTCAAAATTTCAATCTTTTCAAGGTAAATTTCAGATCAATCAGGATTGCAGCCAGAAAGAGTGGGCGGACCCACCTATTATGTTATGTGCGTAATGGTTAGGTCTTACTTTGCAAGAAAAGTGGGGGGGGGGGGGAGTCCGCCCCCCCCCCCCCCCCCCGGGGGGCCGACGCCTTTGACTAGTGAGCATTGGTTCACCTTTAAAGATATTTGTCGTTTGAGTTTGCACAATTGCATGGACACAACTAATGTTTTTCTCATATTTTTTGCAAATTCAAACAGAAGTGGAAGGACACCTAAAAGGATTGTTTTGAGTTATGGACATTTGAAGTTAGTTCAATTTTTTCTGTGAAATGATTAAGTTTTACAATTTTCAAATAATTAACTCAGACCAAGTTTAAAACCTTCATAATCCAAATATTCACATGCATACCTAAAATGAATCGTTCGCGGCGACAAATGTGTTTGCCAAAGGACAGGGGCGTATAAGGCGTTACATATTCCCCACTTAAAGCAATAAAAAAAACTTGTTCGAATGTGAATAAAAAATGTTTTCTTCGCATGTATACATTGTTTTTGCTACAAATTTTCACGATGTATGTTAATGACGTGTTTTAATTCTAAAATCACAAGAAGTATAAGCTTTAAAATTTAGTCACACGACGTTTTGTGCCGAAATATTTACCATTTACAGTGATAAATTGCAACATTTTATTATGAATGGGTCTAGACTCCATCTTAAAAGTATTTTTGTTAAAAGGATAAGTTTTTATTCATTTTTTATCATTAATTCATTAAAGTGGAGTCAGACCCATTATGGGTCAATATACATTTTTTTCACAAAACTTCAAAAAATATTTATAATTGTGATACAATAAAATTTATTCACACTTATCGGTATGTGTCAACGTAGCTTAGTGTGATAGGCGGAGGACTTTAAACAGTATCTCCCGGCTGAGAGGGTGTTCGAATCATATGGGAATTTTCGTTTTTTAAATTCTGCACATTTGTGTACTTTTAGGTAAAAACATTGTTTTTCAAAAAAATTTATGGAACAGGTATGAATTAATGAAGGAAAAATTTTAAACTCCAGAAAAGCCCATTAAAATATCTTTTGGTAAACAATAGCACAGTTGAAGATTGTTTGAGATCACGTTGAAATGTAAGAAAATAATCGTAAAAATGAAAACAAGTGAAAAGGTGTCAATGTGACAGCAAACCGGGTTTTCTTTTATGTAAACTGTATCCATAATCCATGTCAACCCGTATCCAGTGAATTGGAGTACCCTACATGTATATGCAACATTTTGCCAAAAAAAGGCTAAGTTCAAGAGCTAGTATTTTTTTTCATAAATTATCGGAAATCAAAATCCTAGCAATATGCACACCTCTGATATATGTACAATTGATCTGCAAAAGAACAACTTCCTATCTTGAGAACTGTAGGAGGAGTTATCCGTACAATGAGGGTACCCTATATGCAATATTTTCCCAAAAATTGACTAAGTTCAAAAGCTGGTATTTTTTCATAAATTATCGGAAATCAAAATCCTAGCAATATGCACACCTCTGATATATGTACAATTGATCTGCAAAAGAACAACTTCCTATCTTGAGAACTGTAGGAGGAGTTATCCGTACAATGAGGGTACCCTATATGCAATATTTTCCCAAAAATTGACTAAGTTCAAAAGCTGGTATTTTTTTCATAAATTATCGGAAATCAAAATCCTAGCAATATGCACACCTCTGATATATGTACAATTGATCTGCAAAAGAACAACTTCCTATCTTGAGAACTGTAGGAGGAGTTATCCGTACAATGAGGGTACCCTATATGCAATATTTTGCCAAAAATTGACTAAGTTCAAAAGCTAGTATTTTTTTCGCTAAACAAGATATCTGTGAGCCAATGCTCACTAGTGATACCCCTGCTCTGATGTGAATATGCAAAATAAGCAAAGTCGACATTTAACAGAAAGCTGGCATCCGATTGGTACAGAAATATATCCCACAATATGGCATGCCTAAACAAATAGTGTGTTAAAATTTCAAGCATCTGCGATAAATAGCTGCTGGGAAATCTTTGAGGAAACTTTGTTTGAAAATTTTGGCTAAAATAAACAAAGTACTCATTTAACAGGAAGATGACGTCTGATTGGTACAAAAATATATCCCACGATATGGCATGCCTTAACAAACACTGTGTAAAAATTTCAAACATCTCCGATACATAGCTGCTGAGAAATCTTTGACGAAAATTTGTTTGAAAATTTTTGCTAAAAAAAAACAAAGTCGTCATTTAACAGGAAGTTGACACCCGATTGGTACAGAAATATATCCCACGATATGAAATGCCTATACAAATATTATGTAAAAATTTCAAGCATCTGCGATAAATAGTAGCTGAGAAATCTTTGACGAAAATTTGTTTGAAAATTTTGGTTAAAAAATAAGCAAAGTCGTCATTTAACAGGAAGTTGACGTCCGATTGATACAAAAATATATCCCACAATATGGTATGCCTAAACAAATAGTGTGTTAAAATTTCAAGTATCTGCGATAAATAGTTGCTGAGAATTCATTGACGGAAATTTGTTTGAAAATGTTGGCAAAAAATAAACAAAGTCGTCATTTAACAGGAAGTTGAAGTCTGATTGGTACAAAAATATATCCCACGATATAGCACGCCTATACACATACTGTGTAAAAATTTCAAGCATCTGCGATAAACAGTTGCTGAGAATTCATTGACGGAAATTTGTTTGAAAATTTTTGCTAAAAATAAACAAAGTCGTCATTTAACAGGAAGTTGACGTCTGATTGGTACAAAAATATATCCCACGATATGGCATGCCTATACAAATAGTGTGTTAAAATTTCAAGCATCTGCGATAAACAGTTGCTGAGAAATCTTTGACGAAAATTTGTTTGAAAATTTTGGTTAAAAAATAAGCAAAGTCGTCATTTAACAGGAAGTTGACGTCCGATTGGTACAGAAATATATCCCACGATATGGCATGCCTTAACAAACACTGTCTTAAATTTTCAAGCATCTGCGATAAATAGTTGCTGAGATAAATGCGACAGAAATTTTTGTTACGGACGGACAGACAGACGGACAGACAGACACACAAGGGTAAAACAGTATACCCCCTCTCCTTCGGAGCGGGGGTATAATTATCGGAAATCATAATTCTAGCAATATGCACACATCTGATATATGTACAATTGATCTGCAAAAGAACAACTTGCTATCTTGAGAACTGTAGGAGGAGTTATCCGTACAATGAGGGTACCCTTTTGGCAGCCGCCCGCCCGCCATTTTCACCATTTTAATAACCGGATTTTTCCGTTGGAAAACCCGGTTAATAATAAAAGTGTTGTTAATGGGCAGATGATGCAGTTCTATATTATAAATGGACTGATGTATGGAACGCCATAGCTGCCTTATGTGCCTATTTCATGTGAAGATGGTGCTTTATTATATTATGCTGTGGTTATTTCATGTGAAGATGGTGCTTTATTATATGAAGGTGGTGCTTTATTATATGAAGATGGTGCTTTTTTTATGAAGATGGTGCTTTTTAGCTCACCTGAGCTGAAAGCTCAAGTGAGCTTTTCTGATCACTTTTTGTCCGTCGTCCGTCCGTCCGTCCGTCTGTCCGTCCGTCTGTCCGTCTGTAAACTTTTTACATTTTGAACTTCTTCTCTAAAACCGCTTATCCAATTTCAACCAAATTTGGCACAAAGCATCCTTATGGGAGGGCGAATATAAATTGCAGAAATAAAAGTCCGATCTGTTTTCAAAGCGGAGAAAACCTTGAAAATGTAGAAAAAGGGGGGTGCATTTTTAAAAATCTTCTTCTCAAGAACTACTGATTCCAATTCAACGTAGTTTAGCATAAATTATCCTTATGGGAAGGAAAATATAAATTGCAAAAATTAAGGTCTAATTCTGTTTCAAATCTGAGTTATTACGAAAATAATAATAAAGGAAAGCCGTGTTTCAATCAGTTTAATAGCCTCGGATTCGGCATCCGGTAAAATGGGTAGACAAGACTTGGCCTGGGCAAAACAAAAGATAAGCAGTTATTAATCTGCCAATCTCATTAAAATTTCAGGATAATTGATGGACCAGTATATTTGTATTTGCTGTAATTATTGCTGCAAAATAATGCGTATTTGGAATTGACGATTGCCGATCTGCCCCGGCTTTTATTTTGCCACGGCTCGGTTTTGCTTACCCATTTTACCAAGACTCGTATTCCATACTTCTAAAACGAGGTTCTTTGTTGAAAGCAGCCATGACATTATACGAAAAAGGGTCGATCTGACTATGATGAATTTGCTTGTTGTGCAACAGTTCGCGTATGAAGGGAAATTTTTTAAACATGAAAAATATATTGGTGCCGATTTTGTGAAGTAAATTGAGGCTAAATATTTCAATGCGTTGACAGTTTTCACACATGACGTTGATGTTAGCTTGTTCTGATTTTCGTTTCGTTTTCATTATTTATGCTTTGTAACCTGGAAACTGTCGTCTGTATTTCGTGATTTTTACGTATCAAATCAAACAGGGACTTCGGTAAATCAAACAGTTACGTTAACTGTTTACCTGCGCAAATTAAGCAAAATCTGATGTAGGAGTACTGAAATACAATTCATTCTATCGGTAATTCGGCATTATTTTTTGCGTAATGGTAGATTAATGCAATAGGTTTTTGTTGAGATGCTCGGCATTTTCTCGAGTTTATTCAGTTTAAATAGAGTTTGATATCGCTTACGGAAATATGTAGGTATATACATGTATATATATGATTCATTTCGAAAAAATAAATTGTGTTCTTTATTTGTTATACATGTAGTGCATGTTTCTTGTGTTTAATTGTTAACAATTTCTATTTACTAACCATTTTTTAGTGTTTGCTTCGAATTATAAGCAAGATACAGAGATTTGCTAACAATTCTATGTTTGTACACAGATCTTAAAAGCTTAAGATTAAATCAAAGTACTGATAGTACTGAAAAGCGCTAACCCAGCTTCTGTATGTACATAACAGATATATGTATATAGCATTTCAGCTTCTGTATACGCACTATATTATATTATGACAGTCCCTGCAATGATGTATGTAAGCCCCGTACATTAATTTCACAATAACCCGTAAGTTAGATTCACAATAGCCCGTGCAGTTATGTGCATAAACCCCTGAAACTGGTTCCCTAACCAGTTTAAATGATGTATACTTTTGCTTAGAGGGGGCGGTTATTCGATGCACTGGAAGTTGAAGTCTAACGACCATAAAGGGCTGAGCTATGCTTAGCGCTTTAAAAAGTAAAAAAATTGTCAATATTTATTACGAAAATTTTCAAAATCTGTTCTTCCAGAAACCAACTTATTGAATTGTAAACTTAACCTTTTTAGCTCACCTGAGAATGGGGCCACAATGGGGGGTCGAAGTTTAACAAATGAATATATAGAGTAAATCTTTAGAAATCCTCTTCTCAGAAACTAATCGGCCAGGAAAGCTGAAACTTGTGTGGAAGCATCCTCAGGTAGTGTAGATTCAAAGATGTGAAAATCATGACCCCTGGGGATAGGGTGGGGCCACAATGGAGGGTCGAAGTTTAACATATGAATATAAAAAGTAAATCTTTAAAAATCTTCTTCTCAGAAACTAATTGGCCAGGAAAGCTGACACTTGTGTGGATGCATCCTTATGTAGTGAAGATTCAAATTTGTGAAAATCATGACCCCCCGGGGGTAGGTTTGGGCCACAATGGGAGATCAACGTTTTACATAGGAATATACACAGTTAATCTTTAAAAATCTTCTTCTCAGAAACTAATCAGCCAGGAAAGCTGACACTTGTGTGGATGCATCCTCAGGTAGTGTAAATTCAAAGTTGTAAAAATCGTGACCCCCGGGGGTAGGGTTGGGCCACAATGGGGGATCGAAGTTTAACATAGGAATATATACAGTAAATCTTTAAAAATCTTCTTCTCAGTAACTAATTCGAAGGCAAAGCTGGAACTTGTGTGGAAGCATCCTCAGGTAGTGAAGATTCAAAGTTGTGAAAATCATGACCCCTGGGGGTAGGTTGGGGCCACAATGGGGGATTGAAGTTAAACATATGATTATATACAGTAAATCTTTAAAAATCTTCTTCTCAGAAACTAATTAGCCAGGAAAGCTAAAACTTGTGTGGAAGCATCCTCAGTTAGTGTAGATTCAAATTTGTGAAAAGCATGACCCCTGGGGGTAGGTTTGGGCCACAATGGGAGGTCGATGTTTTACATAGGAATAAACAGAGTCATCTTTAAAAATCTTCTTCTCAGAAACTAATCAGCCAGGAAAGCTGGAACTTGTGTGAAAGCATCCTCAGGTAGTGTAGATTCAAAGTTGTGAAAATAATGATCCCCACGGGTAGGGTGGGGCCACAATGGGGGGGGGGGTCAAAGTTTAACAAAGGAATTTATAGGGTAAATCTTTAAAAATCTTCTCAGAAACTAATCAGCCAGATGATTCTTTATAATTGTTAAGACTTTGGCCCCAGGACAATTCTTTGGCCTCATGAGAAGGTTGAGAGTTTACTGTACGTTTATATCCCATATATAAACTATTGTTAGGGATCTTTTTGAGAACTGCAATACTCAACACATGATATGACTATAAAATCATCCTGTTAGAAAAGGGACTAATGATTATAAACATTAGAATATCCAGGGGAAAATGGATTTTATTTATACAGGATTTACATGAATTATTGTATATTGTCCAGATAGTTTGTATTATGACTCCATTGAGCTGATTTTATCATACCTATTGTTCCTCAGGTGAGCGATGTGGCCCATGGGCCTCTTGTTTATATGAAGATGGTGCTTTTTTATATGAAGATGGTGCTTTATTATATGAAGATAGTGCTTTATTATATGAAGGTGGTGCTTTTTTATATGAAGATGGTGCTTTATTATATGAAGGTGGGGCTTTATTATATGAAGATGGTGCTTTATTTTATGAAGATGGTGCTTTTTTATGTGATGATGCTTTTTTATGTGAAGGTGCTTTTTTATGTGAAGATGATGCTTTATTATATGATGGTGCTTTTTTATATGATGGTGCTTTTTAATGTGAAGGTGGTCACTCGGAACTCCTCTTATTTTTGAATACTGAGTTAACCATTTATGTATTATCTCGAAATATTGAAAGTAAAACAAAAAATTGATGCGACCAAAATCCATTTCATACACTATTGCTAGTTCCTCTTTTTTCTAGCACAATTAGTATATAAGCTATCAAGAAGATCTAGCTGTGTACGACTTTACCCCAACCGAACTTACATCTATTAAGTGACAACTATATAATGACGGAATATTACAAGAATTAAAGCCTAGTAACGTTATCCTGAAAAGCAGAAAATTGAATTTACTAATTATTTGTGTTTAAGCGAAGGTTATGCCCTAGCAATCTGATTAAAATAAGATCTTTGATCCGCTCTTAATTGGGAGTTGATTTTAATCAACTCTCCTATGCAGTTACTCAGACAAACCGAAAGTGAAACAGTGTTTGGACCTCATCACAAATCATCGCTGCTGACAAGACTTAGTTCTTGAACATAATTGATAAATTCGATGTAATGTATGCTAAAGCATTGTTTTTCAAGGAAACTTAATTATAAATACCTTGAAAATAGTCAGATTTTAAATGGTACGAACAATTTAGATATTTTTTATAGTCGTATGTGTTCCTACGCCAGACTTCAATATAGTCTCGTTCAACTCGACGCTCGGCTGTCTCCGTAAATCTCCGACAAGCAGAGAGTCTCCCTTGCTTGTCGGAGATTTACGGTGTCAGCCGAGCGTTTGGTTGAACGAGACTATAGAGTTCAATATTGCTTGGATCCATACAATTTTCGAGAAATATTTCTATTACTGATACATAGTTTGATTGAATTATTAATTTTATCTTTAAATATTATTTAAGATGATACATATGGGGGTTTCTCGACATTCTTGTCGAAAAAGTCTAGTCATTTATATTATAAAAATGTGCGTAATTCAAATACAAATAAGAAACTACATGTACTTGTCATGCAAAATAACATATCATTGATTATAAAATAAATAAACATCGACAAAATCAACTCCCGTCAGTTCTTCAGTACTTAAATTTTGTTATTGTCATCGCCCAGTCGGTCCTCGTCACTGATGACTGTTCCTCTTTAACTTAAGTGGTGAGTTGGAGGAAGAGGTCACATTCTGAGTGTTTCAAAACAAAACATTATAAAAAAAAACAAATAAAGGAACGGATTGAGGATCTGATTTTAATCAGAGTGATTTGACTTGAAAATAAAGTAAGGGAAAGTCACAGGGAAAGGTCTACTATTCCATAACATAGCTCAAAGAAGGCCCTTTTATAAGTGGTAAAGGCAAAAGTAAAATGTCAAGAAATATTGACAAAATATTGTATTATTCAATTAATCATATTTGTCAGTTCAGTTGAGATTAAGTCGTACAGTTCATCTCGTAACATAAATACTTATTATGCTAAAAAAGAGAAACTAGCAATTGTGTATTAAATAGATTTTAACTGTATCGATTTTGTTCTAGTTTCAAAATTTCGAGATAATAGATGTTTAACTCAGTCATCAAAAATAACATTCTGAGTGACCATCTTCACATTAAAAAGCACCGTCACATAAAAAAGCATATCACATAAAAAAGCATCATCTTCATATAACAAAGCACCATCATCACATAAAAAAGCACCATCTTCAGATAATAAAGCACCACCTTCATATAATAAAGCACCATCTTCATATAATAAAGCACCGCCTTCATATAATAAAGCACCATCTTCACATGAAAAAACCACAGCATAATATAGTGAAGCAGTAGGCCAGAGGGCTTTAGACAATGATGGTCTCCAAAAAAAACCTATCAGCGAAATAAGATTTGCCAATTGGAAGGATGCGTATTTGGACAATGGCAGAGGTACTGTGTCAGAAAGGAAAATTAATGTTATTCAGATCCCCAAGAGGTGTGCTTTTTACAAATATTTGTTTTGTAGACTTGAAAACTCAATAATCCGGTATATAATATCTTCTCTGTGATAAAACAAGTCCAATATTAATTTTGATAGTGAATCTGAATATTTGGTGCACGTGGGGAGAAGGAGAAGGGGGGGGGGGGGGCAGATGAATATTTTAAGTTATGAAACTAATAAACTAAACAATGTATACTACAAAGGTGAAAAATATATTGTCATTTTATGGGGGGAATATCAAAAATGACTCCCTGCACCCTATGTATTGTATATTATGATGTAAAAGTAGTTAGAACCTTTGTTCAAAATAACAAATTTTTCCCCCAAAATGTGAACCATTGGCCTCTTTCTTGTTAGCTGTGCCCTTTTTCATTCGGGTTATTAGTAATCACAAACATAATAAATAAGAAAACGATTCTAACTTCACATCATTTATCGTCTAGTCATTACTGAATATTTCTTTCCATTTGTGTGCCACAATCATCACCTCATAAGACACAGGAAATGAAAACAATTTAGCTAAATTACTTTCTTGACATTCAATAACCGAGTGTATTGAAGTTGATAAAAAATGTACATTTTGATAGAGCAAAAACTATTTCATTCGTGTATAACGAAAAAATGAGACAAAGAAAACCAGCGACAGTTTCTTATATTTATTACAGAAGGCCTTGTAATTTGCTTGTCATTCACTGCATCAGCTTTGATCAGTACATGTATAACGCTATTTGTAGCTATAAAGTGTAAAGACTTCCACCAAATGTAAAACTTTATCTCTATTTGCAAACTTGTATGCTTTTTGTCAACCAATACTTTGATATCAATAAAAAAAATTGCAAAGAGAAAGAAATTTGAAATAATATTCCCCATTAAGTGTTATAATTAAGGTTTCCAAATTTGGTCAAAATAATGTTCAGGTAATTCTATCCATTACAAGCAACAAGTTGCGGGAGGGTGGATATAATAAAATGTTTATGAAATGTTCGTCTGTTTTGGTTTTTTTTGTAGGTATACAGGACAGGGTGTATAGACGTGTCTAATATTAGGCAATGCCGGTGTAAAGCATAACATTGATCCCCCGTAGAATAATGACCGGCGGTCATTTTACGAGGTAGAATAATGACCCCCGTTCATAATTCTACGTAGAAAAATGACCCTTTTGCCTGAAGAATCGGTGTCATTTTCATAACAGTAAACGCTCTACGTGAAGAAAAGTGTAGAATAATCACATCCTTATAAATTAAAACTTTTCAGTACCATATCTTGCAATATGTTAAAGTACTTTACTACACCGATACTTTTTAAAACACTACGTCACATGATGGCGATTTAAATGTTTTGTTAAACTGTTTGTTTCAGTCGATTCAGATGTATATCGCCATAGCTCAGTGGTTAAAGTATCAAGCTTGTGAACCGCATGAGTTCGAATCCACCTGGGGCTTTTGTTTATGTTTACTGAATGAATTTTTGAAAATATCATTTTTTATCTAAAATTGCAAATTTTTACGCCTATTTGACATACTTACTTCTTATCCATCATGCTTTCTATCATAATCAAGTAATTCTCTGCTGATTTGAGAAACTATCTAAAGGTGTAATGAGCCACCTTAACAGTCTCTACAAAATTGACATTTTTGCAGTAAGCAGAAAGTAACTTAAAATTATAATCCGAATTCAGATAAATTTAATTAGAAAATAAAAATCCTTTTGTTATAAAACGATAACGACATGCATATTGTACTGAGATATAATTTTCTTAAAAAGGAGTTGCATGTATTTCATTATTAACACTGTGCCGAATAATTATGCCAGTGCCAAGGTGGCATTTTTGCACCCGCTTAAGCTGCATATATCGAACAATTCAAATATTCCATATGATAGACCATTGCTTAAGGAATTAACAACCACCTTTGCTATCATTGTATCTCACCTGTCAGGTGAGATATTTACCTTTCAAAAATAAATTCCTATAAGAAAATATTTTTTCCCAAAGGAAAAACAATATTTCTATAGGTAATTTGAAATATCCTATCGGAATACAAGAACTTCCTATAGGAATTTCAATTCCGATAGGATTTGATAAAATCCGATAGGAAAACTTAATATCTTATAGGAAAACAACATGTCTGAATCAAATTCCTACAGGAAATACCATCCTCCTATAGGAAATATAAATCCTATAGGACTTTTAAAAAAACCTATAGGACTGTCAATATTTCCTGTAGGAGAATCAATTCTCCTGTAAGAATTATCATTTTCCGATGGGATATTAATTTCTAAAGGTAAATAGCTCACCTGTCGGGTGAAACACACTAAAATCAAAAGTAGTTTTATACTCCAGACAATGGTCTATCATTTGGTATACATGGATTTTTCCGAAACTGCATCTTAAGCGGATGCAAAAATGCCATCTTGGCACTGGCATTATTATCCGGCACAGTGTTTATTACGAATAAAAACGCATTGAAATTAATTCGAGTTACAAGTCACTATCAATGTGATGAAATTTTGTTTATTGGCGATGAAAGAGTAGTCTATATTGGCAATGAATCCTACTTGCATTGACGTGTATAGTTTTCCCATACAACAAACAACTATACTATGTCCCGATTTATTGCTTCTGCCACTTTTTGCTTGATATTTCGAGTATCATAAATACCTTTGTGCTCAAACTACGTTCATCCACTAATATGAAAAATGTCCAGATTATCTGTTTTGAAACGCCACCTCTACCGCTTCAGGTTTCAATACACATCCCAAAATTGAAAGTCTATGAGATTTTGCATTACATCAGCCATTAATAAGCCCGGGTGAAAATTGCGCGATGTATCCCGAGTACTTCCGAATGGAGAAAAGATGTAAACATTTCCCATTATAAATCTTCATAAGAAAATTGTTTTCGTTCCTGTGAAATTTTATGCGTGAAAAATGATAATTGTTCAATGAAGATATCTTGGATATATTGCCTTTCATCGATTTTAACTGTATTTCTTTCACAGGTATGTGGTTTTTTAAAATTAAAAATCATCAAAAATTGATGGAAGCAATAACTTGGGACAGGCTATAGGAATTCAAGTGCAGCACCTAATGATTGAATCAAAATAATAAAAAGTTTACTCAACTGTTAGGAAATAGTACACGAATGATCTATTTATCAAATCTTAAGCTCTAATACCCTTTTTAATGAGCAATCTTTGAATTAAGATCTTCAATTTTTTCTCCATAAGAAAGATATGGACCAGACCACGAATATTGCACGGAAAGACATACACGGAGATGATTCCTTTATAACCCCCAAACTTTGTTTGCCGGCGGGAGGGGGGGGTGAAAAAAGAGGCATTTTTTCTCATCATTAGTTTGTACTTAGTTCATGGGTTTAATACATGTACCTAAGAACAAGAAATTATTTATTTTCACGATATAATCCCAAGAGCCCCGCCTAACACCAGAACCCCTGACCAAGGGGAAATAAAATTCACAATTTTGGAGAGGCATTCTTCATCTCATAACAATATACTTATAGTCTGTCCCAAGTTATTGCTTCCTTCGCTTTTAGATGCTTTTTAATAAAAATACACATACCTGTGAAAGAAATACAGTTGAAATCGATGAAATGGAGGGAATATATCCAAGATATCTTCATTGAACAATTATCATTTTTCACTCATAAAAGTTCACAGGAACGAAAACAAATTTTTACGGATTTATAATGGGAAATTTTTACAATTTTCCTCCATTCGGAAGTACTCGGGATTCCTCGCGCAATTTTTCAACGTTATCATCCGGGTTTATTAATGGCTGATGCAATGCAAAATACCCTTAGACTTTCTATTTTGGGATGTGTATTGAAACCTGAAGCGGTAGAGGGGACGTTTCAAAACAGATAATCTGGACATTTTTCATATAAGTGGATGAACGTAGCTTGAGCACAAAGGTATTTTTGATTATTGAAATATCAAGCAAAAAGTGGTGGAAGCAAAATTTTGGGACAGAGTATAGTTCGTTGGCTTAATAACCAGGAGGATGCATTTTACAATTTTGGTACAGGACTCAATGCTTATTTCGAACTTGCCGCAGTTTGAATGCTTAATGTCCAGGAGCTGAGGAGGTGACTTTTAAAAATTCCATTTATTTTGATAGTTTTAGCCCCAACCATAGGGCCCAAGTGGGGCAGGGCCATGAATTCCAAATTTTTACTCCCCTTTACTCATAGTTGCTACATACCAAATTTGATTAAAATTGGTTTAGAGGATCCAGGAAAGCTAAAAATGTTCAAAGTTTACGACATACGACGAACAACGATGGACGAAAACAGATAGCAATAGGTCACCCAAGTGACTCAGGTGACCTAACCAGTGAAAAGCTGTCAATGTGACAGCAAACCGGGTTTTCTTTTATGTAAACTGTATCCATAATCCATGTCAACCCTTATCCAGTGAAATGGAGTACCCTACATGTATATGCCACATTTTGCCAAAAAATGACTAAGTTCAAGAGCTAGTATTTTTTTCATAAATTATTAGAAATCAAAATCCTAGCAATATGCACACCTCTGATATATGTACAATTGATCTGCAAAAGAACAACTTCTTATCTTGAGAACTGTTGGAGGAGTTATCCGTACAATGAGGGTACCCTATATGCAATATTTTGCCAAAAAATGACTAAGTTCAAAAGCTGGTATTTTTTTCATAAATTATCGGAAATCAAAATCCTAGCAATATACACACCTCTGATATATTTACAATTGATCTGCAAAAGAACAACTTCCTATCTTGAGAACTGTTGGAGGAGTTATCCGTACAATGAGGGTATCCTATATGCAACATTTTGCCAAAAAATGAGTAAGTTCAGAAGCTGGTATTTTTTCGATAAATTATTGGAAATCAAAATCCTAGCAATATGCACACCTCTGATATATGTACAATTGATCTACAAAAGAACAACTTCCTATCTTGAGAACTGTAGGAGGAGTTATCCGTACCATGAGGGTTCCCTATATGCAACATTTTGCCAAAAAATGACTAAGTTCAAAAGCTGGTATTTATTCGATAAATTATTGGAAATCAAAATCCTAGCAATATGCACACCTCTGATATATGTACAATTAATCTCCAAAAGAACAACTTCCTATCTTGAAAACTGTAGGAGGAGTTATCCGTACAATGAGGGTACCCTTTTGGCAGCCGCCCGCCCGCCATTTTCACCATTTTAATAACCGGATTTTTCCGTTGGAAAACCCGGTTAAAAATCAAGTTACAGTTTTGAAATGGTGAGCACTGGCATTTGGATACTCCTATTGCCAAACAATTTATTTCTTTAATGTGCGTCGCCATATTGAAAAAAAAAAGGATATGGTAAAACAAATTTATCGCAATTTGCAAAATAAAGAAAAAGGTAAAACATCTGGCCGGAAATAAATGAGTGAAGGTACTGTAACCGGAAATATTTTGACCTTACAATGATTTAAGTATGGCTATAGATTTGCTACGTACAAAAAAAATCATCCTAGAATGAACAAACATTCCCTTAAAAAACTTATTCGCGAAAACAAAGAAGAGAAGAGCGTACAATGCCTTACGAATCCCCCGCACCTAGGATATTTAAATGACTCTTGTAAATCTCCTATACAGGAATCTTACATTTGAATGTGTGCATCAGTATGGAACGCCATAGCTGCCTTATGTGGCTATTTTATATGAAGATGGTGCTTTATTATATAGAAAAACCAGTAGGAAGGGTCGGGTTGTCTAATGTTTTGGAGTAGCAGTTAAAGCAGTGGTGCAAGCGTCAATGAAGAACATTGTGTTGTATTTGCTGCTTCTATTGATGTAAAAAATTGTACAGTCGATGTATACAAAGCATCGCACACCATATTATTACGCTTGTTTTGAAAAACATATTGACTAGCTGCCTTTGTTTCCTTTATTGCTCACTAAGATCGGTCCTTGACTCAAAGCATTTCAGACAGCGGTGCTGGTTGTTGTTAAACATTCTTGCAGATATTTAAATTCTAACCTTCGTGTCCGATATTTAGTTTGCTAATCGAATGAGAACGTCATCAATAATTTTCATAGCTGCTTTAAATGAAATACAAAAAAATGAAATCGCTCAAAGAATCTGCAATTTCAGATTTTTTACTTCTGTTTGCTTATCTTTTTATAACAAAAAGTTATACGAATGAACATTTAATTTCTGTTAATTAATTTAAGGATATAAATGATTTTGACAAAAAGAGATAAGAACGCAATTTGAGGGAGTTGTTTACCTTTATAATCTTTTAGCTAAAAAGAAGTTAATTTTTTTTTAATTTCCTAAATGGTTAAATAGGTAAAAGATCATATCTATACATTGTTGATTTTGCTCAATTGTTTGTGTTTTAATTTACCTCGGCGCGAAAGTTGAGGATCCTGTATGGTGTCGAATACAACAATCCTTGTAATAACTTATTTTTAGATTAGTATTCCTGGATTGCTTTCTCTCATCAAATGTATGTTCAATCAGGATAAGAAGTATTAACATTAGAACACTACTTACTGCCTCTTGAGTTTTGGACGATTTTTGGCAATGACATAAGACGGTTGAATTTAGGGGTTTTGCGTAAAACTTCAATAGCGTAATTTTGTTTTTTAACTATATGCTATAAACAACAACTGTAGTATAATTGCAAAGTTGTAAGAAAATCTAACGTCTGGTTTTATGAGCTATCTCAAAATACACTTATATTTATCATAGGAATATATAGAACATTGTCATTGTCCACACTTCGAGGCAGATTAAAAGAAATTACAATTATTATTTTCCTCAAATTGTAATATGTGATTAGAACTATTATTTTTAACTGGATTCAAATATGTGCAACTTCTGCGAAGAAAATAAACGGAAACTGCGAATAAGTGGAATTTTTCTTAGTCAAAGAAGTATAACTGCGGGTACACCTGGCCTACCACAATAAATAGGTTTTCTTGATCATAGGATGTCCCCTAGGACTGGGGCACCAAATTTTCTCTATTATCCATTGTCGTCCATAACCACGACCCCAGGACACTAAGACTCAACAGTTTGTTCCTCGCTAGGCCACACCTCGCGATCTGGACCCCAGTTCGCAGGGGTTGATTCTCCGCTCTTCGGAACCTCAGGTTCATCATCGGAGAACAGATCCAGCAAAAGCAACTTCTCAAATAGCACCTTAAGTCCACTACGTTTCCTCTTGCTACTCATGCCGGGACGCGGATCCACCACCAAGTCTGCTGAGCTCCCGGTCTGAAAATCTTCGCGTGCACAACCTAGGAAAACGAGTTTCATACGTGTTAAATGTTGCAATCTGCTGCGCACAAAAATTTGCGCTAGTTTATTAATGATTAATTAGAACACATTCTGTACAAATATATGATTCCAAAAAAATAATCCTCGGACATTTTACTGAAGATATCAGCACCTTACTTGCCTCTCTGGGAGCCGTCTCCAATTGATTCATCTGGCTTTTCCCTATTATCCGGAAAATTTTCGTCGGAATATTGGGCAAGTTTAGGGCCTCGAGTGAGCGCCAATATAGTGTTTGTTGTCCACTGATAACGCCGTAGAACAATGAAGGCAATGAGGCAAATGTCCCATTTTGGAAACTACGACCATTTTTCAAATATAATGATTCTTTTATTTGTATAAGGATTCTGCAGCCCTCACTTAACTTAGTCGAAAAACACACAAACATGATGACCAAACTTTTTTTAACCCGCAAAATTGTAAGTTAATTACACGCGAAGTCCGAGCACTCAAGTATCTATGTATCGATACACTATACATTTTGCTCGATAAGACTTGTAACTTTTTCCAGGCAGACATACTTTTGTCCATATTCCCGAAAAAATATATGTCTTAAGTCACTGCACGTACGGCAGTGTTTCTGTTATGAGTGGACATGTATCAGGTGCACAGAAGCGTAAACGTAAGCAATGTCCAAAAGATCACTGCAAGTCGTAAAACCTCAACCTAGTAGAGACGCAAAGTTGCGATGATGTGCTCCAAATCCGGAATTTGATGTCAACAAGCGGTCAAATAACATGGTTTTGTGTTGTTAACATATAATACGTATTCTCAACTCCTATACAGGGGATTCATAATTGATTAATGACATGTTTGAAGGTTTACTGAACGAAGACAAAGATTTGGAAATGAAACTTATATAAAAAAGGGAGATATGTCTCGTGAAGCGATTTTAAGAAACTAGATGGACAGCAAGATTTGATACTGTTTCGTCACTTTTGGCAAGCTATCAGTCTGTGCATGCTGCTTTGGCTAAAATTGAAAATATACGCATAAGTGACGCAAAAACAAATGCTAGTAGCTATCTTCGCTACGTTAAAGATCCGGAATCTATTGTTGCAGTGGTATTAGCTCTCTCAAACCACTTACATTGTTTCTTCAAAAGTCTAACTGCAATATGGTTGACGCTTTTGAAGAATAAAGAATTCTGCAGCAACTATTGCAGGAAAAGAGATCACATTTTTAGAACTTTAGAAACTTTTTAATTATGTGTCAATAAAAAGTGTTTACACTTACGACAGTTTTATTTATTAATATGAAATTGATTGCAATGATAAATTCGCTGAAAAACATATCCACCGTACTTTCTTCTCTTTTAAATGAAGTTCAATGGTTTTCGTGCGATTCGACCATCAGTATATTCGGAAAACAAACTGATTCGATTTTTGGGGAATAAAGTTTTATCATTGTTATTTTAAAGTAGGGCTCTCCGGCAGCTTTAAGCCCAGTACCAATCAAATTGGCTAGACTTTGGAAGGCATCAAGGAACATCAAAGAATTGCATTATTGATCACTGAAAAAAAACGTCTTTCTCCCTTTAACAAAGACGATATAACCACGAAAATAGCATAAAAACGTCACCACCATGTACAGAAATACATGAAAAAATGATTAAATCAAAACCCCTTACTACAACAAATATGCTTCTTTAGCTTTTGATTTGAAAAAAGATTAGCAGTAGAGGAAAAACGTGTAAACAAATAGGTGATATTGATCTTGCATCAAAAGAAATGCAGCTCACGCAAGTTTGTTGACAATATTGATTGTCAAATAAAATAAATGTTTTGCCATTATAAGGATAGAGATAATATTTGTAATGCATACAGAGAATCTTTCAAAGACTTGTTGAACGTTGGTGACATTAATTTGAAATTTTTTTTATACCAGTTTTAGAAAAATAGGTGAAATGTTGACATAAATATAGATTTTTAGCTCACCTGAGCTTAAAGCTCAAGTGAGCTTTTCTGATCACATTTTGCCTGTCGTCCGTCTGTCTGTCCGGAAAATTATTCTCACATTTTCAACATCTTTTCCTGAACCGATGGGCCAATTTCAACCAAACTTTGCAAAAGCATCCTCAGGCAACGAGGATTCAAAGTTGTGAAAATGAAAAACCACGCCCTTTTCAAGGGGAGATAATCAAATTTTCAAAAATCTTCATCTCAAGAACCATTTGGCCAGAAAATCTAAAACTTGTGTGGAAGCATTCTCAGGTTGTTAAAGTCATGACCCCCGGGGGTAGGGTTAGGCCACAATAGGGGTTGGATTTTTACACTGGAATATAAAGAGTAAAACTTTAAAAATCTTCTCAAAAACTAATCAGCTAGATAAGCTGAAACTTATGTTGAAACATTCTCAGATTTTATAGATTCAAAGTTGTTAAAATCATGACCCCTGGGGGTAGGATGGGGCCACAATAGGCGGTCGAACTTTAACATAGGAATATATAAAGTAAATCTTTAAAAATCTTCTTATCAGAAAAAAATCAGCAAGGAAAGCTTGAAACTCAAATGGAAGCATCCTAAGGTAGTGTAGATTTCAAGTTTTGAAAATCATGATCACCAGCGGTAGGGTGGGGCCATCATGGGGGGGGGGTGGTCGAATTTTTACATATAAAGGAAAATCTTTTGAAATCTTCTTCTTAAAAACAAATCAGCCAGAAGAGCTGAAACTTGTGTGAAACCATCCTCAGGTAGGGTAGATTCAAGTTTATTCAAATCATGATCCCCGAGGGTAGGATTGTGGCACTATGTGGGGTAAGGGGTGGTTTTAACTATATACAAGCATTTTGACATACTGCTGGGGGTTTTTTAAATTGTTTAGACTTTGGCCCCTGGGCGATTCTTGGGCCTCGCAAGGGGTTCAGAGCTTGATGTAGGTTTATTTTCTATATATATTCAATTCTCAATGATCTTGTTTAGAATTGCGATGCTCAACATGTGATATGACTATAAAATCACCCTGTTAGAAAAGGTACTAAATAAACATGTTTATGTTGTGTGTCTACGTATTTGTACATGTTTATGCTTATGAACATTGTACATGTGTACATGCAAATAAATTATGCTTTTATTTCCTTCAAACAGCGTTTACATGGTACACTTCTTTTATAACATTATATTTCTCACAATGTCGTTGACAAATGAAAATGTAGTTCAAATATAGGTACAAAACTAAATGGATCAATGAAGTCCATAAAGAAATTTGTGAAGCTCTCCAGATCGATACTTGTCAACTTAATAAAAGCAGCTAGCATTGGGAAATAAAAACAATTACCAAAGAATTTCAAAGACAAAATAAGTCAGTCAGTGAAAATATCAATATACGACCGATACAAGAGGAAAGAATTGAAAATTTCGTAAAAAAAAACAAAAAAAAAAACAGAAATAACTATCAAGCATATCTGTATCATCAGAAAATGACACTGAGAAAGTAACAACAACAACTCAACAAGAAATTGTTATATCCCAATTAAAAAATAAAAATATTACCTTAAAAAAAAATTCAAAGCCACTAAATTAAAGAAATGAACCTGACAATGAAAAGAACTAAAGAAAATGTAAAAAAACTACTAGAAAAAGTGAACTTCTCTCAGAGGAAGGAAAAACAAATAAGAAATTGGATTAAGGGGATCAGTGTTTAAAAAACCTATATTCAAGATCATAAAAGTGAAAAAGACAATTTAATTGCTGAAAAAAAATGAAGACGATTATGTACATGTGAAGAACATTTTACATTTTAAAAAAGTTATTAAGGTTGTCCTTATAATTATTAATTAAGAAATCTGAAAATTTTTTTTATAGAAGTGGATATTGGTGTTCATCATATTAGTCCTGTTTTAGAAGTTGTTTTAGATATGCTTAATATAAGTGTAAAAAAAAATTACCAAGTAAGGAGCACTGCTTCTGTTTTATATTTTGTCCTAAGATATCCTGGATTTACATTTTGCTTAATTGCATGATATTTATAAATACTCGGGGTTCAAACGATGTTCATTCGAAAATATGAAATATTTCCAAAAAGATTTCTCTGTTCAAACGCCCCTGTTAGCTTATCAGATTTCGATACAATGCTAAAAAATGTGATATCTACGGGAATCTTGTAATGCAGTAAACCTGGATAATAACGTTGTAAAATTCTGCGATGTATTCCGAGTGTATTCCGATTGGAGAAAAGATGTAAACATTCCCCATTATAAATCTGAGATCCGTAAGGAATCTTTTTTCGTTCATGTGAACTTTTCCGAGTGAAAGATGATAATGTGTCAATGAAATTATCTCGAAAATTATCCCTTTCAACTATTTCAATTGCACTTCTTTCACAGGTATGTGTATTTTTATTCAAAATCGACCAAATGTGCTGCATAAATATCTTTGGATAGGCTATTACTAGTGAAATTGGTGTTTTAAGTAGAAGTCATTCAAATGAGAAACTTTTAAACAGTAGTGATATTCCTATGCAAAAAGATGCAACTACAAATCAAAGTACTGACAGGAGTTGAGTTTATCGATTATTGCCAACGATTTGAATTACGCACATTTTTATGATATAAATTCTCGGACTTTTGCGACAAGAAAACCCCATATGAATCATGTTGTGTAATATTTAAAGATATAATCAATTCCATCACACTACGTATCGGTAATCAAAATATATTTGAACAAGTGAAAAGCTGTCAATGTGACAGCAAACCGGGTTTTGCTTTATGTAAACTGTATACATAATCTATGTCAATCCGTATCCACTGAAATGGAGTACCCTATATGCAATATTTTAGCCAAAAAATGACTAAGTTCAAAAGCTGGTGTTTTTCATAAATAATCAGAAATCAAAATCCTAGCAATATGCACACCTCTTATATAAGTACAATTGATCTGCAAAAGAACAACTTCCTATCTTGAAAACTGTACGAATAGTTATCCGTACAATGAGGGTACCCTATATGCAATATTTTGCGAAAACAAAAAATAAGTTAAAAAGCTGGTATTTTTTCATAAATTATCGGAAATCAAAATCCTAGCAATATGCACACCTCTCATGTACAATTGATCTGCAAAAGAACAACTTCTTATCTTGAAAACTGTAGGAGTTATCCGTACAATGAGGGTACCCTTTTTGCAGCCGCCCGCCCGCCATTTTCACCATTTTAATAACCGGTTTTGTCCGTTGGAAATCCCGGTTAAAAATTGTATGGATCCAAGCATTATTGATTTCTATACTAGACGCTCGGTTGTCTCCGTTAATCTCCCACAAGTAAGAGAGACTCTCTGCTTGTCGGAGATTACGGAGACAGTCGAGCGTCTGGCTGAACGAGACTATATTAAACTCTAGCGAAAACGTACGACTATAAAAATATCTAAATTGTTCGTACCATTTTAAATCTGGCTTGTTCAGGGTATTTATAAATAAGTTTCCTTGAAAACAATTCTTCAGAATACATTTCATCAATTTTTTGTTATTATTTTCAAAGAATAAGTGTTGACAGCGGTATGATTCGTGCTTAGGTCCCAACACTGTTTCACTTCCGGTTTGCCAGAGTAACTGCACAGGAGAATTAATTAAAATCAACAGCCGAAAAGGGACATCATTTTTATGCTGTTCAAATTAGTACAGGAGAGAGTTTTGACAGCAGGTGTGAGAGAATTGAGTGATGGGAAGGGAGGCCGTATGTGAGTGCTACAAAGTAAAACGTTGGTGATATTGTGAATAACAAGAATTTTTAATTATTTCTAATGGTTAGTGACAGATAGGAGTGCCACAGAAACAGAAGGTCAATGATTTTATCGAAGGATATATCTCATGATGTACATTCTTTTAAATCGTTATTTCATTCCCTTTTTCAATTTTCTGAAGTCGGCTTACAAGAAATATATCATATTGAAAAAGAGCTCAATATTCATTTTGATGACACACCAGCTTTACTAATGAGGCATTTAGAATCTTTATTTTAAGGTGTGTATCCATTTTTTAAAGATGGCACTGGAGATCAAAACATTACAAATTTGTACTTTAGAGGCCAGGGCATTGATAAAATTTCTTTAATGAATATCAGAGACTATCGTTTAAATGTTTGTTATTATTATGCCGATGATTTTTTTTTTTTTTTTTATAGATTTATTCATTATATCAGTTTTACATCAAATATAACATACAGAGATAACATCAACAAAATATAGAATATACATATGCTCTAAATTGATTTTACAAAATTTTGGAAAATTCTATAGTCTACGAATGAATTGTGACTTTTTAAAACAGAAGCATAGAATACAGTAGATACCTTTACATGGTTCAAAATATTGTAATTTGTTTCTTCTAAGGAATGTACCCGACAATACATCTTATATTTATAAATTCTGTATGCTATAAATGAAATGAGGGTATTCAGTGATACAATTTTTCTATTTTGTTCATGAAAAAAACCTAAAAGTACATGTTTCCACTTAATATCAATTTTAGTGTAAACATTTAAAGCATTCCATATTTCAAGTACATTATCACATTCAAAAATAAGATGCTTTGTATTTTCATTCTCCTGGCATATTTTACATTGACTGTGGATTTCTTTATTCCATTTACTTAAATAAACATTGTTACAAAGAATATTATTTAATACTTTGTAATTGAATTCTGCTAGACGTTTATCAGAAATATCTGATAATTTACATTTGTAGATATATTTCCAATCAACAGAATCAATATCATATTCCTTTTGTAAAACAGTCTGATAACAAGGTTTAGTAAACTTCTTATTTACTAAATTCTCATAGAAAAAACTACATCTTTGCCCTAATACATTCTCATAACCTGAATGAAAATTAAAATAATTATTATTTTGTATATTAGTAAACTTACAATTTGAAAAATCAAATTTCCTACATAAAGGCTTGAAAACAGAGGAAAGAATCTTGAATTCACATATCCAGTTTGATTTATTATTTATACAGTCTTTGAAGTCTAAAAGCGACTTGAAATTTCCTTCATCATTTAACAAGTCGTTTACATATAGAATTCCACATGTAATCCAATTTTTAAAAAATAAGGAGTTTCCCTTATACAAAAAATTGCAGTTGTTCCATATCGGTTGTTGTACAATTTTAATTGATGAAATATTTTCTGAGTTTTTAGGCTTACATTCATTGAATGAACATAACACTTGTTGATAAAACATTGGTAATTTTCCTAATTTTTGCATATTTTCTATCTTTTTTTCTGAAAATTGTAATGCGTAATTTACATCTATGTTTAATTGTTTACAGTAAGAATCAAAAATTTTGTACAGAATGTTTTTGTTTTTTAAGAGTCGAGGAACCCATGAGGCTTTTAATGCCATTATTTTACATTCAATATCAACAACTGCCAGCCCACCTTTTAAAACATTACCTTTTAAAGTATTACGTTTAATTCTTTCGGTTTTATCCCAAATAAAGTTATAGATTAAGCGTTGAATTTTTTTTATAAAGTCATTTTCGGGAGAATTAAGTATTGAAGCAACGTATGTGAGTTTGGATAAAGCAAGTGTGTTAATAATGCATTATGCCGATGATACCTTTTTTTATACACAAACTTTTACTTCAACAAATTTAATCATCAAAGAGTTCTTTTAATTTTGTCTAGAATTTAACCATCTTATCATTACAAAACAAATCAATTTTAGGTTTTAAGAGCACTTGGTATTTTATGTAAATTATTAACAGGACAATATTGGTTAAAAACAATTAAAGTGAACAATATTTAACAAGGGGTCAGTTTTTGAACGATTTTGACATGTTATAGATTTATGAAAAAGAACCAGTTTTAACTTTCCGACAGACAATAAGACTATTTTGAGGACCGGAATTGGGAGATACTTTGTCTGATTCTTTTATTTACAAATCCTTTAAATGGTTATATAAGATGTGTTTTTATTAAACGTTTGTGTGTTGTTTAAAGGACTATAAAATATTTGCAGATCCTGTAACAACGGTAAATATTTTAATGTACAGACAAGTTTATATTTGAAGTGTTCATCCTGTCCCACGAGCAGTATTTGTCTGGAATGGTTGATTGGGCAGGTTAATTATCATTTGCAATCATCTTCTATGTCCTCGAACAATACTTTGAAAGTAAATTATTATAAGTGAATAACAAAACATCATAGTGCTTAAATAACAAAAGAGAGGAACAGATAAAAACATTACTGTACAAACCAAGAAAAAGAACATAAATACAGAAAAGAAAATCTACTAAAGAAACATCTTACCAAGTTAAAAAGAACAAGAACAAGAAATAATGAGAAAGAGTGAAAAAGAAAGATGAACTGGACAACGTCACAGACCACATTAGAGAAAGACTGTGGCACAGTGAAAATAGAATTGATATCGAGCTTCAGATATTATAAACGAAGAACAACGGATTGTTAGCCTTTTAAAAAATCAAATCAACATACACAAAAAAGTGTTTCATATATTAAGTAAAGAACATAAACATTTATTAAACTTCAGCAAGAAAGGAAAAATATTTGATGTTTGAACATTACGGAATAATCTGGTGATGCTAATGAAGTCAAGAATAGGAAAAAGTGATACAAATACCACTGTCTGGGAAAACTCCTTTATTCCCAAAGACCTGCTGAATAGAGAGATGTACGTGGTCCGGGGATTGCGAGGATGTTCAGTGGAATGGGAAAATATTAAGCCATGCTAATGGAGTTTTTAAAGTAATTTAATCACAAAATTGCACTGTGATTCTTACAAAAATAGCGAAAATAGTATTCTACTCCCCTAACCTAAACAAATAGTTACTTTAATTTTATGTTAAACGTCATTAAAAATTTATAAAATATTTAATTGATAGATATATAATTCATTAATCATGAATGGTGCAATGGTGGGCATTTTACATAATCGGTGTTTTGATTTATATTAATTTGATATGATACTAGATTTTATAGAGACTTAATTAAAGTGTAATAATATTAAACACTAAATCCAAAAGATCCTTTAAATTTAGTAAACTGTTCAATGTTTTATTTTTTTTTTGTCTTTGTCAGTGTTTGTGTTTCTGTAAATGTTTGTGTATGTGTTCATAATCATATTCAAAACAAAAAATATATTAATTTTATTATTAATAAATTATAGTGATTTTGTATATTCATATTATTTTGTAAAAGAGCGGACAAAATGATAAAATAAAACTCACTTAGGCGAAGAAAAACGAAGAGAACAAGAGGCCAATTGACCTTAACGGTCACCTGAGTAGCATATATCCCATACACAAACTTGTCATGGAGTCTCATATATGCATCTAATTAATTAGGTTTCATACTGAAGTAGAAAAATTATAAATTTGTAATGACGACCACATTTCAAAGAGAACTGTGAAACCTATAATTTTGGTGAAAAACTAAAAGAGCTGGTCTACAAAATCATGAATTCAATTTTCCTTTCCAATGTGTGGGAGTAAAGAAGATAATTTTTTAACGTTATATGCATTAACATCTATACATGTACATCCATTTTGGCCCATTGAGTCAAAACCCATCCTGAAAATGGGACATGAAAATTAAAAATTCAGTAGAGGACTTCGTGGTAAGGCCTAACCAAAATAGGTTAGTTTTCGCTTTTCCGACCGTCCCTAACTTAAACCCGCCGACCCAAAGAATTTTTTCGAGTGTTTTCGTAAATTTCTGTTTGTTTATATCCGTTTTTTGTTAACATTTCGTTTTTATCCGATTTAAAAATGTAATGTGTCCTCCAAATTTAAGTCATAAAAACGCTTATAGAACTTATTTAGATGTCATCAGTGTTGTGTAGATGTTTGTTATTTACAAATGGCAGCGCATGTCTTTCCAATTGAGCTCGAGAAATGTCATATTTAGGGTGAAAGTAAATATTTTAATTTCTTGCACAGACAAAATTAAACAATGACAACAAATACTTGGTTTTTCTTATCTTACATAGTCTAATTGATAAATGGTTTAATATGTACAATTGAACAGATGGAGAGGGGGGAAAAAGCCGACCTACCGACCCTTATTTTTTTCAGCCTGAAAGCGGAAACAAATCCATTTTTTGTTAGGCCTAAACATAATTATTAGTCAGTTTTTTTATACAGATGTGTGAGAATAGAGAAGAAGATTTTTAAACATTATATGCATTAAAACTATATTGCCATATTGCCCCCCCCCCCCTCATGTCCTGAACCCCTGACCCAGGGGCCATGAATTTCACAATTTAGGTAAAGGAAATTGAGGATATCATAACCATGTATTCAGTTTTTTGCCCACATGTGTGGGAGTAGAGAAGAAGATTTTTTTAAGATTTAAAACATTTTTACTATTTTGCCATATTGGCCCCAACCTAGAGCCTGAACATCTAACAAAGGGGTCATGAATTTCACAATTTTAGTAAAGGCCCTCATGGACATCATAACCATGTATTCAGTTTTTTGCTCACATGTGTGGAAGTAGAGAAGAAGATTTTTTAAGATTTAAAACATTTTTGCTATATGGCCATATTGTCCCCACCCTAGAGCCAGAAACCCTGACCCAGGGGTCATGAATTTCACAATTTTGGTAGAGGGCCTCATGGACATCATAATCATGCACTTAGTTTTTAACAAATATATATAGGAGTAGAGAAGAAGATTTTCTAAGATTTAAAACATTTGGCCATATTGTCCCCGCCTACAGCCTGAACCCCTGACCCAGGGGTCATGAATTTCACAATTTAGGTTGAGGACTTCATGGACATCATTATCATATATTTAGTTTTTAACTAATATATATGATAGTAGATAAGAAGATTTTCTAAGGTTTAATACATTTTTTCCTATTTGGCCATATTGGTCCCACCCAAGAGCCTAAACCCCTGACCCAGGGGTCATGAATTTCACAATTTTGATAGAGGGCCTCATGGACATCATATTCATGCATTTAGTTTTGATCAAATAGATATTGGAGTAGAGAAGAAGATTTTCGAAGATTTAATACATTTTTACTATATGGCCATATTGGCCCCACCCTAGAGCCAGAACACCTGACCCAGGGGCCATAAATTACACAATTTTGGTAGAGGGCTTCATGGACATCATAACCATGCAACCAGTTTTTTCCTCACATGCGTGGGAGTAGAGAAGAAGATTTTTGAAAATTTGGCCTTTTTTGCATGTTTGGCCCCGCCCGTGGCACCCCAGGGGTGGTAGAGCCATGAATTTCACAATTTAGATTCTTTTTACCATAGAGATGCTTCACACCAAAAATGGTAATGATTGGCCTGGTAGTTTTCAAAGTTAAAAATGTAAAATTGTTAACGCACGACGACGGACGAAGAGCAATTGCAATAGGTCACCTGAGTGACTCAGGTGACCTAAAAATGTTTGAAAATCTTCTCAATAATCATTTGGTTAATGAGGCTGAAATATACTTGTGTTGAAGCCTTCTCAGATAGTATAGATTCAAATTTCTCTAAACCATGATCCCCGGGGGTAGGGTGGACCAAATTTGAGGGTTACATTTTTAAATTGTTCTTTAATTCGTCAACAGCACATTTTCTTTCCCTCAATTAGGAATTTTTAAAAAGTAAACAACTTTTTGTCCAGTCAATCTTGCTAAAAATCACCAAACCTCAAACTAAAACAAAAGGTAAAATCAGTCAATTCTTTAAAGAGAAAAAAAAGAAACAGGTAACGTTTAGTAATAAATACCGTATTGCATTTCTTTTCAATGAATTAAAATTATGTTAATTCCTTAACAGCAGATACTAATGAAAAGAATCCGTCAAGAACCCCCAGCCTAATTAAAGCTAGTCCGCTATGTTTTTAAATTTGGCATAAATTGATATAGACCAATTGCACCCCCTTGCTGCTTTTTATCACTATACGGTGGTGCTTCTGTTATGGGTGGACATGTATCAGGTGTACAGTAGCGTAAACACAAGTTATGTCCAAATGGCCTTTTGCTAACTACAGGTCATACAACCTCAACCTATTAGTGACGCAAAGTTGCGATGATGTGCGCCAGATTCGGAATTTGATGACAACAAGCGGCCAAATTACACGGTTTTGTGTGCTTAACATAACCGTTAAAGTATTCTCTTGAAGGTTTACAGAAAGAAGACAAAGGTTTGGAAATGAATGAAACTTTAGAAAAAAGGGATACATGTCTCGTGAAGCGGCTTTGCTAAACCAGCTGGACACCAAGATTTGATACTGTTTCTTTGCTTTTGGCAAACCTGTGTGCATGCTGCTTTGGTTGAAGTTGAAAATATAAGCATAAGTGACGAAAGAACAAACGCTAGTGGGTATCGACGATGCCATGAAGATTCGGAATCTATTGTTGCGGTGGTATTAGCCCAAAATGTACTTTGCTCTCTCAAACCTTCAACAGTCCAGCTGCAATAAGGTAGACGCTTTTTGAAGAATTTTGCAGCAACTAATGCAGGAAAAGATATCACATTTTAAGAACTTTAGAAACTTTTTTTATTATGTACCCATAAAGCGTGTTTACAATTAAGACAATTTTATTTATTAATATGAAATTTGATTGCTGAAAAATATATCCAACGTACTTTCTCCTTTTTTTATAGGTTAAATTCAATGGTCTCCGTCTGATTTGATCATTAGTGTACTCGGAAAACAAACTGATCCGGTTTTTGGCGAATAAATATTAATCATTGTTCTTTTAAAGGGGAGCTCTCCGATAGCTTTTAGCCAAGTACCTATCAAATTGGCTAGACTTTAGAAGGCATCGATACCATGGAACATCAAAGAATTGCATTATTGATCATTGAAAAATAAAACTTCTTTTTGTTTTTCACAAAAGCGAAATTTACTTAGAAACTAGCATAAAAACGTCATCACCATGCACAGAAGTACATGAAAAAATAATAAAATCAAAACCCCTCACTAGAACAAATATGCTTCTTTAGCTTTTGATTTTAAAAGAGTTAGCAGAAGAGGAGAAAATTGTTAACGAATGTGTGATATTGATCTAGCATCAAAAAAAATGAAGCTCACGAAAGTATGTTGGCGATATTTATTGTCATATACAATGTTTTGCCCTATAAAAGATAAAATATTTGTATTGCTTGCACATTAAATTTGTTTAACCGAGAACGATTCAACAACTGACTTGTTGAGGTTGTGACATTAAAGTTTGGTTTTATTGATACCACTTTATGAAAATTATGTGTTCTTTCAAAGTGTTGACATATACTTGGCATTTGTTTTTACTTTATTTTATTTATACTAATAATGATACAGTCAAAAATTGAGTTTCATATTAGAAAGTCGATTCAAGGCGGCAATGAATAGGCAATGAATGAATAGATGGCAAAGGAATGGAAGGAACTACAATTATAGTTAATATTCATGCGTCCGCCATTAAATTCGAAAAGAAAGCTCGGCGTACATAAAAATGAAGCACGGCGAAATGTATTCCGCGCCCGGCATCGAGTTATACGCGATTTTCTTTGGCGTCTCTGACGAGTTTAACCGACCAAATAGTATTAGAATGGCAAGAATCAGTCGATTTACCATCAACAACTTTGCTGAAGGATATGTCCACGATGAAGAAGGTTAGTTTACGAATCTATAGAGAGCTCTACCGCCAAACTTATGATTTTTTGCTGTTGTAAAATGCCTCAATGAAAGTTCATTAAAATTGTATTCGAAACTTGCATGCTAAAAGCAAAATAAAAGAAAATAAATTCAATCATAAAACTATTAAACCATTTTATAAATGAAAAATTGTGGGTGTGGCCTAATTTTTAGAGCATACACATATCTATACAAAGTGACTTTGATTTTTGCAACAGCATGCTCTTTTACATACTTGTCTGGTTTTTAAAAAAAATGATAAAACTTTGTTGTTATTATGCAATTGTGCATTTATTAAATTCATTGCAGCGTTTTTATTGTTTTCATATTGTTAAAATTATTTGATACTGATGAACTGTTAATTTTATCAAATATGAAAAATCTAATGTTTGTAAAAGTAGATCAGGGTGTCGAGCTCCATCCGTTAATTTCAGTACATCAATATTACTATACATTCTGTTATACAAAAGGAATTACCTTTAATGTTCACCCCTACACCCCCCACCCCCTTCCAAACAAAAACAATTTAGTGTCCCTGTGTACATGTTATTTCACACAGACATATCTATAGTTTTATTGTTGTTTCAATTTTTCAATATCTTTTTTTTTTTTGGTGTTTTATTCATATCATTGATTTATTTATTGGTTGCTTTATAAATGTTTTACCTTTCACTTACACATTAACGTACTTATATTTAATTTGCACACCAGTAATTTTTTTTAATTTGCAAATCAGCTACAAAAACTTTTTTTCGTTTCAGTGAGACCATGAACATCATTATAAGGTTGTGATGTGAATGAAAAATGCTTCCGATCAATGGCTAAAGCGATCCTCCCCACTCATTGTATCTTTGTCATTAAATATGTCAGTAGAAACTTCAAACTGCACATTCAAGGCAGGCTCAGGACACTTCAATTATATATTAGGACTTCATCATTTATTCTGTAAAAAAAAACCTCGAGATTAAAAACAGTGCCATTTGTTATTTCCAAAACATCAATGCCTCAGACATGGCACATACCACAGAGACAGTATGGTATAAGCGCCGAAGCATTTGAAGACATAAAAGTTCTTAAACAAATAGAAAAAGAACGGATGGTGTTAAATCTAAATTTTATTTTCCGTTACAACACCTGCTGCGTTTCCATTGCAACTTAAATTCTCAATTTAAATTTACATTACTGTTAAATCTTAAGTTGGATTTGTTCCAAAAGGATTCATTTTATCTTATCAACAGATAAAATGTGACAAGTTGCTGACCTTTAAAAAATGACTATAATACGTGGACCATTTGCATGTGTTTCCAACGAAAACGTGAAAGCCTTAAGATTATCAGAGTTTCCACCCACTCTAGCCCCCTGCTTTTAACCACTAAATTTGTACGTTGTATTACGTATATGTATAGCCCTGCCATTTTATCTCAGAATTTAAAGGGTTCATACTTCTAAGATAATTATGATATATCTATTAATGAAGTTTGCATGTTTAGTATCAGGTATTCGGCGAATTCTACTGTAAACCAACTTTTATTCGAAATATTTCTGCGAGGTTCGCGAGTGCCTCGTTGTCGCGAATATTTCTCGCAGCGAACCATTCGTTATGGTTGTTATAGTAAGACTGGTATGGAGAGGGCTTGGTCGCAAACATTAGTCGTAGCGAACCAATTTATCAGAAGTAAATCGCGAAATAAAGTCGTCGCGATTAATAGTAGGTTTACAGTATTTGCGCACATATTACGATTTGCACTACTTTGTTAACTATGCAGTGACAGCGTTGTGTAAATTATTTTCATATTTTGATGCAATTTTCTTGAGATTTAAACTTTTAAACAGTAGCATAATTATTCAATCATACTTTAAAGCTTAAAAAATTTTAATCGGGAAGTACTCTAGCCTCGCCTACTATAAAAGTAAAGTTAAGTTACATATGTATTCGGAAAACAACAAAACATTGCAAATATGCTATTTGATGCATGTTGTAGTTTCGGCATAACATTAACTTATTTCATAATACTGACTGTTCATATCACATGTCGATCATTTCTTTGAAAGGAATACTTTGATTCTGTACTGTTTACCGACAACTTAACAATTACAGCACCTTTAAACTTATATGTGTATATGGCATGTAATCCCGATCCCGATTCAGATAAATATGTGCTTGCCTGGTTCCCTGAGCTACCCATTACGCATAGGCGCCCGGCTAGATCATGCTTAGGCTGAATTTTCCCCATAGCATCCGGTTTAACCTCGCTTATATATTTTACAATACAATAGAAATACAGCAATTATCAACATAGTATCCAAAGATTGTTTCAACGTCAGTATCCTTGGGTCGTACCTAGCAGATCCAAAGAACAACGACTCCTCAATTCTGAATCATTCCATTCTTATGAATATCAGGGAAATACAGAGATGGATCAAGGAGGACGATATATTTGTGGTAGAAAGAGGATTCCGTGACGCAGAGTGTGTTGTGTGGTTGAAACGACCTTGGAATTCGAATGAAGATGCCTGCATTTATCACAAAAAGCCAAAAACAAATGTCAATAGAGAAGGCGAATAATTCCAGGCTATCACAAAAGTAAAAGTCTTGTCTTTCTAAAATCATTAATGAGCTAGTATGACATTGTAAATGAATGATTAGTCTTAATGTTTTATTTTTTTTACTATCACTATATTATACTCAATACTTACATACTGAGTATTGAAAGATAATACCGGTATGAGCATAATTTAAACTTTTATTTCAGAGAAATAAAAATGAAATGCCCTAATAGAGTTTGTTTATTATAGGTCGGTTGGGTTGTTGAATTTGTTGGCGGTAGAGTGAATGTGCTGTCCTGGAGACAGTAGTATAACCTTTATTGTGTGTAAGGTAAAAAGCTGAAAGACTACAAAAAACAATTACAGCAATGTGACAATAGAGTAGAAATAAGATGAATTATGACAGGAACAGTGTTCCATACTTTTTAAGAACAAATAGGGGAGGTTTGTAAATAATACACATTTCCTAACAAATTTCTCGCTAAATTACTTATAGATAATAGTTAAATCACTTACAAAAAATAGAAAACAGAATTATGAGTAAAACTTTCCTAAATTGCAATAATTAAAAGTTGACTGTCAACCACGTGTAGTACATGTGTATAAAACATCGAACAGTTATTTTGCAGAAATTAGACACCATGCATAAAAAAGGTTGAATCAGAAGATAGCCTACATTCATATCTAATCATTTACACAATGCATAAGACAAATAAACATTTAACTTACACTGCGGTAGGCCACCATTGCCTCAAACTAAAAACAACGATCAGCAAACATGGCTGACGAGACTTTCCTAACAAGGGCAATAACTCCAACAAATGAAAAGAAAAACTAGAAAACTGACCAGTCAGGAAGGGCCCCGCTATGACAATTAATATAGAGAAGTGAAAAAAAACTTTGAATTCCATCCTCTTTATATTAACAATGATGAAAAATAAATGCCCGGCAGAAGATGTAAAGAACTGGAATATATAGGATCTCGTGATTTGTAGTTGGATATGATTTTCATCCAACAATTAAAGTGTTTTTTTCTTGAGCCTTAGTGAGGGGATAAAACACACAAGTTGGATAAAAATCATATTATACTACAAATCATGAGATTCTATTTATCCCATATTTTATACACCGCAATCAATGTTTACACTGTTTATAAAACTCTACATTATTTTTACTTCATTATGCCTAGGCAAATCCCATTGTAAAGTCACAACTCTGGAATATCAAAAAAATATCCAATGAGTCATATCCACGGGATAAAGTGGGTTAACATGGGATGAAATAAAATTTGTTAAAAAAACAAAGAATTGATACCAATGCAATGATACCTAGGCTTTGCCTCTATTCAATAAAACTATCATAAATCATTGTGTACGGTATTTTAACCCCCAAAAATATGAATATTATATTTCAAATCCATATTTCAAAGAATGTACACAATACTACACATCATTCAAAATTGACCTTAACTTCAAAACAAAGTTCATTTGCAGACACAGGCAGTGCAGTAATTAATCTCAATGTGACAGATAAAGATAAAGCTTAGGATTTTCTTCCTGTGGAAGGTTAATTAATCCCAAAGGACAAATATTGCACAGCCTTCCATGTATACAATGGTAACATTCTCAGCAGTTATCTCTCTTTGCCCATTCATTCTCAGCAGTTATCTCTCTTTGCCCATTCTTCTTATGCATAGTTATGAATCTACCCCACCACCCCAGCTCCAAACCAGAAGACATAGAGAACCAAATTTAGCATCAAAATATGTATTTCTGCCTACTGAACTACCATACCAAATTTGAACTTGATTGGGCAACCATAAAAAAAGTTATTAGAAAAAAACAGGAAATTTGTGGACGGAAGAGTGACAGACGGACGGACGGACGGACAGAAGGACGGACGGACAGAGTGATTACTATAGGGCACCCGCAAATCCTTGCGGGGCCCTAATAACTCTTAAAAAACAAAGGCAACACACTCCCCGCCTGATGTTACAAACATCACTATGCAATAATTCAAATCAACTGAGTTTCAAATATACAAACAGCACCAAGTTAATGCAAAACAGTTCATTCATTTTGGATCAAAACGACCAGTTCGGTTACAGGTCGGACAAACGTTGTGGAGTGTCCGTCGCAATACACTACACAAATTTCTGCTTTGCGTACTCGTCCATCAGTGCTGGGAACACTCTGACGACTCTTCCAAGGGGCCACGAGTTACGGGTCACCGAATTGTCTTTTAGCAAGATCACATCTCCAATGACCAAGTTCCGCTTTTCTTGTTTCCATTTCCTGTAATTTTGCAATGTCTGAAGGTACTGGGTTCTCCATCTCTTCCAAAAGGTGTCAGCCAAATGTTGCACTCTCCTCCACTGGGAACGTAAGAGGTCCTTACCATCGGTGGGTATATAATCAACTGTATTGTCTGGTTTATGAGTCAGGAGGATTGAGGTGGATTGAATAGACATACAACTCCACTTTTGTACAGATACTCTTTCACGGGTCCATCCTCAACATTTACTGCGAAGATCATCCGTGGCGCATACCAAATTTGTCCCCCTGTCAGAGCGTATCTGCTTGACTTTACCTCTGATGGCAACAAAGCGTTTGAAGGCATTAATAAATGATGACGAGGACATCTCCTCAACGACCTCAATATGTATTCCTCTGCTAACCATGCATGTAAAGAGAATGGCCCATCTTTTGGCATTAGCAGCCCCACCTCTTGTCTTCCTGGTTACTACTTCCCAGGGGCCAAACGTATCTCGGCCGACGTACGTGAATGGTGGACCTGGCTCGAGAAGGTCAGGGGGTAAATTTGCCATCTTCTGATATGCAAACTTTCCACGCAGTTTTCTACATTTCACGCAATTGTAGATAATGGACGATATCAAGCGTTTACTGCCTGTAATCCAGTAGCCAGCATTCCTAATGGTTCCAGCGGTAATGTGTCTCCCCTGGTGTTGTGCTAAATCATGAAAATGTCTTGTAAGGAGTGTGGCTATGTGATGCTTTCCTGGGATCACAATAGGATTTATCTCAGCTTGTGGCAATATATTACTCCTATTCAAACGTCCTCCCACTCTGAGAATGTCATCTGAGTCAAGGAAAACTCCTAAACACAAGGAGCTCGTGCAAGGTAAGGCTTTGCCTTGCTTTAGATAGTCAATTTCCTCTCTATAAGCCTCTTGTTGAACGGTCTTGATGATCAGTTTTTCTGATTCTTGATATGCTTCAAACGTTCTCGATTTTGTGCAATAATGCCAACCCTTGCACTCGTTGTAGCCACAAAATGATCTGATGATGTGTTGAAGGAATGCAAATGTCCGTACGAGTATCGTCCAGTTTGAAAATTTGGAGAATCTGTGGGATCCCAGCAATTGCACAGATGAGTTGGTTTTCATGCAGGTAATGGGTCTGATTTCCTTATCACTCTCAGGATTCACAATGACAATAGACACCATGCATAAAAAAGGTTGAATCAGAAGATAGCCTACATTCATATCTAATCATTAACACAATGCATAAGACAAATAAACATTTAACTTACACTGTGGTAGGCCACAATTGCCTCAAACTAAAAACAACGATCAGCAAACATGGCTGACGAGACTTTCCTAACAAGGGCAATAACTCCAACAAATGAAAAGAAAGATAACTCTTAAAAAACAAAGGCAACACAGTGAAAACATGGAAATATCTTGGCAAAACGCTTCCAAACAGTCAGATTCCATATATCGGAGACTACGCTTTGATTGTTTGTAGTCGTTGCAACAAATATCGGCCTCCGATCACCTCGGGAACATTTGATGATTATATTGCAATCGCTTCTAAAATGACAATGTTGGCCAAGCAAACAAACAAACTCCAACAGTTTGTTCTTGAAAATGGTATGTTGACAAAAAAAGTTTATTTTTTCATATACTTGTAAATACTTATAATTATATAATACATGTATATACTATATACAAATATGTATATATATGCGTTTTGATGATCAAAACATTTGAATACTGTAGGGTTGGAAGAAAGATCCATGACTTCCACTGATGCCACAACATTGTAATGGATTTCCCCAGACTTCCTGAAGAGGAAATTAGAGAACTCACTATCGGCGTGGTTAAAAATGGCAAAGTCTTATGCAGCAGAGCACCTCACAGATGATGGAATGTTTGAAATTCTTGTGAGCAATGAAGTTCCCAATATTGTTTATGCTAAAATTCAAAACCGCCACACATCCAAAAAGTAGTCACCGTGGATAAGATACTGTGAAACTATCCTGTCCTGGTACTTTTCTTGTAAGAATCGAGCACGAGTCGTTGGAATCTGTAAGCACATATCCTGCTTTATATTTTTTACCTATGCTTTATATTTATATCTATATTTGGTAGTTGCCTTTGGCCAGACATCATATTAATGCAGGAGATGAGTCTCTTGGTATTCTGGATTGGACAGAGGATGTAGATGATACAGCTCGTGCCATTGGCAGTTCCGAAGATGAAGACGCTCTGTATAATCAGGGACAGGAAGAGTAGCTAGCATACATGTAGCTTGTGCGGTATATGTAATGTGTACAATATGCAACTGAACAGATTTATGAAAGAAAATACTTTTTCATCAATTAAACTTAATTTTATAATTCAACAAGTCCACCGCTAAGCAGAGCATCCCCTCGCGACAAGAGTTATTGTGTGGGGGATGCATTCTTTAGGAATAAATAGTTATGTAAAATTAATGTAAATAAGGAGACCACATTCTTCTGACCCTCCATTACTACAAAAACTATTTTTTTTTACCTGTACTAGATCTAAATGCAAAAAATATCAAGTTGTTGATTTGAACTGCTTACTTTCACTTTCAAATTGGTTTCACAGAAGTGAAGCTGAGATGAAGTAGTTATTGTTAAGTCGTACATAAAATTCCTGTTAAAAATTGTATTATTTGAACGATTTATTTAAAAAGTCCTCAACTAATTGACTTTAAAAAAATCAGGGTTTGTCCTTTTTACATGCCACACACACACACATATATATATATATTTATATATATATATATATATATATATATACACACACACACACACACATACACACACACGTACACGTATGAAAAAATTAAAGATATGCAAACGGAATGGAGCCATGGATTACAATTATTATGTTATACATGTATATTATTCTTCTTTTTTTTAAAAAAAACACCAATTAGGTTGCACTGGTCCAAACGACGTCATTGAAATAATATGTAGTAGTTAAGTTTGATTTTGGGTACGATGGAGCAATTCCGATAGAGTTGTACCCCTTGGAGGTAGAAAAATTCCAATTATATTCTCCCTCACTACGTTCGTCCGTATATAAAACAATAAAGTGCTAATTGAATAAAACCAACAAGAACTACATTAGGTACGCAGCTCGATAGCGTTATTTTATTTACACAAAAACACATATTAAGAACCATCTGTCAACCAAAATTCAACACTTTCCATATCATCTGCCATTTTAACTTGCATCGTAACTAGCGAGCGAGCTGCCCCCGCATGGTCCTACTATTTATATTACTTGATCACGTGACTCGAAATCCATTCGATTACGTATGAAAACCTATCACGCACATAATTTTAATTATATTCTCCCTCACTACGTTCGTCCGAATATAAAACAATAAAGTGCTAAATGAATAAAACCAACAAGTACTACATAGGCACGCTGCTTGCTAGCGTTTAGCGTTTAGAGATTCAAAGAGATACTAATATGACGTTTGGGTGACAGATACACAAGCAATACAATTTTATAACACAATAAACGACAATATACATGAATAAACATTTATTTTTATGTGCTTAAATTTTTTGTAACGTTTTATTGCTTTTGAACAGTGTGTTTAACATAATTGTCCCTTGAAAAATACGATTCCCATCGGTCATGTAGTTTTAATAACCTATCATTTACCCCACATGAAGCTGCAGATGTAGCAAACTATGCAAACAAAAAAGCTTTGAATTTAAACCAATAGACGATAGAGCCTCAAGCAGAATTTCTCGCACCCTAGTATAAGACAAAGGTTTGTTAATGACACAAAGCTTATGACAATTTTGCGATTTCAAATAACGTATGGAACGAAAAATGAAATTGTTTGGCTTATCTGCAAGCTGCAAATACAATGAAGCGCATTGAAGTGGTAAAAATGTTCGTTTAAATGGAATATTCTAAACTTTGTATCGAACGTCAATTGTTACATAGGACACGCCCACTTATTTTATAACGAGGAAAATAGTATTCTTAACTATGCTTTCTGAACCGCTCATCTTCTAAACAACACAAGCAGGGCTGCGGACCGAAATGTGGACACAAGCTGATCATGAATCCCGATATTTTCTCAATATATGTTTTCCATGCCCAGTCCCCTCAACAAGCTGCGAACACAGCAACAAATGCAGAATATCGAAGAAAACGAAGAACGTAGCTTACCCCTCTAAAACGAAAAACTGAAACATGTGCATATATGTTGTAAAAAAACCTTTTCTTTATTTGCAATACAGTACATGTAACAGGAAGTTCAAAACACAAAGTTACTAAAAATATTCTTATTCTGAACAATATCATTGTTTCTGAACATAGTTGGAAAGAAAGAAAGTTTTTGTTTTTTTGTATAATGTGCGTGTGTGAAATTCCTGCTTGTGTTGTTAAGAAGAGGGGCGGTTCCGAAAGCATTGTAACGAATACTATTTTCCTCGTTTCAAAAGAAACAGGTATGTCTTATGTAACAATTGACGTTCGATACAAAGTTAAGAATATTCCATTCAAACGAACATTTTTACCACTTCAATGCGCTTCATTGTTAAGCTTTGTCCAATAAACAGGACAGGTAGATTTGCCTGTACTGGCAATAAGCACATCATTACCTCGTCTATAAACATCAGTTTTGCTTCGTTCAATATGTACAGACATTTACATTTCATGAAATGATATTTTTCTAACACGTTAATTTGCTAACTCTGTATCTGAAAAATCCTGCAAATCCAATCAAAAATTTAGCGCACACTCTTACACATAATAAATCACGTTTACAGTTGCCATTTTCATACTTCGCTATGACCTGTTCTAAAATTTCAGGGGTAATCTATTCCTTCTTCTGAATCGGCTTGCTAAGAATTCTCTTTCTCATAACCATATGTAAAAGCTTAGAACCCACGGATTATTAACACATACATTTAGATCATGATACCACTTAATACTGTAGGAATATGCTGATAACACTGAATCAGACACTGACTCCTGCACTAAACTGCTAAGAAAATAGGCTACTGTACTAACTGTAGCTGGCGAATGAGAAACGCAATGCTTTAAACACCAGCTTTGAAACTTCTTGAAGTAAGAATCATACTTTTTATTCGAGTTGTCGCTCTTTCCTCTTCTGATGATATAACGAATGTTCGAAGCTGCTGATGAAAATCTGTTGTCCTTTTCCAAGTCCTGAATTTCCGTCCAAATATTGCGGACCTATATGTAAAATTTTTAAATAAATTTAAATTAAAAACCATATAAAACGATCAACATTACTGTTTAAATTTCTTCTTTTTGCACATGGTGCTTTATAAAAACACATGGTGTCACTATTGTGTAACTTTCGCACATGGTGCCTATATCCACATAACAAAATGCACATGGTGCTTAAAGTTCTTCATTTCTCCTTGCAGTGTTTCATTCAATTTCAACACCTCTAAAATCCACTTTCAAAACCAGCACGTTACTGTTAAATCTTTCTGCAGCAAAAATGCTTTTAGTATCTGAACCAACCTTAAAAAACCTTTTTGGATTTTTATATTCAACTAGAGGTACTGTGAGCAAGCTCACAATTGATACCCCCCGCTAAGATAAAAATCATAATGTGTGTATTTTTCCAATTATAGAAAATATTGTATGAATCTATTTCACCATCCATTTTCTATAAATAACAACTGCTCTATTTTTTTAAACTGTTGATCATAAGCAATAGTTGTGTGAAGTAAAACATTCCATGCTTCTCCATAAGAAAGATAATGACCGAACATGAATTTTGCACTTTTTCTGCCAGTGACCTTGACCTTGCCCAAAATGACGTTGGGTCAAGGTCATGACACACCCTTTGGTCCTAAGCTTTATTCGTGTGAAGTTAGAACATTCAATGCTTCTCCATAAGAAAGATAATGACCGGACATAAATGTTGCAATATTTTTACCAACGACCTTGACCTTGCCCAAATGACCTTGGATCAAGGTCATGGCACACCCTTAGGTCATAAGCAATCGTTGTGTGAATTAAGAACTTCCAATGTTTCTCCATAAAAAAGATACGGACCGGACACAAATTTTGCACTTTTTCTGCCAGTGACCTTGCCCTTGCCCAAATGACCTTGGATCAAGGTCATGGCACACCCTTAGGTCATAAGCAATCTTTGTGTGAATTAAGAACTTCCAATGTTTCTCCATAAAAAAAGATACGGACCGGACGCGAATTTTGTATTTTTTCTGCCAGTGACCTTGACCTTGTCCAAATGACCTTGGGTCAAGGTCATGACACACCCTTAGGTCATAAGCAATCTTTGTGTGAAGTAAGAACTTCCAATGTTTCTCCATAAGAAAGATATGGACCGGACACGAATTTTGTATTTTTTCTGCCAGTGACCTTGATTTTGTCCGAATGACCTTGGATCAAGGTCATGACACACCCTTAAGTCATAAACAATCTTTGTGTGAAGTAAGAACTTCCAATGTTTCTCCATAAGAAAGATATGGACCGGACACGATTGCACAGACAGACGGACGGACAGACGGACGGACAGACGGATTAGGTGATTCCTATATACCCCCCCCAAACTTCGTTTGCAGGGGGTATAATAAACTTTAACACAAAATTGTAAAAGTTAGATTTAGCGTTCCAAACCATAGGCCAAAACAAAGACGATAAACATTTTGAAATAATTAATGTACCAAACGCTTTGCAAATTCTCATATGCACAATTACTCGACAAATTATAACAGGAGGCGGAACAACCCAACAATTTTCATCCGCCCAAATTTGTGCAAAAGCGTCAACTCCTGATGTCCCAGGAGTCCAAACTCTAGAGTAAAAATTTTTGTCTTTAGTATTTTTGCTGTCTGCAAATAAATCACAGGTATATTAAACGAAGATACGTATATACCCCACATGTTATTAAAGCATTCAAAAATTTTATCTGAAACTCCCCAATCATCGTAGTCATACAGCTTCCTTAGCTCATCTGCAACTGTATTCATTGTTCTAGGTACCCATTCTATTTCCAATTTTATCGAATATGCCACACATAATCCAAACATATCTAATGCAAGCTGATGCAGCTCATTGTTCATACTACCTTCACATGCCCGAAAGGCAAAACAGTGATTCAAAATATCTATTTTTACCTTCAATTTCCCAACTAAAACCTAAATATTTCTGAAATTCAGGATGTATATCTACATGGTGCTAACCAGATTTTAAATCAAACTTAATCATAAACTTTCCCTTTCTTGCGTAATACATCGCCTCTTTAATACCTTTAAATTTAACTTTTTGTTTTTCAATGAACTGATTTACATGCCGAAGATCTAGCACCAAATGTTTTTTTACCTGAGGTATTGACCGAAACTGTCAATGGATTAACTACAAAAGATGGCTTATTAACCTCCTTTATACACCAATTATCAAGAAGTTCTGAAACAGCGCCATTATAGGGGGATGGTCACGATTTTGGTCAAATTTTATTTCTATATTTTTATTATTTACGATGCTTTAGGAATGCATTTCTAATGATCAAATTAAATTTGAGAGTCATTCGTAGAGTTATAAGCAAGATACAGGGCTCACAATTCTTTTTCATGTAAACAAGGCTCGTGCCCTGTTTTTGTTTACATAGGTTCAATATACTAGGAAAAAATCTTTTTCTTGCTTATTGGTCTGTCTTTTTATTTATTTCAAGCATAGATAAACAGTTCCTAATGTTTAACACATTCGTTTTAGGTTTAAAACTGAAATTTTTATTTCAACGTGTAAAATGTAAACAAACGCTTTGTTTACATAGCAAAGAATTTCAAGCTCTGTAACTCGCTTATAACTCAACAAATGATACTCAAATTTCGATTGCCTCTTAAAAATGCCTTTCTGAAGCATTGTAAATAATAAAATCGGAAAAATAATTTTGACCAAAATCGTGACCATGCCCCTTTAACAAAATCTGCATTATTCAATGATGACTTGATGGGTTTTTTAAGATGATATTCGTTGGAAATTCTTTAAAAGGAATTGCATACCCACATTTTATAACATTCAAAATGAAACTATTAGCATTAAGGAAGGAGTCTTTTCATTATCAAACATACTTCTTATAATAAGAAATGCATGAAATTTTGACACAGTCAAACGGATCATATTACTTAATGATTCTATCAGTTTAATTAAATTTGACCTTTTTGTTTTCGGATAAAGGTCAGGTCAAGGTCACTACCTTTTTCCTCAACATAAAGAGTGATAAAAATAAGTGTAGCTCTTTATAGTTCTGTAGACATTTGTTTAAGATTTGAAGATTCAAATCTTCAATACAATGATAGACCATGAGCGTGTCTATCAGCTTATACTACTAAATTGGAATAAATATTTATACTAAAATTGATATTGCTTAGCCCGCATTTCCTCTAATTTTCTTAAATTTTGAAGAAATTTTGATTATTTTTTTATGCTTCCAATAATAAAATATTTCTAATTTTTTATGTATTATGAAGACTTTATATAAAGATATAAATTGACAGAAAAGCTAATATATTGACCGTTTCATAAGAGAGAAAAACTGATTTTCGTGATTTTTTCACAAAAATCAATGTATAGAATGGGCGCTTTAAAAAGCTTATAAAAATGTTATTTGATAGGCAAATCATATTTTAAAAACACATTCTGAAACCCAAGTATCATATTATTAGTTCACATTAGTAAAAAAAAATCCAACATTATTGTTATTGTTTTTAAAATGCTAAAACAGACTCATTATATATATATAATCTGCAACAATTCTGAATTGCGCAACATGTGATATTTTCCTACGCCAATATTACGCCAAAAATATAGTCCTTGTTCAATTCTAAACATTAATTACATTTTTCTATGCCAAGTTGTATGATAGTAAAAAAGAAAGAAAAATATACTATTTTAATTTCCTTTCATCTTGATTTAATGAACAATTAATCAAATTTACGTTTGACAAGTCGAAAACCAGAAAAGACTCCTTCCTTAAGTTTAGTAATCCAAAAACCCACTTTTTTAGCTTTGATTTAACGCTAATAACTTTAACATTTTGTTTATATTCATATTTCTCATGCAAATCAAACATATACTTAATTTCACTATGTTCACTATTTTGGGACTCCGCTAGTATTTGGTGCTGACAGGGTTTTGGCTGTCCTTTAAGATAGGGGCATTCCCTGACCATGTGACCGACATGCCGACCTTAGAAACACCCAGCACGCTCTCTTGGGAATTGAGATCCTGTGGGTCCGACTTTTGAGGATGCATTGCTTAATTTGTCGGTGGAGCTATACCACTGGCTAAAGCCACGAAAAAAGTCACTGGGCGCAAAACCGCCCCTGCACCTGTCGTATGGTCTACTTCTGTAAGCACGTTTCCTTGTAGCACGACCCATAGCGTAACGAAGCTTAGCAGCATCTTCAGTACTGTCTGCCAGTGGGTCGTCCAGATATTCGTGTACTGTGTCCCAGCCATGACGGTCAGCAATTTTAAGGATTTTGTTTCTTTGTTGTAGAGCGGCTTTCTCTTCTTAATAACGAACGCGGCCTTTGCTAAATTTCCCTCCTGAACCAGTCCTTCAATTTCAGCCAACTTTTGGGACCTCTCCTGGTTGAAAGCAAATTGAATTTTGCGCCCCTCGTGCGTAAATTCAAAAGCTGGTCCGGTCTCTGTCACGTGCGCAGCAATGCTCACCGTGTTGTTTTTGCAAGTTGCTCAGTAAGCCTCTTTATGTTATTCACAATTAAATTACTCTGCTTTTCCAGCGCTTTTTTTAATGAGGAACTAAATAACGAAACTACCTCTTCGTTTGATAGTCCTAAATCAACACTTCCCATATCATCTGCAGCCATTTTAACTTTACTCGCAAGTAGCGAGCGAACTGAGAATGCCACGCCACTGCATGGTCCTACTATTTATATTACCTGATCACGTGACCCAAAACCCATTCAAGTACGGATGAAAACCCATCACGCACATAATTTTAAATATTTGCATTTTCCGTTCATCTTCGCAGAGGATGCACATTTTGAAATTAAAATTAGTATACAGGTTTATCATGATAATATCATGATTTTGGACATTTATTTGCGGTTCCCGTTCATTTTCGCCGCAGAGGTTGAACTTACTGAGGTGAAATTTGGCATAATGTTAAAATAGTTCATAATAAGAGCAATGATTGCAAACAATCTTAATGAGTTACCTTTAACTTATAATTAATTAAGTAAGTCTTTTTTTTCGGTTCAATATATTCACGGATACGTATTCAGTACCATTTAACAGTAATCTGGTTATCATATTTTTAATCAATGAAAAAAAGGAACCTGTAATGTTCAGACTAGATGTTTTTGAATTACAAATTTGTTAGATTAAATCCATCCTGTAATTCGGCGAATTTATTCAACTGGAATTGCTGGTCAAAGATTTATGATCAACCAAGATAGTGACGTCACAACTTTTATCTGCTGGTGAAGTTTTGAAAAGGGCATGTTCACGATTTGAGCTTAACTAAAGTTTTTCAATTTTTTATTCTAAACATGAACATAAATGGGAAAACTTTACTTGAGTTAGATGATACATTTAGTTGGAAATCAAAGTATAATGTACTTTTTAATTGTACAAAAGAGTAAGCTATTATGGTTGGAATATAGGATATTCCATAGAATTCTAGGAACAAACAAATATTTATTTATTTGCAAAATTACATGCAATAACAAATGCAATCTTTGTACAAAAGAACCTGAGTCAATTGAACATTTGGGTTTTTTTATTGTTATAAGAGTAAACAACTATGGGTGCAATTAGAGCATTTTTTGTCGTATTATTGTCATTTTGATATAAACTATTAACAAAGCAATTATTGCTTATATATTTTTACAAATCAAGGAAAAGTTCCGATCTGCATATTAGCGAATTAATGAAATCAATATTTGCATATTATTTGATAGAGAGAAAGTTGTTTGCAGTAAAAATGAGATATGATTATTTTATTACTATGTGAAAAACTATTGAGAATCTTATTGCAAACTTTCATGTTTATCAGTTTTAATCCCTCCATATGATTACTTGTTATAACGGGCATTACACATATATCTATATCAACATGTAATTATCACATGCATATAACCCCCTAGTAACCATGGTAACTGTACATTTAGAATGAGTGAGAGTGAAAGTTTGTGTTCTGTCTTTTTTATGTGTTTGTCTTTATATATAGAACTATTGTATTGATTGGTAATAATAGAAATAAGGCATGAAAAAAAAAACCAATTCTTTATTTATTTACATGTATTTACAACGGTCACCCAAAATTGATTATTTAATGAGTCAGGAGCCGTTTCCAGGGATTTTGTAAAAGGTGAACTTCGAAGGGAATTTTAAAAGGTTATAGAAAAAGGCCAACTTTTCTTATCAAAATGTCTCAACACAGGCCTTTGAATTTCAAGTACCATTTGACACAGGTTTTGGCTATGAAAGAGAACTGGGTTTATCGCGCTCACCAAATTCAAATGAAAAAGTATTTCTTACATATTTGGAAACAGCAGATCGACTCAAACATTAATGGAAGGACCATTCAAATGAATTACCTCAAACATCTTTACAGAAAACGATATTTTCAATATTTCAAAGAAAACACGAAATCTTGTCAAGCAAGCAGTGGCCAGGGATTTTTTCAGTGAATTCAGGAATTGCAGGGGGTGAAGCTCCTGGATTTGAAGAGTTAGTTTTTGAGTTTTCAGTGGGTTTTTAAAGAAGAGATATTTTCTCAAAATGTTACAATATTACATACTGTGGGTGTAAGGGAAATTTCGAATTTTAAAAGAATGTGTATATGAAATACGGATGCCACAGCGAAAACCAACTGCGTATGACTTGATATAAAACGTTTTGAAACAGCTCTACTTTCCAAAAACAAAACATACAAACCTTAAATGGCAAACTTTTGATCAAGTTTATTATTGTGACTTTGTTCAAATTTGAATCATCCGCTGACTTTTAACTAAGTATACACCGCCATGGAATACAATTACAGACAAACAGGCTGGAATACACTCAATATTTATTGTTCCAAGATTTTAGTATGAAAATATAAATGGAAAAGGGGTTAAAAGTTGTTCATCTCAATTGAAAAAATTTATTGTACATTGTTTATAATTATTTTAGCAATTAACGTGAAAGTCGGTATAGTTCGTTTACATAATGATTCAAAAGAACTCACCAATGACCTGTATGACATCGATTTCTACTTCTTTGTGTATATGAAGAGACCAAGCGATGATAATCTTTCTTTATTCATGGTGGAACGCAGGTATGTTTAGACACGTTTAAGGACACTAAAATATCTTTCAACTGTGGCTGCTGCAACTGGTATTGATAGCAGAATTAAGAGAATAGCATAGGTAGATGGATAGAGTGCTCTGTTGCTGTCTTCAAGCGTCTCGACAATTTTGTATTCAAAACCTGGAGTCTAAGTGGCAAGAGGGAGAAATCTTAGTATTTGACCTCAGTCCCCAAAAGACGTTCACCAATCTGCAACATTACACAGTTGTTTTAAACATTCAATATCAGGATATTCAGGCACACAGGTCCGAGTGCTGGATATCATTGTAAATTACTTAAAGCTGCCATCCTTAGTGCATGAAGGACTGATCCCACTTTCTTTTGTGATGCCATGATAATCTTTGTCTTCATCGTGTTTTGCTTTCAAATACGTAGAATGCTTTGTATTGACGTATGCTTTTTGATTGTTTTGTATTGACTTACTTACGTCGTTGAGTCATAATCGGATGTAGAAAAAAGAATAAATTAATGTAAAATATGGAAAGACGGTATTTTCCGGAATCATAATAATTGCAAGGTTTACGATGAAAATTAGGTACATTTAATTAATCCATGGAGCCTAAGAGGTAGTTCGATGTGTTTACGTGCAATCAATAGGACATATGCTTTGGAAAACTGTGTATCCATTTGCATTTTTACGTAAAGTGCGCTATGCAAAGCCATCGCTAATAAAAATGGAGGCATGCAGAGAAATGAAAATACTTACTGATAGTCTTGTAAATAGCCCAAAGCATATTGTAATCTTAGAACTTTATATATTCAAAAATTGTGAAATGCATGGCCTCTGGGTCAGGGGTTAGGCACTAAGGCGGGACCAATATGGCCATATTGTGAACATGTATTACATTTTAGAAAATCTTCTATACACGCATTTATATATTTGTGAGAAACAAAATGCATGAATTTGATGTTAATACAACCCTCTACATAATTTAATAAATGTATGGCCCCGTATGTCAGTGGTTCAGGTCCTTGGGCAGGACCAATATGGTGATATAGTGCACATACATTAAATCTTAACAATAAAAATATCCTTCTCTACTAGCTTTTTTACATGTATTTGAGAAAAACTAAATACCTAAGTATGATGTTAATGTATTTCCTACCTAATTAAATAAATGTATGGTGTCGTATGTCAGGGGTTAAGGCCCTTTGTCGGGACCAATATGGTCATATAGTGCACATGCATTAAATCTTAGTAAAATATTCTTCTCTACTAGCGTTTTATGCATGTATTTGAGAAAAACTAAATAAGTATGATGTCCATGAAGCCTTTTAATAACTAAGGCGTCAATATGGTCATATTGTGAAAATATAACAAATCTTAAAAACATGAAAATCTCTGACATATCCATCTACGGACTATGATACTCAGCTGAGCGTCAAGACCTGTTAGCCTCTTACATGTATTTATTAAAATGACAAAAAATTAACAATTTGTTTAAATGTATGATAACTGAAAAGCGGATTTCTTATTAAAGAGACACATTAGAGAAAGAAAAAATCTTTAAAAATGGAATTATTTTTCGTTAAAAGCTCAGTTCATTTTTGTGAAAAGTTGATAGTATTTATTATATAACTGCGTTAGAATTCGAATATTGTGTAATATGATAGTGGTATTCTAAACTTCTATAGTGCAAAATGATATGGAACCTACAACGTCCTTCTGACGCCAAAAACAGAGATAAGCCGCATAAGTAGACGTTCAATCGAAAAGAAAGTAAAACTTCACTTTACAACAACTAACAAGATGGGATATCTAAAATTCGTTACTATTACAGTGGGTGTCGCTATTCTTGCTATACTGGTCTCATTTTACATAGTCAAAGAAGGTACTAAACGCACGCGTTATTCATAATTCATTACTGTGTTAACTGTTTATCATAAACATTATGCAAAAATAATTTTAAATAAAATGTTGTCGACCATTTTCATGATAAGGCACATTAAAAAAACTAAGGTAAGTCTTTGTGGCATGTTAAAGATCAAAGGAATCTACTTATATATATTTAAATTGTCATACTTCCGGCATCATTCGGTACATGTTTAATTAATCTTTAAAAGAAGATAACTCTCTGATTAAAAACACGTGGCTTTTTGTTTTTTGGAAATGTTTCAGGTCCGAACATTCAGGTATCTGTCTCAAATGAAAAAGAGACAGTGATGCAAAAGATCAAGGACGGTCTTTACCATGTTAAGGTAAAACTTTGAAAATTAAATCTGTTTATTATTGCTGTTCCCCCCTTCGAAGAATGGAAGGCATACTGCTTTACTGCTGTCCCCCTGTTTGTCAGTCGGTTGGTCTGTCGGTCCACCAATAGTTTCCGTTCATTTTCTTCGCAAAGGTTGCCTGAATTGAAATGAAATTTGGTATACATATTTATCATAATAATACATGTATCTAGGTCAAATTCAATTTTGGGTACGATCAAGCAATTTTTGAAATAGTTTTGCCCCTTGGAGTTAGAAAAATTCCAATTATTTGCAGTTTCCGTTCATTTTTTTCGCAGAGGTTCACATATTGATATGAAATTGTGTATACTGATTTATCATTTTAATTTCGAGGCCAAGTTCGATTTTGGTTACGATCGAGCAATTTTCGACAGAGTTATGCACCTTGTACCTAGAAAAATTCCAATTATTTGCAGTTTCCGTTCATTTTTTTCTTGAGCGTTTCCAAGTGCATCTCTTGTTATTTTACACATGCATGTAATTTGTGTTTGCAACAAGTGTTTTCATTACATAAGATTGCTTTCGTTTGAATGTGACCCAAGTTAGGCACGATACAAATTTTAAAATTTACGGCGCATAGTACGTTAAATTGCACGTATGAAATTGTGCATAGTTTAAGGCACTCCAAATTCTCAAAAAATGAACCAAACATATTTTTGCAGGCAATAAACCAGGTTTATCGGTTGTAAACTGTAGCTTACGGACAAAAACATTAGTTAACGTCGTTGATATATATATTCCACATTTGTAAACCAATGTTAACTCGATCTTGTGTGGTTCAGATGTGTAAACTATAAACACTAAAAAAAGCATTAATTTTGTTATTGCAAAACATTGTTTATCTGATAAATGAATAACTCTTAATTTAAGTTAACTATTGTACATTATAGTTAACAGATGTAAATCAGCAAAATCTATTGTTAACGCTTATTTACAGACAGGAAAAGTTAGATTAGCATTCGTAGACTACAGTCTACAACCTTTAAATTTAGTTTTGCAGGTGGAAACTATACGCAGTTAACAAATCGTTAACTATAGTTTGTGGTTCGTAAAATAATTAGCCTAGTTTATCAATGTTTTAATTAGCTTATTTTTGTGAATTTTGCGTGCCATAATTGTTTGATTTTAAATTTCCTTCTGATAGTGAATTTGCATAAGGGGAAACATAGTGATACTTTCAATAATCGTTATTGGAATATTATAGGTGAACCAAATGGATGCTTCACTTATTGAACAACAACTCGATAAGTTCAACGTTTGGGAAGAAGGGGCCGAGTTTGTACACATGAGGAAAGTCAAAATAGAGCAATTTCCAGACCTGCTTGATCACCTTGCAGAAAATTACAGAGACAGTGGTATGCTTTTAGTTCACACTTATAAATATAAACAATATTTATATCATACTTGTACAATGTATGACAGTCAGTCTTGGGTGTGCACTGGAACGCCGTATTTTTGCATTTTACTTTCCACATAATTTTTAATTACATTATGCATTATAATAACTCCATACAGTACAGCATATTTCGATCTGACATATTTGTAACACGTATGGAAAATATTTCATTTACGCATAAATGAAAAATATGCAAAGCGCATCAGGAAAAAAAACTAGCGATAATTTTTTTTCATTTTAAAATCTCTAGAAACCCTGTATCCATAGCCATGTGTACCGCTGGACGCTAAACATGTTATATGACGCACCTCATAACGTACATACTATCTTAATAAATGACACGCGCATCTATAATTACATAAATATTTTATTTCTATACCTTCAATAAAAAGATTTTAACTTTTGTTATCACTCGCTTGAAAACAGCAGCAAAAGTGATTAAAACATGTAAACGATGTCTACCATTGTACCATTGAAAAAATTCTCAATTGGTTAATTCCTTACCAATACAATGCATATAACTGATAAACATGTAGTCGTCAATTCAACATTTTTCCGCTACTGCTATCGAAACGCAGGAAACGAATTTAAAACACTTGAAAAATATTTGAATTAGGATAGTAATTGTGTTGTGTTATGTGCGTCTAATACACGAGGACCCCTGGATCAACATAAGGTCAAGGTTTGGAGACATGCACTGCCTGATGAGTAATAAGGTTAAAATGCTCGAAGAAGAAAGTAGTCTGCAACATTGAATTTAATGTATTGAAACATGTTTTGAAATTTTTAAAAGAATTCAATTTGTTTACTTTATTTCAAAGTATTACTACGTAATCATTATGTTTTGGTCACCCAAACCACTACTTTGCTCTTATAGGGTGGATGCAAATTAAACATGGTAATTTGCAGGAATTTTATTTTAAGATATTCTATTCTAAATTATTTCAATATATTTACATTCAGTCTATATTTCCCCTTATGTTTGCAGTGGAAGTCTTCGACGTTTAATTTTCTATGAATATACTTTGCTAATTCGTGCACGATGAGCACAAATATGAACGTCTCCACGTGTTTTTGAGTATATTTATTTATTTTTAGATTAAATAAAACGTTCAATCTTATATATTAACCAATTAGATATGTACTTTTGAAAATTGATCATTAAATTATATCTACTCTTTGATTAAAAAAGATTTTTCTATACAATGTTTCTGGCACTATATTTTCAGTCGCGGAGGCGAACTAATTAACACATGTTAATATGGCTGTTCTATTTATATGTTTCACATCCCTGACTGAGAGCGTATATAATGACTTTACAGCGACAATACACATAGGCTATATATTTCATACAAATAGACAGTATGAATATAGATATAAGCATTGAAATTTGAATGCTTATTTTTGGATGTCGTCGGTCCTGTAATACACCAAGCGGTGCAGACAAATTATCATACCACGCGTTCGTGCTTAGTTATCTTTTGTAATCCTTATATAAAATATTTGTTCCCTGCATACAAGTTAACTGATTTTAGTTCGGATATTCTAATTATGTCATGCTGTTACTTTGAAATATATATTTAGACATTGAAATACGGGAAAATGCAAATATCTGAATGGCGTGAGAGAAAATTGTGAAATAAATTTGATTTAATATAGTCTTGAAATAAAAGCTTGTTTCAAGTTTTCTATGAAAATATTTATAACCATTATAGTTACATGTATGTCTTTATTAATCAAGTCAATTTTACAACATAAAGGAATAACATCGGATGACCGACGCAAATGGGGAGGCGCTTATCTTGCAGAGGAATGGACGTCCAAAATTATTGAATGGAAGTTCAACACTGAGAAAGCTGGGTCCACGGGTGTCCAAGGAGCCCGCTATGGAATAGTGGCTTTTGCAAAGTCATCAGATGGAAAATATGTGGACTGTATGCTCACAATTTACAAATTGGACTTTAAATTGGCACCAACGTTACTTTTGAATAACCATGCGATTCTCTGGGGGCTGTACAAGTGGTCGACTACTGAGAAGGTAGAAATTGACAGAAGCATCAGCAAAGATGAAATCACAAGATTCCAAAACTTTTTCCGATACAAAGCCCTAAAGGAGTTCAAAAAGGAAGGAATTATTGACAGAATTCCAAACACCCATCGATTAGAATAAAACCTAGTAAAGAAACTTTACTTCATGTATCTTTTATTTTTTTTAAAATATATATACAGTTAAACTTTGATGTCTCGAACACTGATATCTTGAATACAATGGATATGTCAAAGTGATTTGTAAGTCCCACCCACTTACATGTATTTTTAAAGTGTTTTACCCTCGATATCTCGAATACTAGGATATCTCAAAGTTTTAAACCGTCCCATCTTGTTCGAGATAACGCAGTTTGACTAGTTTGATAGGACGGAAATGTATTTATTGTAGAATCAACTTCAATTTTCAACAAGTCTCATTCAGTACTCGTTGCATCATCTTTTAAATTTCATTTGATTACGTGGTTCCATGCACTTTAGTTTGAAATGTATCCATATGATAATCTCACCCTTTGAAAGCTATTTGACTTTAACTTGTGCACGCTCAAGTAGGCCTAGTAAGATGAACAGATTTTTTTTAAGGAGTTAATTAAAATATTGACAAGACCATGTTCTTTCTACCATCCTTTCTCGCCAAGTGATTTAATATTTAATTTAGACTTTATAGGCGGATATCAGGGATGAGTATGCCCCCTTCGCCAACAACAACACACACCCACCCCAGAGTATTCTTTTCAGATGGTTTAAAATGGTAAACTTTTGTGCGTATGTGGTATATTCTCCTATTCCAACTGATTTAGTTATAGTTTAAACACTATTTTTCAAACTAAAATGTCGCATGTATTTTTTCCGCAATCGTCAAGCGTTGTTTCATGCAGGCCTATTTGAATACACATTTCAGGTGCCCCCCCCCCCCCCTCCAAATAAACCCATTCCGAACACATTTCATATGTGTGGCTATGAGCCTCTGCAAATATCATTTTAGAGAAAGAATGCAATCTATTTGTTAAGAAATAAACAGCAAGTTAAAAAGTTCACTGGGATCTGAACTTGGTTGGTCCGAGCTTCACAGAAGATTTGATCACATACCAACCAAGTTTATATTTCCGGGAACATTGTTGTTTATTACTTATGTTTACGTTTGAGAAAGACAAATTGTCCGTAATACATTGATATTTATAAGTGTGTTTAAAGTATAAAATAATGCAATCGTCAAACGCAGAGTGCATGCGGTAATCATTTTGACGTCATGAAAAAGTTCACACAAAATTGAACGTGATAAGGAATCATATTTGCAAATGTAAATATCAGAGATTGATATCATGTTTTGAATGTATATTTCACTATTTTAAATTTTTAAAATTCCTTCAATGTGATCACGTTAAACATACCCCACCCAACCTACGAATCCAAGCGCAAGCATGCATTTTTTTTTAAAGAGCCGATGGTGTGCTGTCCTTGCTATATTCCTATATAGTCTTCATGGGTTCTATAAAAATTCTTTTTATTTTTAAAACATTGACGGAAAGCAAAACACTTTGTAAAGCTTGTACATTTCTATAAAACTGTAAAATGTGGATTCGCAGTATTAACTATAAATCGATGTAAATGAACGATTACAAAGTTCAAATTCTTTCCGATTTAAATTCCAGATTTTTAGGACTTATTTTTGCCGACAATTGATTTATTAAGGCTGAAAAAATAATTCCTTCAGGAAAGCTATTTCTCCTACAGAAATTCATTTTCCTATGAGGTATTTATTTTCAAAGGTACATATTTCACCTTCAGGTAAGACACACGAAAAACAAAAAAGGTTATACAAGTATACTCTAGCTCTAGGCAATAGGCAATCATTTGGTATACATATATGGATATTTAGGAAACTGCATCTTAAGCGGGTGCAAAAATGACAAATTCTATCTTCATTTCGTGCAGTTCGTTATTTTTTTTATTCCCGGATCCGCCTTTGATATACATTTTTAAAATTCCCGAATCCGCCTATACTTTAGCTGGACTATAAATGAAATAGAAACCGAAACTAGACAATATTTACTGAGAATTAGACTGTCAGAGAAACAGACCTGTCGATGGAAGAAGCTTTCTGTATCTTTATTATTCTGCTTGCATGTACAATATTTATTGGTAATAATCATAGTCAAGCTTTGCATGCCATCTCCTTGAGTATAAGCATTTTCTTTGTTTTGTTGTTATGTTTTCCCAAGAACATGTTTAGGAATGTTTATAAATTTATTAACATCTTTTTATTATTAAAGATACTAATCATAAAAAAAACTATTGATACATGTAGTTTTTTTTAAATTGATTTATGTAGTTTTACATAGCACATTCAAGCAGAATTTTAATTATAATATCTACCCCTTAAAATTATATCCTTTGATAAAATTGGTTTTAAAAACTGAACACATTCGCTTTTAAACTGGCTTGCTACATTTATAATAATTTATAACACTCGAACATACTTTAGTTTTAGTACATCAGAACAGGTATGTCTCATCCATCAGTGATGCACTTACAGAGAGTATACAACACACAGAGACGTGCACTGACCAGGTACTGTACCAGTATGACATATAGATTAATGTATATAAAGCATGTACATGTATATCTAATTGAGCCCCTGTCACACGGTCACGATTATGAGCTACGATTTTGTACGAATTCAATAATCGCACTTTTTCAGGGTTAATCGTAGAGATAGTCGTAGGCTCTCTTCCTTCATCGTAGACTCTCTTTCTTCATCGCAGCAAATCGCCAAACGCGGCGATTGTTTTGAGCATGTACAAAGCAATCGTGCCCACTACGATGTTTTACTATTCGTAGACTTTCGTACGACACTCGCAGTGCACTCGTGCCCATAGTCGCAACAAATCTTCGACATTCGTAGGAAACTCGCAAAACTTCGTAGTACTTACGATGCTACGGATATCCTTCGATCTACTCGAGTATTCTACGAGTTCATGCGATTGTTTCTCGAGTCTTCCCCGAGAGTTCGATTTAATGCAAATACAATACAAAAACAGGCGATCGGGGGCGAGTGCATTACGAGAACATTTCGAGTGAACAATGATTTAGTTTGAAAATACGAGAGTTAAGTGAGTGTTTTGCAATAGTATTCTTCTTTTGATTACTAAGTACATCGTTCAGTAATTATGTAAGTTTATTACAGAACCTTGTCTTTCGAAATTTTACATATACTTGTAATTTCTTCAGAAGTTTTGTTCTTCATTGATAATCTTATTAAGGGAACAAATCAAACATTACTGCTGTCGATTTCATGATTTTTTAATCAATTCATGAACTAAAACAATATCTTCTTGTTCGTTTATAATTACAATAATAAACTTCTGTCAGCAAATTATTAAAACAATTTTACTCATAATGCATACTTTTTCATAATATGTATTTTGTTGGTAATCTTAACTCACAAAATTACATCTACGTGTAGGTGTACGTGTTTTCGTATACTAGTATCTTTTATTATCTATTTGAATATTGCTCTGATTGCACTAAATTCATCTTATGTGAAATTAAAAAATACTTCCAAATAACTGTTTTACTAAAAAATGCAATCATAAGTTTGTTTAATAGTCACTTTATAAATTAACATACCAGATATATAATCGTAAAAACTATTTTTTCGTGGGAGTATCGTGTATAAATCGTACAATTTCGTACTCATTCGTGAAAGTATCGTATAAAAATTGTCTTCCATCTTTCCTGCTTGTAGGAAAATTTCAAAGCGTTCGTTATTAAATCGCCAAAATCTGTTCATGAATCGTCACAACTCGTCCAGTTATCGCACAAACATCGTACAATGTCCAGCAGACATCGTAGTAGAGTCGTACTAGATTACTAGAGTAGTCGAACAAAGCACCGTTTGTAGCATTATCGCCTGACAGACCTGGGATTTTTAAATGTAAGTAATTCGTGGGCAATCGTAGTATAAATCGTGACAGTGTGACAGGGGTTTATTAGGCTGAAGTCACTCATATCTGCACACTTAAAAACTGTCTGTTGGGGTTTTTTTTTATTATGAAAATATACATAATTTTATATGCACAAAAATTAAACAAATCCCTTTGTCCATGGAGTGAATCTTTTACCAGTAAAGGTGTAGTTACATTAGGTATTTATCTCTTCATATAGCTAGTAGTTTAGTTTCACAACTTTAACCAATTTTTTGAATGGTAATTTTTTTTATATATTCAGAGCTGTGATCAGTATGCATTCGTTTTACGACAAAATGGGTTCAAATCACTGGATTTACAACCACGATGTGTATTTCTAGAGAGAAGTGGCATACCAATACACAAACACTTAATAAAACATTTCATTTTTGATTACTGGGAATTGCACTGTAACGAAGCAGGTATGTTGTTTACATACAAGACTATATTTCTTTAATGAGAGAGAGAGAGAGAGAAAGAGAGAGATTTAGAAATAAGAGTTAGGGCTGATTAAATAAGTATGTAATGGTAAAATTGAATGACTATTAAAGAATATGTTGGAAGTAACGTATACAACTTCATTTTCTAGGCATTAATATACCGAAAACCACAAGAAACAAATGGAAAGACATATATTACACTGAATCCACCACACAAAAATCCAACTGGTTACAATACGGCAGTAGGTATGGTAGAGAAACTGTTCAAGTGGTCCATCTGACCACCATCCTAGCCCGCACTGGTTTGTTCAGCGTGAGTGGTCTACTCGTGGTCTGTCAGGAGGAGTACGACATCGATAAAGTGGTTGTGACCGACCGCCATTCAGCGTTGTGGGGTCTGGTGACATGGGAGGGAAACCGTCGTTTTGTTCCACGGAATATTGATAACTGGGCGATCAGATATATTAAAGAGGTTTTCAGAAAACATGTGCACAACTCCATAAAACGAAAAATACATACGAAACAACTGCATTTCTTGCTGTGAAATAAATTGAAAAAACATGTGTTGTTGATATTTTTTAATTAAAAAGGCTTTTTATTCGAAGAAATTGTCTTTTTGGGAAGAGGTTTTGCTTTTTTGTTCGGGTAGATTAGACAATCGTATTAATCTTCTTATGTGTCAGAGGATATTATTGTTAATGCAATACGTGACCTTGTAAACCATCCAACATGTACGGTGCATAAGAACGAGGCATCTGTGTCCTTTTACTTCATCAGAGTGGAAAACTAGAGCTGTTTTCACTCTTTGTTCGGCTTCTGTAAACTTTTTTCAGAACCAATGGCACAATATCATCATTCTAAACGTATTTACTACAAAACGCATGATTTAGTTAATGTGTACATTGTAACAAGAAATGAGAGGAATAAACAAAATTAAATTAAAAACTTTATAATATATATTCTTCTGAGGACTATGACGGTTATGAATAAATTCAGCTTAGTGTACTGAGGGTTTAATGGTGAGTTTTAACGTCACCCCTGGGGATCAGAATTGAACAGGTGTTCGTTTTAATTTAATATGAATGTAAATAATAATGTATAGAATAGAAGTATGAAATCAATTGTAGCATGTAATTAGTAATTTGTTTAAAATTCATTTACACGATGATAATTGTGTATAAGGATTGAAACAATATGTCATTCCTTATCATATCAAGAAACTTGTTCCCATTTTAAGGGATTTTTTTATTAATTTTAAACGATTCGTTAATTAGTCATGTGGTTTTGTAATTTCTTCTTAATGGTTTCTTCTTGTTGAGATTCATAAAACATTTTCGGTGTGTATGTTCCTCTATTGTATGTGATAAGATTTTCGCCTTTGTTCTCATTCACCCTTGCGTATTGTAGTAAATAACAAGTCGAGAACTTGACGGAAAAGGCCGAGCGATGTTCCGATTGTGTCCGCATGGTGTCTTTGCTGCTTTTTTTCTTCTTGTGTGTTTTAGGTCTGTCTTTCGTCATTTCTCACTTACTTCTTTACGTCTTTGCCTTTTTCCGTAAACCAATATATAGTCGACCTCTGGTTATTTCTAAATGAGCTTCAGAATCTTCTTACTTGTTTTTAATCTGATCTACATGTATCATTTTCAAAAAGGCTGTCTCGTTACTCCAGGTTTTCTTTCTGTTCTGTTTTTTTTCCTAGCGCCTCCTTGGCTATATTTGTGTAGCAAAATATTGCTATCTTGTTTATAATTTCATCTTTTATATGTGATTTTCCTACATGTATAATTGTTCTTTGATACGATATTCAAGTATAAAAAATATCTGTATCAAATCTTGTACATTTGACCTTTCTCTCTTCATTATTTTACTTTAGGAAATAATGTTCCTTTTCTTAGAAAAAAAATAATAAAGGACAAATTGAATAAAACAATCAGCTCCAATGCATGGATTCTCTTGTGATATGAGACGTCGACAGCTAAATTTGAGCGCATCGGTCGCCGTTTGTCTGTCATTTCATCAACTTCTCATTATTTCGACTTCTCTTTCTTTCTTTCTTTCTTTATTTCCTCCCAAAGGAGATTATCATAACATATTTACAAGAATACAAACATATAGACAATTGTAGAGAAAACGGCTAATATAGGTCTACTATAATGCAAAGATTCAGTACATAAAATACGTAATTACCAACGAGTTTACAGGTGTACACACTCTATATCAATACCAAAATATAAAGTATTATTATTCATATAACACTGTAATCCTGTGACATTTATGTGTATGGACAGGATGTTGCACGTGACATTCTATAATAACATGCTGCTGCATCCCTAATTAGGCGGAAATTAAGAAGGTGCAAACTATAAGAAAAATCAGTAAATGAAAGGCCTGGGAGTGACCCTGCGCCTAAAAGAAACAAATAGAGGTCGTTATTACTAAGTCCACAAAGGTCAGCAGATAAGTTAATGTCGAAATTTTCTATAACAGTTTGCCACCAAGCTTCTCTAAATAAATAAGTTCCATCACAAGAAGTAGAAACATGTTCAAAAATATTTATGAACAATTTTTGACATAAACTGCAGATGTGCGGGGGAAGGTCTTGGAGAGTCCAAAGTTTGACAAGAAATTTACATAGAGTAACTTCCTGAATGTCGCTAGGAATTTTCCATATCCAGTCTGGTCTGCTGTTTCCAGTTATATGTCTAAATTGAGTAAAGTCGTTGTCTCGGAGCATGCGGTTTGATCTGGAAGTTGTAAAGTGGTAAAACACAGCTGAGTTAACGGTCTTTTTCCATTCAAGTTTATTTAGAAACAATCCATTTTGTAGATACGAGTTCAGATGTTCTAACAGATTATATTTATCCAGAAGGTGAATTACGTCGGGAATAAAGCCGTAGTGTTTGCAGTTTGGAGAATCGAGGTATGAAAAAAGGCGATGAAGAAAGATCTTTTTCGTGAGGCATTTTGTGTCCATTAAACAGAGACGGCCAAAGAACTGTAATTTACGTTTGTCGATTTCGGAGGCTAGTATTGGTAAAAGTCCAAAAATTGATTCACACATATCTGATCTTGTATGTTTTGGAAGATTCATGGCGTGTTTACATATGAAGTGCTGAAATACACCCAAAGCGCGGTTGTCCTTCTGCTTCAGGTCACACCATAGCTCACTACCGTACAGAACACTAGGAAGAACAATCCGTTTGTAAAGCTTGGAAAGAGTTGCGGGATTGAGGTGTTCACTCATTTTGAGGGCAAAATACGTTTGTTGACCTTTTCTGCATGCTTTTGCTGTTCTTTCTGTTGGGTCAAGCTTAGCATCTAGAAGAATACCAAGATGGTTATATGATTTTGAAATTTTAATGGTGTCGTCGCCAAGTTTCCAGGAAAGAGAACTGTTGTTGATGCCTGTTGGAGAGAAATGTAGAACATTAGATTTCCTTGCGTTAAATTTGAATCGCCATCGAGTAGAGAAGTCGTAAGCTGTGTTGAGAAGGGTTTGAAGACCTCGTGGTGATAAGGATATACAAGAAATATCATCTGCAAGTGCTGGATTTGAAGATCTAATGCTGTGGATTCCAGTATTTGGGTTTTGGTTTTGTAGTTCTTGTAGGAGATCGTTTATAAATACTAAGTAGAGGAATGTTGAAAGGACTCCCCCTTGCCTCACTCCTTGGGAGATAGGGAACCAGTTGGAGTTTTTCTGATTCACGGCAACGGAGCAAAATGTGTCTGTATGTCAATCGTCGATAAGGGTCCAAAGCGATCCTTTCACACCGAGTTGATGTAATTTACACATGAGACCATGTCTCCACACAGTATCGAAGGCCTTCTGTGTGTCAAGAAAGGCAACATATACTGGGCTACCTTGCTCTAGGTTATGAAAGACGGTTTCTTGTAAGTTGAATGAAGCTGTTATGCATCCAAGTTTTGGCTGGAATCCTTGCTGCTGTGGATTTGGAAAGAAAACGGAAGGGAGAACATGAACACGAATCCTAAGCGTAAGAAATTTTTTTTAAAAAGTTTCATTAAACAAGGAAGAAGAGCTATCGGTCTATAGCTGTCAGGTGAGCTCTTTGTTTTGTTGTTACCTTTGTAAATAGGAATAATGAGATCTGTTTTCCAGATAGATGGGATTCTGCCAATGTTGATAACTGCGTTAAGGAGGTGTGCGATGCAGGTGAAGAGTTGAGGTCCTCCAAATATGAGATGTTCGTTCTGGATACAGTCGAGCCCAGGTGCTTTTCTGCGTTTAAGTTCTTTGATAGCCTTGGATATTTCAATAGCGGTAACTTCACCCCCCGGTAATTTCGATAGTGTTTGAAGTCGTGAGTTTTCCTGAATAACCAGATATGAGTTTTCTGTGGATTTGTAAAATTCTGAATCAAAATTTTTGCTTTTTGTTGGGTTATAAATTTGTTCAAAATACTCAGCAAAACAGCTTGCAATTTCATCCGGGTTATCAACGAGTCTGCCATCAATTTCGATTTCCGGGTAGAATCTTGTGTTCCTGGGTCGCTGGCGTTTAACAAGCTTCCAAAAGAGCCGCACATCACACTCGGAAGCTTGATCAATATCGTGGAATACCGTTGTCATGTATCTGTCGTGTTCAGCATTAAGTTCATTCCGGAACTCGCGTTTAGCTTTTTTGTAGTTCTTGTAGGAGTCGTGTACCATGCCTCTGGGACGACTCTCGATTAACAAGATATTTCGCATTTGGCGCTCTCGGTCGTGAAGGAGTTTGACTTCAGGTGTCCACTCGGGTCTTAAGTGAGGTTTAAATTTTGCTACAGGAATAAAAAGGGATGCAGCAGTGTATAAAATATGGTACAATTTTTTGCAGAAATTGTCAAGATCTACAACAGAACTCAACCTTTGTTCAAGTAAAACGACGTCTGAAGCATTGTTAATATACAGTTCATAATGTTGCAGTTGGTTTACATCTGCCTTATGCCAAGCTGGTAAAGCGCTGCTTTTTTTACAAGAATAATTGTATTTTACATGTAAATCAATAGACATTAAAACTGGAAGATGTTCAGATGTAGAGCTGAATGTGCCTTCTTCCAGAATACGGTATTTATTAACGTTGTTGAAAAATGACCTATTGCACAGGATAAAATCTAATGTTGTCTTAGTTTGCAAAAAAGTGTAACTAGACCTCAAAATAGGAAAATCATTCGAAGGAATACATATGTTATTGCGATAGGTAAAGTCTTTGAGAGCTTTGGCTTTGTATTGGTTTACATTAGGTAATTCTTTGTTATATAAACTGGCATTGAGACACCCCCCCCCCGATTATTACATCCCCAAGAGTGCAAAGGTGATTAAACAATGCATCTAGTAGATTTACCTCTGTTTGATATGTTTGAATGTTGCTGTCTGATGGAAGATATGCGCCTAAAACATACAACGAGCGTTGGTGTTTGCGTTTAACTTCAATTCCTATAATACGAGAAGAAGTTATATCGGGTATTTCTGACACTGTGTGTAGCAGATCCTTCCTATACATAATCCATACCCCTCCCTTTCCCACAAAAGAAGAATAAGGTTTGTCTGTATTGTTACAGCTGTGTTCTAAATCTATATGTACGAAGCTTGAGTATTTTGAGTTGATAGTGTCTAGGTAATTAATATAACGCTTGTTGGTTTGAGTTTATGTTCACAAATTATTGCTATGCCACAATTGACAGTGTCTAAAACATTTGATAAGCTGAGAGATGATGACATTATACCACGCACATTCTAAGATGAAGACCAAATTTACACAATATATGGAAGGTCCCATTATATTGTTGTAAAGCTTATTTCATTAATGGAGAATAAAATATTAGGTTGTGTGGAAATCTTTCTTCAGTAAAAACTTGCAAATATCGTTCAGTTTTAAAGAAATTAACAATAGTATATTTATTGTATGAGAAGATTTTTTTCCCCAAATTAATTTCCCATATTCCATGTGTACTGTATTAAAAGAATTCGAACTTCATTTGTAGAGTTTTCACTATATCACTCAGCTTTTAAAGTTACTTTTTATTACCAGGCTTACTTTAACAATTTTAAATGGCTCATATGATTATATTTGCATCTTTTTCATTAAATAAAACCCACCAAATATATTGGTATCTTTCTTTTTTATTGTTTTTTACTCGCTTCCATTCAAGATTTGACTATGTACCTAATTAACTGAGTGTATTCGTGGCGGGACCTGTGTGGTGCACAGAAAATGTCAACATATATATGACAGTCTGAATAGAATGGAATGGGAATACGCGGTAAGTGGTCCTTTAGACTATGGTGTTCCGATGAGGCCACTTCGACCTTCGCACTTTCGCCTTTAGGGCGTAGATGCGAAGGCGAAAGTACGAAGGCGAAGGAGCGAAGATGCGATGGCGAAAGTACATGGGCGAAGGCGAAGGAGCGATACTACTTCGCTTTCGCAACTTCGCACTCTCGCATATGCAACTTCGCACTTTCGCCTCGCCTTTTTGATTGCATTCAGCAAGTCTCGGTCGATTACATAGAATTTAATGATCGTACGTACTCAACAAGGTTTTCCGATTTATCCACATGCGCTAGGCCATCGTGCTTAATTAATTACTATTTCAGATTGGTTACTTGACTTTAGCAACCAATCTCAAACGGTAACCCCTTTGTTTAGAATTTAGTCATGATAAATTTCATCGATCTATCGACCGGTACAGCTAGGGGTACAGTCACCATGCATTTCCAATAATCTGAGCAAAAAACCGTAGCATCAGTCGTCAATTAATAACGAAATACAGGGTTCACAACTCTTTGTCAAATTAACAAAGCGCGTATCATGTTTTTGTTTATTATCAAATTCAAGTTGCTGAATTTACATGTAAATGCACTACATCACGGTAGCTATTTGTAACGCTAGAAACTGTAAATTACATTGATTTCGTTATACTTGCAAATACATGTAAAGAAAAAACTTGTTTAAAGAAAAAGAAGATTTTACGGTATTATACATGTTTTCATAGCACCATGTTATCAGAGCTCCGTATGTATCTGTTGAATCATATCTATACAAATAGTTCAAACAGTCTGACATGCATGCAACAATTTTATTTATAAGCCCCAAGAGTGTTTTAACATCTATCATCCGAAAAACGAAAATTAAGTTGCATCTTTCAAATACGTTTTAGTGATATAGAGCTCTTATCATTCTATCAAATGCATGTAGTTAAACAAGCGTTTAATGATATATCATAAGGGCGATCAAAGTTAAATCCGTGCATGTATTAATTCGTTACAAATGTTCTCAGAACTTCAAAAACAACATGTGCTATCTTTAAACTAGTTTTATAAGCATTCGGATAAGACTGAATTTCTCAATTACTGTAAATACAAGTAATGTTATGTATTTGTGTTGATATGATATTTCTTATCGGGATCGGAATCCAGTTGGTAACAAGTGCTCCAGCCAATAGCCAATCAAAACGCGTCTCTTCGATAGCAACAACGACAACAGCAATGGCGGATAAAAAATAGCACGAGAGGATATCATATTGATCAAGATGGAAGCTATTTTTGGTCGCGGAAGTCGCAAAAGTAGCTTGCTTGAAGAAAATGAGTAAGGCGCTTACATTCAGATTAATCGGTTAAGTCTGCAGATTATAAGTGATGCCCCTGTACGCTTGATATTCCCTAAAATCGCAATTTGTTATAATGTTATATGTTCCTATTATACACCCTTTTTGTTATAAGAAGCTTTCGGTGGTTATCTATTTGTATGATCATTCTTTTATCATATTTTGACTGATTTCCCAGGTTTTGTATCTTTGTGTCAATCTATTTTGAAAGAAAATTTTGATAAATCCAATAAAGTTTATAGCCTTTAAAGCTCTATAGAGTATAGTCACTTCAAATTCAGTTTAGATATTAATTTATGTTCAAATACTGAGATGGGTACCAGTAATGTACGTAAACTATTTGGATTAATTCATTGTATAGATGTAATATAATTGACATCCTGACTTGTATTGGTAGTCTACTGTTGTGCAACCAGTTAATTCTCGCTGAGTACCATTTCATGTCAATGCATTCTTACATGTTATTCATTTTTCAAGTATGATTTTATGTGTTGATAAAATGATGTAACAAATGGGCTGGAAAGAAATGGTATGTGGCGAGAAATGGTCACACGCCAGTACCATTTGTAAAATATCTCAGTCTCCACTCACAAGCTTATTATCACAGACACAAACCAGTCAAGCATACACACTGTACAGCACATTAATTTTTAAGAGTATGATCAATCTTATTGTATAATTTACAATTTAGAAATGAAATCGACGATGAGACTGAAAATCCTGTGAGAGAGGATGCAGAAGATGAAGATCTTGAAGTTGCTGATGATGATAATGATGATGATGATGATGAAGATGACAGTGATTCAGATAGTTCATTTGATGACCACCCCAGGTAATAGTTGTCAGATTTTTTCATTACATTATGCATTGATTGAAGTTTTTAAAAAAAATCATTATTATATACAATATTCTGTATGTGTATTATCCAGTCATATACTGTAAAACGAGAAAATATATATTGCACTACAAATTTTAGCACCTTTGGCGCATGTGCCCCTGAGTGCCAAAATTGATAGTGTGCCAATGATTTACTTTCAAGTTACACAACAAAAACGTCAATGATCAGTTCTTTTCTAATAATAGAAGTTTGCACTAACATAATTTTAATGCATGATGGTTCTGTTTGTTTACACAATTACACAGGTAAACAGTGTAATAAATTCAGTAAGTTCTGCTAAAACATGAATTAATTAATTTTATTTTATTGCTTATTAGTATTCATCATTAGCACCTTCCAAATTGGGCTTCTCCCTGTGTCACATCCATTTAGCGCCTCAAGGGGAGAATGTGATCAAGTGCTGTGATACCTCTGTTTGTGTTATTTAAACGTAAAATTACTGTGAAAAAGATTTGCTCATGGTGATCAAAACTAATGGTAGCATTCAATTTCCTTTGATTTTGATTTTGGAAGTCTTCCAGTGTTATCCCAGTCGTTAAGTTAAATTCAAATTCTGACAACTTTAACTTGTTTACCAACAAAAATTACCCACCATCACTAATTATGAAGTTTTTTATATATCTGCTAAAAAGTTTGACAAAAGTTAGCTAGTGTATTGTTCTCAAAGACTTATACCATATACGCAAGTTAGAAATTAAAGTTCTTGTTTTCACCTGCTTAAGTGAACACGGAATTAAATTTGGGCATTACCGTTGATCAAACAAGAACATATTTTATACTCCAGTTACCTTTTTTAAGAAACTATAGTAAAAGGTTCATTCGCTAAAATCTAATTGTGCCAATGTATTGGTTTTGTCTTTTTACAGTAGTACACAATGTTTGATGTGCTGCAACACATCTATGGAACAAGATTTGCTGATAATTTCTTATTTTCTGAACAATTTACAGAACATGGGAGAACCCAATTCCTTGGGAGCAGCCAGTGGTGAAAAATGCCAAACCACCACATCCTTTGACTGTCACTCATGTCAACCAGACCCGGGATTTGATGGTCAGTCATTTGATGAAAATGTCTTTGTTTATAAAATGCTTTTTTTAAACGTCTAAGAATTGTTGATGTCCATGACACATTTCACTCTGCCCTTAGATAATACTCATAGTAACCAGTAGATAGAGATGCAATTTACAAAAATGTTCATGCATGCTTCTTTGAATATGTACTTATTCTTTCCTTCCATCATTTTATACAGAAATTACAAAGTGCTGAAGCCATGATGAACGCAGAACTTCAGAACTCTGAGGAATGGCTAAAACTTCACAGTGTGGAATACATGAAATTAACTTTGAAAGACCTGGTTGACAGAGGCAAAATTGGAAAGTATGTAGAATATACTGGTATATATCTTAAAATATGCTTGTTGATGTCCTGTACTCTTGTATGTATTTGATCATATACTGTAATCTGGAGATTTCATTTGATCACTTAGTTCCTCAAATCTTATTTGTTCATATTATAATTCAATATTTCACTATTGCAGCATGAAACCAGATCACAGAACAGGAAAAGCTTTACAACACATACAGTTTGAGGCTTATGATGTCAATGAATTTGAATACAAACTAAACATGTAAGTTATGCAAAGAAAACTATTTTTTAGCGCTTGTTCGTTTTTCCTTGAGTAAATACTGCAAGTTACCCATAAACACAAATGTTCATGAATTATAACTGAGTAGTATAAACAAATTATGATAGGCTACACTTTACAAAATATGTATAAATTCAATTATTAAACTTAACCTGATCTTTACTTTCAGGGCCATAGAGATGTACACAAAAAGAATTAAATGGCTGCTACAAGGAAGCAAAAGGGTATGGACAAACATTGCAAAATGTAGATCTGATTACCGGTACTCCTCTGCAAGCAGTTGTTAACTCTGATTTCAATCAAAGCATGGTAAATCTTTATGGACTGTCTTCTATTGATCAGATATTTGGTAATATCCGAGGCAAAAGAATAGCAGTGGTTGTTGACATATCCGATGCTAATGCTGGGTTTGGTAGACTTACTGCCTTTCAAGAATCACTGGTGGTGAGTACAAGTAACAAGTGCAGTATCTGCCTATCTGTAAGCAATTAATTTTGGCAGCAATTTTTGCCTTGATTCATATGCATTGGATGTTAATCTTGAGAGAATTTTGCCTGTTTAGCACCTTATAGATGAGCAACTCGCTCAGCGACAGTCTATATACCTCATGTCATTTGGAACTGACATTGACCCCCTGTGGCCTGTAGCCAGAGATGTCAACTGCAGAATGTGAGTCAATCATCTGAGATTGTAATTTCAAATGAATTAAACAAAATTAAAGAAGATAAAATAATATCAGTTCTGGAAACCATACTCTTAAGTAATGATTATTTATTATACGTATATTTTTTCATGTCGTTGATAGAGTTGAGGAGGCCAAGGAATGGGTGATGAGGATGAAACCATCAGGAGGATGTAATCTCCTCAAGGCCCTCAAACATGTCCTGAAAGTCCAGGATGTTGATTCTGTGATGATCATTCTGGGTAGTGTGTAAGTACATGTGTATGACTTGCATGTGACAATTAATATTCATTATCCAGATAAATAACAAGTATCTTTAACCAAACTTTTTGAATATTATTAAAACAGGCCTGACCAGACATCTGAAATTTTATGTGACTATGTACATCAGTTGGGAATAGGCCAAGGAATCCCATTACAGACTGTTGCTTATGACTGCAGCAATCACTTGACAAATGTAAGAATGTTTACTTGCAAACTGGTAATTTATTTTTGTCTTTGAATTTTAAAAAATATTATGTATGTATTCCTGTCTGTAATTTGTCTTAGCCACCTGAGATTCGTATAATTATCAGAAACATTCAAGTAGGTACTATGAATCTTGCGAGTGAAGATGTTTGAAATAACAGATTTCAGTTAAATTTTGATTGTTATTTCCCTTGTTCAATTCTTTATTGATTTGATCAGTTGACCCTGCGGAGTCTGTCAGAGGTGTCCCATGGTAGCTATCATTGTTACACAGCTAACTGTGAGGACCAGATCTACACTGGAACGGACATCAGTCTCATACTGAAGGAAATACAGAAAGCCCAGGAAGTCATCAATAAAATTAAAGAGATGAGGGACGGAATGATGGGAAGTGCTCTTGTCAGCATTATGAATGAGGTAAAATAGGATTAAGCTGTGTTAATTTTTTTTAAAGAAATGTTTATACTGGTGAATTATCAACTTTTGCTGATCTCTGCTTTCTTTGTTTAACCATTTTTCATTTTTATGTTTTCCTAGATAACAACAGAGGTCGCAAAGCTTCCTCAGTCAAGGTTTCTCCCTCGACCTCCAGGTCATGACCTCCCACTGAAAATTGAAGTGCCAAAATTCCAGGCAAGGTCATCGATTGAGTGGATCAAACAGCATGGTCTGAAAGGTATAAATATTTATTTTTTTTATAATAGTAAACGAAACTGTTACATGTAACTGTATGTGTATCATTTTGGAGTTCATTCCCTATCATCTTCAGTCTTTAATCTGTGCTGAAAATGTTTTATGAATATTTTAAAAACTGTTTAGCCTATTTTCTATATGTAAACCTCTTTTTATAGATTTATATGCCTATAATAACTCAATCAATTTTATTTGTGTATGCTCATTGTGTAGTTTTAACTTATTATGTAAAGCGCTTTAGAGTAATTTTATTATATTTAGCGCTATATAAATGTTATAATAATAATAATAAATAATAATAATCTTTATTTTCATAGCTACATGTATATTTTTCTTTATTAAAATTTATCAAAGAAGTTTTAATTTATTGAATTTACTGGTTACTTATCTACGCTTACACAATTAATGTTCTTTAATTAGTTACAAACAACCTGGTATTAAGTTTTCTTTCATATTCTTTTATTATAGCTAGAAGATTAGATCTCTACCAGATTCTAGCCCCCAATGCTTACTCTTACAAGGAAGAGTTTATTCCAGTGATTAAAAAGGCAGTACAGTCTCAAGTTCATGAGGCAAGTACAAACATTTATAAACGTTTTGATTATCAACAGCAAGCTTTTACAGTATTGTTCATGAATGTTTGTTACAAGACTTTACTTTGAATTTTTGAGAGTTTTTGTCTTGAATTGTAAATGTCCTATTTCGGTTTTAGAAAGCCATGGTACAGTTTCAATGGCATGATGGATCAGTGAAGAACATCCATGTTGACATGTCGCTGTTGTTTGAGTACCAGAAGCAGCTGTACAGCACTGTGAGGCTGTATGAGAAGAGGATCGAGTGGCTCGCCAGTGGTAGTCGCAGAATATTTGGAACCATTGTGGAGAAAAAGTAAGTGATAATTATTGAAAAATGTCACTTAGAACACTGTCAAGACTTTTATGCAAGTCATGGTATAGAGAGATTTTTGTCCCAATTTCCCTCATTGACAATAGGCAAACTGAAAATGCATGAAGCTGGTTGAAAACTTTAGGTTCCTACTCTTTGTCAGAGCGATTCAATTTTACTTGGGGAAAAATAACTCTTTCAGTAATTCTTTTAAACACGTACATTTGGATGTAATAAAAACAAACAAAACATTACATGCCCTATAAATTTGACATTTGATCTTTATTTTTTGCAGTGTTGTTATCTTGATTGATTTGTCCATTTCCAATGTCAACTATCTGGTACATATTCAGCACTCTCTCCGCCTCTTAATGGAGCAACAGCTGGCCAACAAAGAATACTTCAACATGATTGCGTAAGTAAAGTCAATGTTAATCTCTAATTTGTGTAAAGTTACTCTCTATTTTGTACTCCAATTTTTTTTACACACTTGTTAACCTGGTGACACATGCATAAAAACCTTCTTTTTTTTTATAGGTTTGGAAGTGAGGCAGTTACATTTAAACCAACCATGGTAAAACCAACCCCAGCGAATTTACAAGAAGCTTGGAGGTAAGAACTGTGGCCTTCAGTAGTTACAACATGTATCTTAAATAAAATCAGTCATTGTGTTGTATATTCTTTCTTTTGTGCCATATCATGATAAATTTGATATTAATTGCAGCTGGGTATTGGATCTTCAGTGTGGAGGAAGCCGTAATTTCCTTTCTGCTTTTAAATTAGCTGTTGAAAATGAGGAGGAAATAAAACACAAAATATGTAAGCTCATATAACTTGCAACATAGTGTTCTGGTTGCCTTAGAATCTTAATCAAATCATTTTTTTAAATATAATTTATATGTATTGTAGATATATTGTAAAAGTTACGTAAGATCTGCCTTTTATTTTTCTGTAGTTTCTGAGGGGATTTACCTCTTCAGCAGTGGTGTACCTGATCAGACCCAGGACATTTGCTGCTCCTACATCGAGCAGTCCACATCAGGGCGGGGCATCCACCTCCATTCCATTCTGTTCAATGTGGATGATTATGATGCAGAAGGTGCTATTCCTGGTCGCTATGCCAACATAACCAGGACAGCTGAATGTCTACGAAACATGGCTCACTGCAGCAAAGGCAGATTCCACTGGTTCAGAGAAACTGGTAAATATACAAATAAATACAAATACAAATATTTTTCACAATTTTTCCATTCATCCATAGCTGTCAATGTGAATGTATGAGTGTAAAACTTGAAGTTGATGTGATATTGTTATTGAATTTGATTTCTCTTTATGTATTTATCTGATGTTCAGGTATCATTGAAAGTGATGACATTCAACACATTACAACTGAAATTGACAAGGCTATGAACTTCTCTAAAAAAGTCCAACTTCTGGTTGAGTCAGTGAAGAAAAAGTACAGAAATAGATATGTAAGTCTTAATTCAAAGTAGGAGGTAAATTTTGGTACAGAATAATTAATGAAATTAAGTGCATTGCTACTCTATCAATGGTGATTGGATAAATAAAAGGAGTAATGAGTTTGTTTTACTATAGCAACATGATATCATGGAAGAGATGGCAGCCCTCCCTGCTCCACCCCGATTTAGACGTAAAGCCCTGCCCCCAACAGCATCCACCACCCCTCCTGCTACCTACAGACAGGTAATAAAATGTCTTTAGTTATCTGGTTTTGACAAACTGTGCAATAATTGATATTTTAGGGCAGAGCAAATATTAGTGAATTGACTAATATGTTAAATTTTGTTGTTTTCTCTTTCAGCAAAGGACAGAGGTTAAAGAAGAAAGGGCCAAAATTTTATCAAAAAGACCAACAAGTGCCTCCTATTTGCGTGACAGTCAAATTGCTGGTAAATAATTTAAAAACATAATTATTTGAATATTAACAAATTTTGATATCTTTATTGATTAAGAGGATGTTCCATATCATCAAACAATTTTGTTGTGTTTATAAAAATATACATGTATATGAACAACATGTACTATAATACATGTACTGCGTATTTATGTAAATAGGAAGGGATAGACCCAACTCAGCCAGAGATCCTATGTCGAGAGTGAAGTCCTCCAAACGCTTTGCCACCACCAGTTTCTTCCTGGACACAAAGCAGAAGATGGGGGATGGGACAGGGAGTGTCATCAAGAAGTACCCAGACCAGAAATCTGTGCGTAAGGCAGTGGGACAGCCACACATTCCCGATGTAGAGGACATTGTCTCCACCAAAGAGGTATTTATATAGTAATCTAGCTGCAGGTCTGTAGCTCCCGGTCTGAAAAAATTCGGATGGACGACCTGGGAGCTACAGTGCCTCCCATAGTAAAAAACTGCAATTTACGGCGCACAAATATTGCGCTAGTTTTGGACTGATTAATCTCATTTCCGAACATATTCTGTACAAATATTTGATTCCAAAAAATTCTTCGAACAATTTACTACATATATCGTCACTTTACTTGCCTCTGATATTCTTTTAAACACGATCACCAGCCCTGTAAAGTAAACTGGTGTAGTTTGTTTACATGTAAAAATGGCGACTCTCGATCTCGACGTGAATTAATATTGTTTATTTCCGAGGTCGGTTAGCATGTTTCAAAGAAAGTCTGAGGCAAGTAAAGTAACAATATCAGTAGTAAATTGTCTGAAGAATTTAATGGTACTAATTGTTTTCACAGAATTTGTTTGAAAATAAGGTTAATCAGTCCAAAACTAGCGCATTTTTTTGTGCGCCGTAAATTGCAGTTTTTTACAATGGGAGGCACTGTAGCTCCCAGGTCGTCCATCCGAGTTTTTTCAGACTGGGAGCTACAGACCTGCAGCTAATAGTAATCCAGAATTAAATTAAATATAATGTATGTGTAATTTATAACACATTACAAATGCTCTGTAAGTATGCTTTCATGTTAAAACTAGGATCAGATTTTGAAATTTAGCCATTCTTTTTTAAAATTAACTGATTTTACAAACTCTTGCAGTGGCTGAGGCTTTACAGTTTGTCGAAGCTGAAACTGGATCTGGATAAACTAGTATCTGGCCCGGACTGCAAGCACAATGAGGGCACTGTCAAAACCCTTCACAAACATGTCTCTGCTAAGTGAGTATAATTTGTTTTTGTTTCAGTATTTTCATGATTCAGTTTTGAATAATTTTTACTGAGAATTTTACATGTAGAAACATTAGGAGTTTTAAAAATGATGGTTGTTGATATATGCAACTTCTTGTAGGTACTGTGATATTTTCCCAAGCATAAATGTGAAAGGAACAATCAAACACTTACAACTCTTACCACATGAACTGAAAGAATATGAAGCTCAAGTAGAGAAGGTGCTCAAGAGATATCTAAAACGACTTCAATGGCTGCTCAGTGGTAGGGATCCGAAGATCATTTCCTTTTATGATGAAAGCTTTGGACATTTTATTCATTAACTTTGGTTTTCTAACTTGTCTGTGTACTTGTTCTAAATTAAAATATGAATTTCTAGGCAGTAGAAGAGTGTTTGGAACAATTCTGCACAAGAAGGTTGTCATCTTGGTAGACACTTCAGGATCCATGGAGCAGTATATGAATGAGTTAAAGAAAGAGTTAGCTGCCCTTATTTGGGATCAACTATACAGATTGGGTGCAAGGTACTGTAATCTTCAAGAGATGAAATAGTAAAGACATGTACTTTTTATCTCATATTAGCTAATATTCATTTGTCTAGCTATTTTCCATCAATTTATCAAATTATAAGGGTGTTATACAAATTAATTTTAGGTTTAACCTTATTCGGTTTTCCGGTGACTGTGAAAAATGGAAACAGAGGTTAGAGCCAGCCACACAGGAGAACTGTCACAGTGCTGTGTCATGGTCCTCCAGATTCACAGCCTCGGGCAATACCTGTACACTGGATGCACTGAGGGTAAGGCTTGTAGCTCACAATTATTTTGAAGTTGGCATATGGTGTTTGACAAAATGCCCTGGCACTTGAAAAATGTGCAGGGCTATGCTACATGTTAGATTGCTTTAAATTAAACACTAATCAACTCTACCATCATGTAGAGTATTTTGCTATACATGTATCGGTACTTCAGAAAATAACTGAACGTAAAATTATTCTTTCATCTTCTAATTTTAGATGGCCTTTGATGATCCTGACATTACAGCAGTATATATGTTAACTGACGGAAAACCAGACACAAGCACCTCCATGGTCCTGAAGGAAGTCTCCGAGATGAATGTGGACAGGAAGATTCCTATCAACACCATCTCCTTCAACTGTTCAGACAGGTTTGTTCTTGTTATCAGTCAAGTTCAACATCTTCTCTTTTATAAGAAAAGTCAACTTTTCAACATCATCAGTGTAGAAAATTGTCATATACTTACCGGTGTGATCTTTGAGTGACTATTCTTAATACTCTTATATAGCACTGCAAACAATTTCCTTCACCTGATGGCACAAGAGACAAGTGGCAGGTACCATCGCTGTCAAACAGATTTCGATGCACAGCTTTTTGCACACAAGCTGTTGACAGAGGGTTTCGAAGACACAGAGTACCCCCATTTACCAGAGTTTGAAGGAGATGATCTACGCAGACTTGGCTCTGAAATCAACACTGCCCGCAAATATTTGGCACAGTCAAGGCAGTACAGGTAGGACAAATTCACAAATGTTCAAGTCTATAGACGTATATATGCCCATCTAATATCCTATTGTAGCCCTTATCACTCAAGGCCTACAAAAAAAAAAATCTATGTCTAAATTATCATTCTCCTCAATAAGTCTCAGAAATCAAGAAATTCAAATTTCCTTTCATGATAATACTGGTAATTATTATATCAAAGGTCAAAATTTATTGAATATTAATGATATTTCTCTTTTAGATCTTTATATCAGTCAAAAGTATCACAGAGTGAAAAACCAGCAAGCAACAAAGGTAATAATCTGTACACATGTATTGTAGTTTCATTGTAATTACATTGTAATTGTTAAGCATATACATGTACACAACAGTTTGTTTATGAATATATGAAACAATCTTTTTTTTTTTCATTAAATCTAAACAAAAAATATTTATATTTTTAGGAAATGTGACTCCATTTGTTGTTGGCAAACCAAAGACGACTGTGCAATAGAAGTTTTGAGGAAACAGAAGTAGAAAACCTTGACAGCTGTTAGATATTGTTGTAAAATGTATTCCAGTGCTTTCATGAAGACAAAACATACTTTCATATTAACTCAAACAGATACTGTCAATGATGCAATTTCCATCAAACTCTTCAAAAAAATGTTACATTTTATATGAAAACTTTGTATATTTGGAATTATTTTTTTTTTTATCAATCTTAGCTTTCTTTATGATGTATTTTAGATAACTGTAGATATGCATATGATCATGGAGTTGGGTGCTTTTGGATTAGCTCTAATTTCAAAAAAAAATTATTTTTTCACTCTTTGTGCAGACTGCATATGGCTAGGTATTAATTAGAATAAGAAAACATCTTGAAGTTAATTTTTTAATATGCATGTACATGCAAGGACATGTATTTAAAGTGTATCAAATACAGACTAAATCTGTAGATTGTATGTATACTAGGTAGAGCTGCTTTCTGTGATATGGTGAGTAAAGACTAAGAGCCAATAGGTACATGCAGGTTATGTGAAAGCGATATTATCATGTTTATAATGTTACATATTAATTGTTTGATACTTAGTTTACAACATGGAAAGATTCATTAAAACATAGAATAAAAATAAGAGAATATCTTTCTGTTTTATTTAATAAATTACTTACACACGTATTTATATATCTACTGTATACGACATAGAATCATCAGAGTTTTATGATTCCTGAATTGTTTGGCACCTGCAGCTCTGGTGAATTTAGATAATCAAATTATTTTTAGGATGGATTTTGTTATTGGTAGCTCAACTTAGCTAAAAGCTATTGACTCTGAACATAAAAACCGTGCCCATGAAACATTATATATGATATATAATATTATTAGAATTGGTAGGGTTCATGGTGGCAAAGGAAAAAACTCACTATATCTCAGTTTTGTATTTTGGTTTCTTTTTTCTAAGACAAAATTAACTTTACATGAAGAATGACAACCTTTTGTTCTACACATTGTATCGGTTTATCAGACACTGATGTATTGTTTGCATCCGATGAAGACCATCCCCTTCATTTATAGACTGAGAAATTAAGGAACAAGCAACAACAAATTTAAAATTAATGTTCTGCAAATAATTCTTCGCTTTTATATAGTAGTTTTGCAAACTGTCAACGTGTTGTTTGTTGTGAATATCGCAGTTACTAAATTAATGTGACATGTAAAATTCTGACAAAATCGCTTATAGTGAGAACAAATCGATTAATAATATTAATTTAATGATTCTATAAAAATCGATTATAAAGCATTTATTAATTTCCGTTACTATTATAACTCTTTCTAGCATGGGCTTTCAATTCTTCCTTTAAGTAATGATTGTTTCGATTTCATTCAGACACGAATCGGCTGTTGTCTTTTTTTCCGAGGAGTAATTTAGAGGCTAGTGTAAAAGTCGGACTAACTGTCTCATCAACGTTTGGATTTTTTTCATAATTCATAATATTTCTTGAAGTTCTTAAACTTCTGGTTTTATTCATTTACATGCAATATAGATCAAATTATATACTCATTTATTTCATTTTTTTTTAAGGGAATGCGAAAAAATTACGATAGATTTTATTACGCCCGAACGTATTTGATAACATAATATTCGAGGAATGATTCCTTATTACTTATATAATTTTTAGCAGTTGTGTGATTTAAAAATGTTAAATTAGTCATTGATAAAATATATTGGACTAGTATACATTTCAAAATCGATCCGTAGTGTTATCACAGACAAAGACACTGGAATAGGTATACGAATATAAGAACTTGGCGACTTCTGACAAGTACATTGTACTTTGTGCTTATCATCAGCAACAGAAATACGCACTTAAAATTTATTAGTTAAGTGATTGAAACAGTTGAAACTTGGGGCTTTTAAGCTTTGCAGGTGATTTTAAAACAGTGGAAAGATTCAGTTTTAAATTAGATTTTAGGTTTCAAGTAAAATGTGAAGAACAAATTAAATATCACATCAATGCAAAGCGAGCATTCAGTCAACAGCTGGTCAAACTAAAGTTATTTATCAAAGTCGTATAAAGTTAGGTTAACGCCTTGTAATATACATGTATCGGAGATATATTGACAGTAGTATGTGCACTGAATTAATTAGAATTTATACATTTTTTCAAGTCTGACACATTGAAAACTGAAAAATCATAGAGACAGAATATCTATCTCTCTCTCTCTCTCTCTCTCTCTCTCTCTCTCTCTCATGATTGTAAATATATATTTTTATCAAAAAAATGAAAATAAAAGAATTGTTATTTGTCCATTTCTTTAAAATTCAATTACAGTTGCATTTACAATTTAGAAAAAATTAAAATATTCGATTTTTTTAAAAGATTAAAAATAATATTATTATATAGCATATATGTTACATACCATACAAAGTATATGTCATGTGTAATGTTTTTAAAAATCAACTAATTAATTTGAGCGAATTAAATCAATATAACCAGGGACGTATATACTAGTTTATACGTCCCTGATATAACTAAGTCATGGATCCATTACAACGGGTTCCATAGACACGTTTTAGCTTGTTTATTCAACAAGTCGGGATAGGAATACGTGAATCACACATGTTGAAATCGAGGCGTTGCGATCAACAACATGGCGTGCGTGGACCAAAATTCCAATGCAGTTCTTCAAGGAATTGCCCGTCACATCAATTGTTTGGGAGAAGAAAACAGAAATACGAGAAAGAAAGCTTTAGAAGGCATAAAAAAAGATACGCTACAGCGAAAGCCAGCTTTAGAGTCAACTGAACTCCAGTTAGTGTTCAGTGAAGTTGCTAAACCTTTGTTAAAAGTTTTCTCCGATCCCGTTGAGAAATGCCGAGAATTATCCATCATTATCATCCGAGAATTCATGGAGAAGGTAGAGAAACCAGACGAAAGTTTACCTTATGTAATGCCCGTATTAGTTCTAAGACTGGGCCAACAAGAATTGACAGAACCTTCGGAGGAAATTCGGCTTATGTTAGTGGAATTTTTAACTCAGATCGTGGAATATTCTGGAAAGAGACTTTCGGTGTATCTTGACGACTTGATAAGAATTTTACAAAGGACAATTATTGACCCATTTCCAGATGTAAAAAAAGAAAGTTGCAGATGTACCTCAAAAGTGGCTAAAGCTATCCCTGAATATTTCCATATGCAATCAGAATCTCTCATCAGTCCACTTTTAATGACAATCACACATCAGCATGCCAAAGTGCGGAGTCTAGTTGTTGAAACAATAGGTAAAATTCAAAAACCTTAATCATAGTTTATTATATTTTACTCTTCCCTATGATATTTAAATACCTATATACTGACCTGGGACCATTTTTCATCAGTTTATTGTAACATCATTATTCATATATAATTTCAAATATAGTGATGTAACAATACACTGAGGAGAAATGCTCCTTGGCTAGAATTGGACGTATGCTAGCCTTATTTTAAAAATGAGAACCCTGACACTTGTCTTCATGATAAAATTTAAAGTTCAGCAACACACTTGTTTATAGTAGTAAAATGAGCTTGAATTTAATTTTAATTTTTAGGCAATGTGATGCAATATGGTAATAGTAAATCAATGGAAAAGGTGGTTCCACATTTGGCACAGAGGCTGTTTGATGACTCGCCAGTGGTCAGGAAAGCAGTAGTGAAGATTGTGGGGAACTGGTTGTTAGACCTACCCGACCGTTACTCCTTCCACCACAAGCTAATTCCTCTGTTGCTGACTGGTCTCGCTGACTCACAGCCAGAGATTGCCGAGTTAGCGGACACCTTGTGGTATGATACAGGTATGAATAATACAATTTACAAGTTCATTTTAACTTTACATTTAGTGAATTTTGGAGACCTCAAAGAGGAAAATATTAATAAGCATCTCTTGTTTAATCTTGTTAAGAATTTACAAATCAAGCAGTTATTTTGTTAACTTTATATGGTGTATATAATTTATAATTTGCCTATATTAAACTGCAGGACTGAAGTATGAAAAAGAGAATGAGGAAGAGCTAAAGGACAAGTTAGATTTTTCCAAAGAAAAACCAGCACACTATCCCTCTAATGGTCAGTAGTAATAAATATGTACATGTAAAAAAATAAAAACAAACAGAAAATTGAAGTGGCAATTAGAAAAAAATGTTGTTGTTGTCTGATGAGAAATTGATCTAATCATAATGTAATTTTATTTCTATTAATGTCTATTAAGCCATTTATTTGGAAAACTAGGTCCAGTCTTGTATACCCTTACTGATTATGGATCAACTCATTGAATTCTTGACAGTTTCATGACTTATTCATTTGCAATTTGAATATTGGTTCTCTTCCACTTTTATGAAGGAAATCCACTTAAGTGCCTACATGCTTATGGGTGCAAAAAGTAAGATGTTGGCATTACATAATTCCTTTATTTTATTTTATTGCTACTCATTAGGACCCTAAAGTCAGCTATGGTTTGGGGGACTGGCCATGGAATCGTTTTTATGCATCCTCCTAGCTTAATTTTAGTGATTATTGATTTTAGATAGGAAAAATTTAAAAAATGTATCAGAAGAAGAAGAAACTTGTCACAGATGATACAGAAAAGATAAAGTGGAAATAATTTCTACTAACCCCTAACTTTATCTTGATTTTTTAACTCAGTGGAAAGACCCAACTTGGGCTGTCGAGTTCTGATGATGAGACACCTGTCCAAGATCCTGCCCGCCCTGATGAAGGATGTTACAGATTGGGTAGTAGCCACCCGACTGAAATCAGCAGCCCTTCTGTACTGGCTCCTCCTGAACGCTGAGGATTATGTCACCCAGCACATGGCAGTGCTGACCACTGGAATGTATAGAGCCTGTGTGGATGAAGAGGCTCAAGTTGTCAAAGATGTAAGAATTAAATGCTACCTTAGTAAAAATTAATTCAGTGTTAAATTCAGATTTTCATGTGTATTTTTTACAAACAGGTACAAAGAGCAGCTGAGTTGGTGGGATACTTTGTTTCTCCTGAGGTCTGGTGTAAGATGATTCTGGCCAATGTCAAGTCTATGCAGTCATTTAGCCCTGTCATGATCCTAGCATCAGTCATCAGGGGGTCCGAGAGAACTGCACTGAGACCATACCTGCCCAAAATTGTCTCTACCCTGAATGATTCAGACATCTGTTTTACAACTCAGGTACATGTTTTTTACCACTCAAAGAAGTGAAATTTTCATTATTTTGTATACTGGTAAATTTCATACAGTTATTGGAGGAACATATTATCATCTATCATTTTTTTGTCAAACTTTAAATCTGATCTTAATTAATATTAATGTATTTGCATTCTTACAGGTGCAGATGCAAGCACAGCTGTTAAACTGCACAGCAGCAATTCTACAGGTATCTGAAGAAGACTGTGCTGGAATAAGCCAGCTGCTGTTCAATCTTCTCCTCACAGTCCTGTGTCAGAATGAGGAAACTCATGGACAGGTACTTGCGTCTCATTGCAAAGTGTGTAATTAATGTGATGTAAAGCAATACATAACACTCAATCAGTTGCTTGATCTGTTACTAACATGTTTATTCGATATGTTATGCTGTGTTTTATTGAATTGCACTTGTTCACTATAGCTTTAGAATAAAGGGTTTGTTTAGGATGAAGTTTTAATAGTAGTGATTGCATATTTCTTTTTAAAATCAAATTTTCATCAGATAGATCATATTTCTAATCAACTGCATATTATAATAGAAACAATCACTTTTTTTTTATCAATGCATGTTTTCTACACATATTACATAAAATGAAATAAGAGTGTGCCATGTGTAAAAAAAACAAGTTTGTAATGAAATGCTGATATTTATTCTTTTTTATTTTCCAGGTGAATGAACTTTTGGACAGTTTGTGCAAGGTTCAGGTACTGGAGTCCAGACAAGAGCTGTACAGTAGACACACCAAGCCATTGATTAACCAGCTGAAGGAGTCCGCCAACATGTGGACTGTTCATTCCACAGAGAGACTGCTGTTTGACACCCTTCTTATTGAATGTGGTAAGCTGAAGAATAAATTGCTGAAAAACCAATGAATTTACGCATGTTACACCTACCACTAATTCCCGATAATGAAACACAGGATAGATAAAGACACCAAAGGTGAAAATAAGAAATGTTTAGACAGTTAAAGATGCAATAATTGTATTTTGTGTGTTTTAAGGACCCGTTGTTGGAGATATTCTGGATGAGGTTATGCCGATATTTGTGACAAACCTCGACACAAATAAGGACCCTGAGCTGCGGTTAAAGTTTTTCTCCCTGCTGTCCCGCCTAGTGATCAGCGCCGGGTCGACCCTGGATTCTTGTCACAAGTTTGGGGAGTTTGCAGTAATCGTAGTCAAGGATATCATTATTCCCAACTGTGTGTGGAAGGCTGGGAGAGTAGCGGGCGCCATCAGAACCACGGCTACTTCCTGTGTGTGGGCACTGCTACAGAGCGGGGTCCTCAGCAAGGACAAGGTATCTAACATTTCATGTTGATTTACCCACATTAAAGTTTTTTAAAGCAGTATAAGAACTGTAAAATGTCTTTCAATTGACTGATACTTTGTTTAATATTTAGCAGAAGGCCTTTAACAAATACATTGCTTAATGTCCTGCCTCAACATAAATAAAGAGAGGAGTCTATATTAAATGTCCAAAATTAAATCAAAGCTAACTTGTTTAAAAAATTAATTTAGTAAAATATAAAACATTTACAGTATAATGATTGATATTGGTGCACATATACATGTATTATGAATGTACCGGTACTGAATTTTACTTTGTATAATGTTTAGTAATAAATGTTCATAAACATTATGTACAATGAATTAAAATGGCATATTCTAATTTATGGTTTACTTACTTTTTGAAATTAAAATTGATGATAGTTTGGTTTGATTAAAAATAGAGTATGTAGATAATTTTTATTGGTTTTAAAAGTTTAGTTCTTTTTAATACATGTAATAATCTATTGATGCTTTAAATTTCAGCTTATGCCAGTTGTTGAAGATCTGTTAACTCAAATGATTACTACAATGGATGATGACAACAAAAGTACACGACTCATTTGTTGTCGAGTGATGACCCGATTATTTGATCTAATTGGAATGGAACTAGGTCAAGACCGATTGCACAATATGTATCCAGATCTTCTTAAACGCTTAGATGACAGCAGTGATGAGGTCAGAATCACAGTCTCCAAGACATTTTTGGCTTACTTTGATTGCTTTGAGAATGGCTACGACGTCATATTATACAGAGCTCATTTAGAAGCCATTTATAAAGGACTGTTGGTACATCTAGATGATCCAGAACAAAAGATACAAGAAGCAATACTAGGTAAGTTAAAACCAAGGACTTCAGTTTTTTTGCAAAAGTACTGGCCCAGTAGTATGATCAGCATATTTAAATAATTATAATAATAATAATCCCCATTTCCAGAATTTCAATTAGTTCTACAAATTTTGATAAAGCAGCTATACGAACCATTACATATAAGAAACAATTTATTTTGATACCTAACTTTAGCATGTAAATTTTTCAGAGGTTCTTAAGAAATCAGGCTCAATCTGTCCGACCATGCTACTTCAGGAAGTGGAGGAAGTGAAGCACAAACACAGGTCCAGTGTGTACTGTAACAAACTGATGGAGTACCTCAAGGGGCTGCTCTAGGGGCCACTTATCATGACGGAGCTTTGTAAGGGAGACCACTGATTTATAGACCTATACAAGGGAGGCTACTCCGTGATTGTACTATTTTTGTAAGGGTGACCCCGTGACGAAGCATGTTTCCTGCAGGGAAGAGTACCCTCTAAGAATGGCGACATTTGTAAATGGAGACAACATCATATCACCACTGCCATGTGTATTTATTTTCAATGAATTTCTCATTTTAATCAATAAAATGTTCATATAAATTCACTCTATTTAAACCTATGGTTGATTTATAGCATTTAGAAAAATAAAGTAATGTAATATTTATACATATTTAACTAAACACACGAATGTGTTGTGGTGTTAGGATTACAAAAAGAGCAGTCACAAGTGAGTTGCATTTCGAATAATGTCGAAGCATGCCTGATTGTCATTTAATCAATATATATATTCACTGTTTCAATATAAATGAACATTAATTTTCAAAATAGGATACAAACAGCGAACTTCTGTTAAAAGAATGCTTACGTCAACGTTCGCAAACTTCTAAAGAAGAACTGTATGTTAAAAAAGAAGATGGGGGAATAAGATGGCGCAACTCCTCATTTGGTTTTAAAATACATTTTCAAATTTAACATTTTTTTCAATGAAATATATTTGATATGTTATAAAACAAGTTTACAAAAGGGTAATTTCTAACTATATTCAGTTTGAAATCTTTAAAAAAAAACCGATAAGAATTTAAAAAAAAATCCTAAGTTTTGGTGGTAGCGAACCCACAACCTATAACCCAAGTTCTATAAAGTCAACTAATGTCTGTTGCTCTAACCACTGAGTCATTTCATTCACAACAAAGTGCGGTGTTTAAATGCTATATGAGACGTGGGCCACGAGTTTACGGACTTGTATTATTTTTCTAAAACGTTCAATTGTTGGGCTACAAAAGGACATTTTTAAAGTATAGTGGGTCATCTCTCCACAATTTTGTTGATTAAAATCGGTTCAAATTCCTTTTAACTGCATTTAGACTATGACAAAAATATGGAGCTCTGGCCCCGCCATCACCAACTTTCCTCAAGTCAATACTCAGCCTCAAATCTGAGGTTTGACCTCAAATTTATGCATGTTTCTGTTGAGGATTTGCGTTGAGGAATGAGTTGAGGGATTTGAAAATTTTGGTGACGGTGGAGCCAGACCCACTCTATGAAAGAAAATGAATTGAAGTTATAAAATTGACACTATTTGGAGGTTTCGACACGCATACACAAGTTTGAATCAACCTATTGCAAGTATTTAAAATATTTAAGGGTTACAAACCGATGTTACGTTAAATATACATTGTTTTTTATTTTTTTTTTTTGGAAAAAGTATCAGATTTAATGATATTTTAATTTTGCAGTATCTAATTATTCTTCATATGGGCATTTTACAGGCCTTATTCACCCATCTTCTTTCAATAAGACTTTGATCAAGCATCATTGTTTAAATTTTGTATGAGATGTCGCAATGTCTTTCTTTTTTGCCCTTATTTTGAATTTAGAGACCAAATACAAAAAATATTGACAACTTCCATTTTAAAACGGCTTCCAAGTTAACATATAATGCAATGGTAAGAGGGCAATGATATGTCTAGTATAAATAAATGAATTTGTTATTTCTTTGTGAATGATGTCTTAAGGATTAGAATGTGCATAAGAAAATAAACAGGACGGAAAAGGTTAAATTACAATATATCTTCCTAAACAAATCATTTTATTCACTAAGAGGACCGCGGCTGTTGGTTTCTTTGGAGGAACTACCGCGCATGCTACCGCAAAGTCCCCCTTACCATTATTTAGGGTTTTTCCTTTATTGCAGGAATAATTACTTTTGATGTAATCATTTCACGCGTTTGTAATATTTAACAAAACGGCATCCTACCGATAATTTAAAAAAAATGTTTTATAGGTAGGAGGCTAATCTCTTATATCTACCTTTTATTATTAAATACAAATATGCCTCGAAGCGGGAACCTTCGTTTTGTTTACAAAGGGTTTTTACCGTGTGTATACATACTTTATTACACCGCTACATTTCTGAACACAGCCTCAGAAATGAAACAAAAAGGTAATATTACTTAATCGAATAGACGATTCTAATGAAATATACTTGTTTTTTTTGGAATATGCTATTGTAAAAGATTTTCGTGACGTATATACATGTACTTGAGTTGTTTATTGTTTGATCAATTTATCTCAGATTACAAATGTATCATGTCGATCGATTTTCGTTAAAGCTATCGTATACTTACGGTGGTAAATTAATGGGAAGATTTGAATGACCATAGCCCGGAGAAATATTCCGAACTATATGTACGTGCAGTATTAAAATCTTTAAGAGTGTGTACATGCAGATATTCATTTGGCATAATTACTAAAACAAAATACTATAACAAGTGTTATTATAATGCCAACCTTTTGAAATCAAAGTGTTGAATTTAAAATATCTATATTTAAGCATGATTAATTCTAATTACAGTAAAGATTATAGTGTTGTTCTTTTCTCTCTATCCCCTAGCTGGCTCACATTACACCGTTTACATAGAGTAAATTTGGTTTAGTAAATACGCCGAATACACATATTTCAAAATAAGGGGATACAGAAAAACGATTTAAATATCATTTCAACTTTATATGTTGAATATTCTAATTGGTCAACGATAACTGTACTTGCAATTGTACTTTTCACACACGGCCTTTTCCACGACGACTTATTAAACTTAATTCCATGATGATGATATGGAAACTATGCGGCAGATGGGTAATGCGCATTGTCCTTGATAGCCGTGTTGACCAAAGACTCTGTGGTGCCCTTCCGCACCGATACTTAATCGGAAGTCAACCCGGTTCAATACAAAGCTACCTGATTGTTTCTTACAGGTCACAAGTAACAAATCTATGGGGTGTTATTCAAATATGACGTAGAAGATGATGTCAAAATTCTCTCTTGATTACACACATTCTCAAGAGTCCTCTCTTACAAATGCTTGATGTGGGCGATATATAAAAGCAGGGCGAGCAAAAAGCTGTATTATTTTAGTCAGTTTCGCCATGGCTAATTCAACAGTATCTGTATGGCACACCGGCGTCACGAACGATTTTAACCAGTCTTTGTTGATCACAAACAATTCGTCGGCATCTACAAACACTTTTAGAAATTTTTCTTGGGATTTAATAAGCCTAAAAGTTATGTGCTGTGCCCCAAGAAAAAACTATACTTTGTTACAAGTTATGTGCGATTCAGTATTCTTCCCGGTTATTCACAGCCGCAAAATAGCCGAACCGGAAATTTCTTCGGCTTCCAAAACCATCCTCATGGTTCTGTATTCTGTAATAATTTTTGTCTCGCTGGTGGGCAACATGTTGGTCTTGATCACGGTGTGTGGGAACAGAAACATGCGGTCCGTCACAAACGTCTTTATTCTTTCCCTGTCCGTCAGTGATTTACTCCTGGCCCTCATTGCCACACCCATAAACATGGGCAACGTCATGTCAACGTATTGGAAATACGGGGCATTTGCCTGCAAAATTGTCCCATGTATAACTACTTTTTGTGTGGCCTGTAGTTCATTGACGTTATGCTGTATTGCTTTTGAGCGTTTCTACGCAATAGTTTATCCGCTGAAGGTCAAGTTTTTTCAGGCGTCGACCAGACTTGTGCCCCTACTGATAACCGTTTGGGTCACGTCATTGATATCAGGGACCCCCCAAGTTTTTTATTTTAAGCTCATCAAGGCGAGAGACGTTTGCGGGAAAGTTGTGAATGACGTTTGCACACTACCTCTGATCACAAGTAAGACAATGGAGTTTTTTCAGTTATGGCTGCCGTTTGTTGTCCTTTTCGTCACCCCTCTTCTTGTGATGACAATTCTTTACTCAATCATAATTGTTAAGCTGTGGGGAAGACGACAGATTGGGATATCCATGAAAGCAAGCGACTCCTACCGACTGAAGCAGAAGAAGCGCGCCATCAAGATGTTGGTGACTGTGGTGGTCCTCTTCATCATATGTTGGCTTCCAATTCAAACCTTCAATGCCGTGGGAGAGAAAGCTTCCAACATGACACCCGTAGCCACCTTGCAGTGGAAAGCGTTTCTGAAATGCTTGGCTCTAAGTAGTAGCTGTTACAATCCCATTGTTTACGCATTTATGAATGAAAACTTTAGGAAGAATTTCGCAAATCTGTTGCGCTGTGGAAAACACAGAATTGAACCGCTTTCCGTGAGAAATGTCAATCACAGACAATCGATAATGACAAAACCAGCGCAAGCCGTATGGATCAAATTCGGATCCGAAAATGTCACCAGCGCGCCGACCACGAATCAAAGGAAGACAACTGAAACTAACATTAAGTGACCATAATGATTGCATGTGAATGTAATCTGTATATTGAAGAGGCATGGTCACGATTTTGGTCAAATTTTATTTTTCTGTCTTTATTATTTACAAAATGCTTCAGGAATGCATTTCTAATGATCAAATGAATTTTAAGAGTCAATTGTAGAGTTATAAGCAAGATACAAGGCTCACAACTCTTTGTCATGTAAACAAGGCTCGTGCTCTGTTTTTGTTTACAAATGTTAAATATATCAGTAAAAATGTTTTTCAAACTAATTTGTCTAATACCTTCTTATTCATTTTAAGCATAAACAAATAGTTCGTAACGATTAACAATTTATTTTTGGTCTAAAACTGTAATGTTCACTTCAACATTAAAAATGTAAACAAAGGCTTTGTTTACATAGCAGAGAATTGTAAGATCTTCAACTCGCTTATAACTCAACAAATGACACTCAAATTTTAGTTGCATATTAAAAATGCCTTACTGAAGCATTGTAAACAATAAAATCGAAGAAATAATTTTTGACCAAAAATCGTGACCATTTCCCTTTAACTGCAGAACACTCGGTTTGTCAGGTCGTAGATAAATATGTATACACAAGTTCTTATTTCCTTATGATGGAACAAACATTTTAAAAATTGTTATTTTAAAAGGGTACACGTGTAGGTTATATTTATCATGTTTATGTTTTCTTTCAGATATATTGGTAAATATTGTATATCGATAATTGTATTTAGATGAATTCTAATTTGTACTTTGACCCTGTAATACATGTATCTCAAATCACATATCACAATCATACAGAAAATGTGTACAATGGAAGCTTCATTAAATTTTGTTCATTGAAGACTAAAATTCATTAAACAGTCGCCTTTAGTTATTAACGTTGTGGTTATATACATGTACAAATAATTGTTTGCTTAATTTTTACTCAAAATATATATTTCTTACCCAACATTTACCTTTTAATAAATTCTTTGACAAAATTGTTTTTGAAAAGATGAATTCTTAATGATACAACTACTGTAACCATACATTATATACATATTTATGGCTATTCTTTATCACACATGTACGCACTTGGAAACTATCATACTGTCGATGCATCATGGGTACACTTTACCTCGACTCCATAAATCAATTCAAAGCTGACATGTATTTAAATACTTTAATTATTTCAAATATCATGGTACCTAACCAAACAAAATACTTTATATGTACAATCTCTGAACAACCCTTCCATTTTAGAACAAAAAAATACAGTGACGATAAAATAAACTGTATATCCCATTACAAGTACACTAGTATTCTTTAACACATGTTGCAGCGCATCTGTTGACATTTTTTTTTCAATCACGCCACAGAAAAATTGAATTTTGGACACTTTAATGTAACACGTCACTGAAATCGCTTAGTCTCACAAAGGCACGGTCCAGTACCATATGATACTCTGCCGTCCACAAGTCTTAAATTACTGTACATGTAAGTGTGACATCTGTTGTTAAGAGTGCGGCATGAATAGTCGTGTCCATTTTAGACTAAAATAAATATATAGCAAAATATTCAAAGTTTAAAGCGAAAATAAATGGATTTTCTCTTAACTTAATCACATTTTATAACTCAACAAATTCATTCTAAAAATTGAATGATGAACTGATGGGTAATTTTTGACCACCTGTCTTTCTTAAATTTTTCACTTCGTAGGTGGTGTTCATGCGGATGGTTCATGTAATGTTTTTGCTTTTATCTATTATGTCATTATTGCTAGGAGTGTCGGAATCCAGTTTTCCCGTTCAGTAATCCATCGTCGTAAAACAAACGAGTATCGGGATAGTTAGACCGAATTGCCTTTAGTACCAAATACTCTATGTCTTTAGAGTATTTTCTGGGTGTGTATCCGTCACGGATAGACCGACACACTGTCACGAACTTTGGGGGATTTCGTCTAAACACCCCCAAAATGTTGTTTATTAATTCTCCCCTAGTATGGACCTCCTTTCGGTTCGTCCTATGTTCCGTTACCACAGTTTGGTTTGGGGAATTTGCTCCTCTGCACATGCCAAAGAGGGAGGGATTCAGTAGTTGATACGTTTTATGGGTCGTAGAAAGACAGAAACCGACAGTCTGAATAGCACTCAGTTGTATTTTATTTAATTCTAAAAATTCTTTAATAATTACGTCAAAAAGAAGCGTTGAGTTTTTCAGCGCGTCCGAGCAGAGATGTGAACGCCAGAGGAAACTTTTATTCAAATAAAACTGTTTTATCTTGTTCCAAAGATTGTTTCTGCACTCCCTATGTTTTTCAAATCTGCAATTGTTCAACTTAATAAATTCAATCAAATCAGTTAAAAAATTATCCAGAACCTTTTCTGCAGGTGGGTTCATCGGACAAAATAACTGATTTAGGAAGCTGTCCAGCACCTCAATGTTTGGTACCGCATGATCAAAGAGAGGTTGGGATGCATATTCACAACCAAAAAAATCTTCGTCGATGTCCAGAATAATATCGACATTTTTATGGATGGAGTTGAGATATTCCACAGCCAAATCTTCTCTAATTTCGGTAAATCCAATGGATCTTTTGACAAAGCATAAATCGTTTTCCATTTCTACTTCCGGATTTGTTTCGTCTTCTGAAAAAAACATGCACTTTTGACCTGTTTCGTCTGTGATGCACATACAAAAATCTTTTTCTGCCCCCAGACTAGACTGTTGGACGATTGTCCAGCCTAGCTGAATTGTGCCGGAGGACTTCGAAGCGTTGTGATTGATATGATCCCATTCAGGCCAAACCCAGACAACATGTTTGATAAACCCTGCCATTGCTGCCGCCTGTAAGAATAAATTAAGAATCATTAAAGATGATATTCAAGAAAATGTTTTCTATGAAGACTGGTCAGCTATTTTATATAATTTACTGAAGACGATGTAGAGAAATGTACTAGCACTGACCATTGTACCTTTGCCATATTTGATATTCCTACAATGAATTAACAGCAAACACACATACATACACACACACACACAATAAGGAAAAGGTGAAAGTTATTATCACACAGCCGATTCCCAAGCACTTTACCAATTTCAAATATCCGTCTTCATGAAAACATCTATTTATTTTCTTTTTTTTGGTTGACACTGCATACACATTTTCTCTTTGCATGTACATGTATTAACCCCGTACCGTAATAAATCCATCGTTGCGCTGCATCATCATGTTGATGTCTTGTCCATCTATGGGCCATTCGAAAAAAGGATACCCTTTCAAATAAGAGTTTATCGCAAGATCACTGTGCCCATCGATGTGGATCTAGAATTTCAACCAAGGGAAAGAATCACCTAACCAACCTTTTAACAAAAATAATCTGCATGAACTCTATATCACCAGAAATTGATTTCACCACCTACTAATGTTACGTCTTTGGGGATTCTTCCACGCTCAGCCTCTCTAAGCCAAAACGGCAAAACTTGAAAGAACAATTTTAAAACGAACTAAGTTATGTTAATTATAAAAAATATAGTAAAAACGCATTCCCAATTGTTGCAATACACAAGCTATTATGTTTTCACAGAAGAGACGGATTCCTAGCATTATCATTTTGTGTTTTATTTTTACAAGACGGAATAAAAGAACACGGAATTTTGATATAACTTTTATACCCTCATGATGTTCCTCCACAACGTGGACTGGTAGATATGACCATCTGCCTGCTGGCTGCCTATTGGACAGTTTCAAACGGTGAACCTCTAAGTAATCATTTCTCAATGATAATACAACCAACCTTAGGCCAATGCAAATGGCAAATAAAACTACAATCAAAAGCACCCATTTATAAGATCTTGAGAATCGCATCTTCCTCATGACCTGCGACCGACAGGATCCCAAATTGTTAATATATGATTTATAAATTTCCCGTGTTCTTTTCGCGACTCAGAGTCAATCTGTTGACAGCATTTAATGAAACAGATGCATGAAACTCTATTCCCCTTTACGTGATAGCTAGATAAAATGTATCGCGTGTAGTGGAGTGACAAACATAGAAAAAAGTCGCCTATGTTTTGAGTTTAATGGACCGGCGTACCTCACGGCTGAAAGTTGATTTTTCTTAAAGATAAACAACCTCTCCAAACATTTTTGTCCGTTTGTAGAGTTTTCTCAAGTCAATTTATATATAAGACATGATAAATTAAACTAAATTAAAGGTCACATACCACTATTTTTACCCCGTGCTCATTGACCACGCAAGTAGTTCCATTCTAAAAATGTATGTATTATTTCAAAAATTCCTAGGGGGTACTAAATGGTCGAATTTGGTTCCTTTTATGGCATGGATGGAAAGAAGAAGGTTTGAAAAAAAATACAGGCAGGAAAAAATTTAGAAAAATTATCTTTACAGGCGCAATAGAAAGGGTGTAAAGAGGCCAATGTTTACACAAATTCCAAAGTGAAAGTCAATTTTTCATGGTAGGGGTTATTTTAGGGGCCATATCTCAGTCCCCTCTCGATTGATTTTCCTGTAGTTTGGATATGTTGTTGGACTAGTGTCATTCTATAGGTATGCTGTATTTGAACTCATTTGAGCCGGTGGAATTTTTTATATGATTTATTTTTGTATAAAGGAATAAGAGGGAAAAATAATTGTGGTCTGTGTCCTATCAGGTCAAAGGTCAAAATCCACATTTATCAACTTAAGTCTAATTTTTCGTTATTTTTCAAACAATTAGGATGAATAATGACATTTTGTGGGGTTCTTTTTCAATTTTGGCAGATAATATGAAAAAAAAACGGTAAAAATTGTGTGAAATGGATTTGAACGGGGTGTGAACAGCATGGTGTCATCAATGAGTCAAACAGGGGACGTAAGTACTTGCAAAATGTCTAAAAACACTTTCTAATGTTAACTTTACTTATCACCCAAATCATAAAAGAATTGGTCGATTTGTCATTAAGTTATAAAGCCTTAACTATACCCCCCCCCCTCTCTCTCTCTCTCTCTCTCTCTCTCTCTCTCTCTCTCTCTCTCTCTCTCATATCAATCATAGTACATGTAAAAGTATATATATATTTCCTTTCATATTTTTTGATTAAATTATAAGGAGGAAAGTAGGGCTTATGTTACTTTATGATTCCTATGAATGATGACATATTTCACTGCCTAGCATATTGCATGACAGGATATACAAGCTGGTAAAGGGGCACCTGCTGCACCCCCCCCCCCTCCCCCAGTTAACACCATTTTGACAGAGAAATAATGAAGAAAACAACAAATGGTAAGTTGATTTTATTCATTTATTCATATTTTTCTTACAATTTAACACTTGAAATTTGATGGTGAGTAGGCATTACAACATTTTCCTCAGTACTTTAGAATATGTAAACCTTCATGTATAGATATTTATATGAGACATATACATTTTACTGGTTAGAAATAGTCATTTTAGCATTCTAAATTATCAATGCCTTGCAAACTTTTATTTAAATTACTGCTTTAAAGTCTTATTATGTCAGTTTTTTCCCCTCTTTGTGTCCTAGAAATGTAACTACCAACAGATGTAGCATGTGTATGAGTTTGGTTGCTGGCATTGAACAGTGATTGCCCAAGATATATGAGGTCTGCTAGAAGCTTTACTATTTGTAATACTGTAGTAATATCTTTTTGGCACTCTCATCATTAATTTGAGTCTTGGTCATCATTGTTCATGGTAACATACCAGACATTTTCACGTCTAAATGCACAATGTATGTAGAAACCCATGACTTTGAATGGTGAATCCTCGCTACAAAAGGTATGATCTCCTCAAGATTAATCACACCAGATAATGCTGAAAGAAGGTGATGGACTTGTAATTTCTAAAATAGTTTCACGTTAATGTTTGTAAAAAATCCCTACTTTGGATTTTAATGTGTAGAGTTATCTCCCTTTGTTTTAAGAGTACAGTTTTCATGAACCAAGGCTCCTTATGAATTAGGGTACATTTAAGTAATTTATTCAGTGTATATGTAATGAATGGACAAACAGAATTCATTCTAAATTCTTCTAAATTGTTAGTTTTGTTTCAAAAGGCATTTTATGCCTATCCATATCAGCCCTGTGTACTCTGAGTTAATCTACTTTGGTCAGCAAGTGCCATTTCCTGAAAATGTGTGAATGGCTCTATGTGATTATCTGCTTATTGTAAACGGATTAGCCACTGTATATTTATCAAAATACCTGATTTCTATAGCAAACTTAATGCAGAATTTTTTAAATATTTTTTCAAGCTCATAGCATGTGATTAAATGTTTCATTTTTGGCATTTTCTGAAAAAATTTAGCCATATTTGGGGTATTTTTTTCAAAAAATTCCAAAAAATAGTTCCAGGTGTAAAAGAATTAAATCATCATTAGCATCATCATGTAGACATGTTAGGTTAATGAATGTAATAGATTAATGAAAGTTTTGACAAGTAATTAATGTTAAATGTAGCTCTTGAAATTTGAATATTGTGTGTAACGTGCTAGATTTTGCATGTTATTTCAGCCTTCCTGGACCAGATTTCAAAGGCCTATAACTCTGATGCAGAATAAACAATTCCCGCCAAATTTCACAGGGAGGTGTATTATGGGTATAAGTGTCTACCTACCAAGTTTCATCAAAATCAAAGAAGAATTGTGTAATTATTAGGTCACATACCACTATTTTTACCCCGTGCTCATTGACCACGCAAGTAGTTCCATTCTAAAAATGTATGTATTATTTCAAAAATTCCTAGGGGGTACTAAATGGTCGAATTTGGTTCCTTTTATGGCATGGATGGAAAGAAGAAGGTTTGAAAAAAAATACAGGCAGGAAAAAATTTAGAAAAATTATCTTTACAGGCGCAATAGAAAGGGTGTAAAGAGGCCAATGTTTACACAAATTCCAAAGTGAAAGTCAATTTTTCATGGTAGGGGTTATTTTAGGGGCCATATCTCAGTCCCCTCTCGATTGATTTTCCTGTAGTTTGGATATGTTGTTGGACTAGTGTCATTCTATAGGTATGCTGTATTTGAACTCATTTGAGCCGGTGGAATTTTTTATATGATTTATTTTTGTATAAAGGAATAAGAGGGAAAAATAATTGTGGTCTGTGTCCTAAAAGGAAAATACAATAAACAAAGTCAGACAACTCTTACAGTTTTAACACATATAAAAAGAAATAAAAACGAACAAGTTTTGTAAATCCGAAAAAAATCTATAGTTTCTTCATTTTAAATCATATTCCTAATTTGGAATTTAAATTTGAATTACAGTCTTTGATTTTAGATATATGATATAAACAACATCACACTTTTGTTTTGATCTCTTCCCTGGTATCAGCCCTCGGAAGGTATCGGCCCGCGCCCTTCGGGCTTGGGCCGATACCAACCGCTCGGGCTGATACCAGGGCCGAGATCAAAACAAAAGTGTGATATTCTATATTTATCTTTGAAGTGTGCATCAAACGGATACAAGGGCAATGTAGGGGACCTATGGGGCTATTATTTCCCGGTCTCAAATTTGGGCTGTAGGGGTACCACCAAGTGGCTCCCATGGGGTTCTGGCTCTTTTCAGGGGTTTATATCTGACTTGAGATTGACCACAAGAACTTGAAAACACTAGAATTAGGTAGAGGACCTCAGGAAGTATTCATAATAAGTGTAAGAGGGCACCTATGACCCCTACAAGGGTCGGTTTAGCTCACCCGAACTTGTCATATTTTAGCATTTCACAATGATAGAGGGGTGAAAGGCGGGTGAAAGAAATCACAATGCTGGGTGTTCTGTTGTCTCATATTCGAAATAATACGTTGTCTTTTTAATTTTCGATTGATGCTGTTTCCGGGGAGAGGGGGGGGGGTGAAAAAGGCTCGAGGATAAATTTTTAAACACGCACTTGTTCAGCTTCGATGTAAACAAATTATCTTGCCACACTGGATTGTCTTGGGGTTTTTATTGTATTTGTATCGTTTTATGCCTTTAATTGATCATGTCTTTTATATCATAATACGTTTGCATATCACTTTATACGTTGGATATAGTTTTTCTATTTGTATCAATAAGACTACACTTAGGATAACATTATTTTCATAACTTATGACCCGTATAGACATATTTCATTTCTATCCAACAAAGACGCATTTATAACTCCTATCCAGGCAAGCTTTACTGCTTCGGAAGTCGTCAATGCTCGTACAAATTATTGAGCATTAATCATTTTGATATTAATTAAAATATGTCGATTATTAAGTAAAATATAATTTTCTTTTCGAGTACTCTCAGTACTTTGATGAATTTCCTTATTGGCTGCTAGCTTCTACGGGCTGCTGTTACTGGCTGCTAGCTTCAGCCTTGTACATATACCTGCGATGCATGGAAACCACTGTTAATGATAATGCGTTACAAAAATAAAGGTCGATGCATTGTACATTAATTTGATATAAAACCCCTTAAATCATTTACTGCAAACATGTATAATTTTATCCCATTACAGTAACTTCAAGAAAAAAACGATCCTAATTTGAGCGCCAGAGATTTTTCGAATTGGAGTCGTATAAACGAGAATAACCGTTATACCGCAAAGCAAATCAAACGTTTTTATCAAGTTTTGAAGTTATCTTCAGCATGTACGTGGCAATCACAATGCAAAAATTTTATGTGTATAAATTTAAAGTGTCATGGTTGGGAGGATTGCAAGGCTTGTTGTATCTATGTCATTCTTTTACATGCGCTGTATGTCGTTTTACTATCATTCTTTATTAGAATGTTCGAGCTTTTATGCAAAAAAGGATAATTATAATTATGATTTTCCTGTAATCAATTCTTGCTAGTTTTCATAATTTTACAGCATTTATACAAAGTCAGTTGAAAATTAAATGACCTTAAATAATATTCGAAACTTGATCTGTCACTTGACAGATTCGGTTCATAAAGATTGAATAACATTTACTGGATTTTTAAAAACCCAAAACGGAGACAGTTTAGAACACAAAGATTTATGCTGCGTTTGGAAGAAGTCATCATTTGTGTTTTTGAAAATTGGACTTTTAATCAATTTCGGTGCTTCTATTACCGAAGGCGGCACATGATGGAAAATCCTACAGTTTTTCTTCTGTATGCCAAGGATGGAATTAAGATTGCTGATACAGTCAAGGAACGTTTGGAACAAAACGAAACTACGGTACATGTTGCAGACGTTTTGAAAATCCATGACGAGTTCCCTTCCTCTTTATTGGTACTGTTTTTAACCCCTGAGATGTTATCTCTGTTGAAATCACCAAATGCACCCGATCTCAAAAGTGTGCATCACAAAAGCAACAAATGTGCTTTATTTTTCCATGATACGATCAATTTTGCTGGAGATCCAGTCCAACAAATTCTTAATCAGAAAGTCCCTTCCTATGAAAAATGGCATCGTTTTGGGATAGAAAAGAAAGTTCGTGCAACTGTTCTACAAATCTTAAATCTGATTGAGACGGTGGATGTTGCGATTCCAGACCTTGTGTCCGACTGTAAACTTTATCCAGATGATGTTTGGGAGGTATGTTTAAAAAAATATATGAAACTAAGTTTTTTATTTTGTAAATTAGTTAAGTATTAAAACTGTGTCATGAAATTTCAGGACAAGCAGACTGTGTTCATATCCTTTAACTCCGAGAGAACACAGGAGGACAAGGTGACGGTTGATGTAGATCAAACCTTGTTTGAGGCCACAAGGGTTAATCCGTACACCTTTATGTTCACATACAAGGGTAAACTAAAGATTAGAAAAGTTGTTTTGAAAATTATAACGTTAACACGAAATATGGCATAAATAATTACTGACATCGGTATTGATAAAACTAAGTCAAGAAAATGATACATTCTAGTATTCAGTAATATGTACTTGCATACTGACAAACATACTATTGTGCGAGAACATTACGCAAAAAAGAGATACCTATTACAGTAATTTGTTTTAAAATTCGTACTTACAAATACATTAGTGAGCTGTGTTGGCGCTTATTGTCCGTTAATCTTTTAACTCTATGCAGATTGTAGAGATTTTCTTCAGCATGCAGTGACAGTGCATGTGAACGATGCCTATGTAGGAGCATGTAAGGTACTCATCAAGAACAGGGATCAAATTCTACTGGAAGAAATCAATGACGAGAATTCGTCACTTCATTATTTGCAAGACATCATGCAAACAATCAAAGACACGGAGGTCGAATTACACACAGTTACCACTGATTCCAGAATACTGAATGGCACTAGGCAACTATTGAAAAGACTGAACCAGACAGTTTCAAAGGGTATATTCATTTATACCTAGCCATTCAAAGCGACAGCGATTTAAAGGGAAAACTTAATGTTGACTAAATTACAACTGCAGATGAGACGGTATAGCAGGAGCATGCATTACTATGTCTTGTTCATCAATTTCATATTTTGTGTTTTAGAAAGTTCCGCCAATGTGAACAAAGGGACTCAAGATAAACAGACCGAGGAAGAGGTGATCTTTAATGACACGACATTTTTCTTTTCTTGGGGGGGGGGAGCTTTTGAAGAACCTGATTACGATTAAGTGTATTCAATTATATATATATTTTTAGAGTGCTAAACCATCACAGCTACAAAGGGCCATTCGGGACGTCAGAAATAAATGGGAAGGTATGGTGTCTGGTACAAGTAACATACAGTTACAATTACTAAACAGTCATTATAATATATGTATAAGGTTTAACATGAAAATTAATATCGGGTTCAAGTCACGCATATCTAATTTTAACAAACAGTAAGTTTAATACGATATAATAAATGATAAAGATTAACAAACTGGTTTTCTGTCCAAAGAAAATAATAATCACAAAGAATCCTGAATATGTTTACTATTCAAAAAAGTGAAGCATATCATGCTTTGTTAGCAACAGAAAATGAGTAAAACTTGTCTACTAGGTTAATATATAGTGCTATAACATTGCACAAAAAAGATACTTATAGTAATTTGTTTTAAAATTCGGACTTATGAGTACAAACACACTAAAGAGCAGTGCTGGTTAGTATTTTCCGTTAATCTTTGAACTCTTTGCCGATTGTAGGGATTTTATTCAGCATATCGTGCTTAGTCAACAATAGAAAATGAGTAAAACTTGTCTTATATATATATATATATATATATATATATATATATATATATATATATATATATATATATATATATATATATAGGTCAAAGGGATATTATAATAGCATGCAACCATATGATAAAGCTGCCTTGTTTTTCTCGCAACAAACAGTTTTGTTAACAACGCAGTTACTTCCCTTTCTTCCCTAGTGTACGGAAATGTCCATGATGGACGGAACGGGAGCAACTGCGTTAAGATGGAATAACACACCTGAAAAATTATTCAAATTAACAGTAAATTATTTGATTGTGAAAGATAAAATGATATATAAACTGTACATATCTTAAATAAGCGAACAAAATGCAGTTTGGGGATAAAAATGAATTTTAAAACAAATTCAGTAAGACATTTCAGTAAGAAACAAGAAAAAGCCTTGGGGGAATCAAACTCAACCTTATTATAAAATTGCCTGATTTTCCCCATTAAAGCTGAACATCACTTTTAAATATTTTCTTATATGCTAGGCACCGTCAGACAGATTTATAACCCCTTTGATTTTGTTACTTTCGATTGCACACCTGAAACTCGTGTTGTATAATGTCTAGTTAAACCAAAAGCTTTGTCTACGCAACGCAGCTTTGCTCAAAGATAGCGTGTGGTTGAACGGGAAAGTCATAAATACATGAAAAATTATAAAATATATTTGGAAAATAGATAGTATTGAGTTTCTTTGGATGTTATTCATTAAAAAAAACTGATGCTGATGTACACATACCAGTGCATATTAAAAAACAAAAAAACAAAAACAAAAAACATAACAAAAAAACCCTTTTTTTAAAAGCATTTTTGGTTTAGAAAACCAAACGGTTAAATGATATGAAAGTTTAAAAAAGTGGTTATGGAGCTAGCAATAACGTTTAATAAAAGCAAACGCTTTGTCTACGCGACGCAGCTTTGCTCAATGTAAAGGACTAGTTTTACAAAAATTTTCCCCTTTTTATATGCATTTATGTCGTAACACTATGAACGGTATACTATAGATAATGGTTTTGATTTTTAAGATCGTTCAAAAAGAGACGCCAATGGTCCATCAATTTCTAAATCGGTAAGTATATCAAAGGAAATTCGTACCCTAGTGTCGGATTTAGAAAATTGAATCACAAGACACAATGATAATATCCTTTAATCTTAGATTGATAAGTTTATGAATTTTCTTATTATTTTAAGCGAACACGAAGTACACGATTTTCCAAAGCTCTACAAAAACTGAATAAAGAAGAAGACTTTCCTCACATAAAGATGAGTTCAAGTTTAATCAAAAGATTGCCTTCGGACTTTTTCGACTTCGCGAAGGGTCTATTCAAACGTTAAATATTTTCTTATATGCTATAAAAGATTATTAAAATATTTTTACATAATTGCTTTACATGAAGCTTATAGAATATACTTTTTTTATTTCGGCTGAATGACAAAAACATAGCTCTTACTGTATGTGTTCTTATAATAACGAAGCTATCGTCATGCTGTGGAATGTATATACTGCATGCAGGAAACGACGAAAAGTGAGAGTAATGACCGGGTCCTTTTTTTCCTTAAAAAATGGCCGTTGTCATTTTAGGCATGTTTGGTCCTCTATCGACCGTAATGACGAAATAAGTATTTTGATTATTTTATCGTAGAAAGAATATATATAATTGTTAGAATATTTCCTTTTTTTGATTTTTAATGATTAGAATAGATTGTTGCGGAATTGTCCGAATGATTTTGAAGATTTTGTAAATAAACTAAACTACATGTGTGTATTTGTGAATTTATTTTTTAAAAGGTGTGCATATTGCTGTTACAGTCATGGAATATTACATCATGATTGATTGATTGATTAATTGATTGACAATCCAATATTTATCATGGTACATATATAAAATTCTAGTTATTCCAAAATGCAAAATTGATTTTAAAATGGTTTAAATAAATAAAATAGCATTCATCTTGTTTCATAGATGCAGAAAAATGGAACATCTTCTATTTATCGGATATTTTGTATTCGTATTTAATTTAAAATGTTGGGCTACATGCTGCAGAAGTGCACAAAAGCTTTCAACGCAGGTCAGCAGTAGCGAACTAAGACAACGTCTACTGAATTTAAATGTGAAGTCACGGACATCGTGCCACTGAGTAAGCCAAGAGGAAACACTGTACCTTAGATAACTAGACTATTTTTGCAGCTTGACATTTAAAACGAGCAAATCATCTTATGTACAAAGTTTTGTTTTAACTCCTTAAGACTTGTTATTATCTGAGTTAAAAAAGAAGCTATGGTGATTCAATCAACCAATTTTATATCATTGCCAATATCTTTTTTCTTTTTCTTTGTGTACGCAAGACATTTAAAGTCCAATTAAGAACAGTAATGAATTTATGAATGATTTTTTATAGTTCCTACCTTGCAACCCTGCTTTCCACAAAATTGGACTAAACATTTTACATTGCATGGGACACTAGATACAAGTTCTGTACTAGACTTGTATGAATGTATTTAAAAAGAACTATTCTGTATGGGAAACGAGATTAGGGAATTTTGTATTGTTTGTTTGTTTATATGTTTGTTTGGGTTTTTGGTTGTTGCAAGAATTGCCAAAATATCCAAATACAGTAAAACACGTTTATAACGAAGTGCCAGGGACGGGTGATTTTACTTCGTTATAAGCGAAATTCGTTATATCTGTCAAGTTAACAACATATTTTATAGTCATGGGAAATGAAAATCACTTCGATGTAAGCGTCAATTTATTGTAAGCGTGTTCGCTATGACCATGTTTTACGGTACCTTGCACAGAAATTGATTATCTTACGCGGAAAGGGTGAATAATGCCTTCCATGATCTTTCCATTCAGTGGAAAATGTATAGAAATCATCAATAATTCAAACCTGTGACCAAGTGTTTAGTAAAAACATTGCATAAAGACACGCTATTTGTTTAAACATGTTCTGGTATGCATTGATTTTATAGGGTTGTTTAGATAATGCATTTTGTTACATTTAAGTTGTCACATTTATGACTGCATTATGTAGTAAGCTATTTTAATGTTTGACTGTTTATTGACAAACTACTACACTATAATGACTGTTTCCGTAATCAGTCTATTTAGTGCTGAATTCATGGAAAACGATTTTTTAACAACCTTAATCAAATAACCTTTACCTTGGATTGCAGTTACATGTCCGGAATTACGATTACCAACAAGGTCAGTTGTTATAACGTGTTTGCTGAATAATTGACGATAGTTTTATTTTTAAATATATGGACATATATTTCAAACAATCAAGCTTCTAAAGCCATTTTACAAAATGCATATTCATTCTTGTTTTAAAGCAAACCGTCACAGGCTCAAAAATGAAGTCTTTATCTATCGCGGAACGTTATTTTATCTAAAGTTATCTCTTCTGTAAAGCTGTTTTGATAAAATTTCTACTTCTTTCTAATCTTGACTTCTTTTGATATTTGCACATAACTGTAATTAAAAACTGTCAACTGTCTTTACACTGCCAGTCGATGAAAATAAATTGATTGTTTATGATTTAGACACATGGATCTTTAAGCAGATTTTTTAAACGTTATATTTCAGAAAATCGTCATGCTAGATTTTCCCATAGTTTCTCTCCTTTGTGCGCATGATGGAATTAACATTGCTAATACGGTCAAAAAAAGTTTAGAAAAAAATGAAACAAAGGTACTTATTGTTGACGTTTTGCAAATCAGTGAAGCACCTCCTTCCTCTGTACTGGTACTATTTTTAACCCCAGGGATGTTATCTGTGTTGAAATCATCACATGCACCCGATCTGAACAGTGTATATAGCAGAAGCAAAACGTGTGCTTTGTTTTTTCATGAGACAATTAACTTCTATGGAGATTCGATTCAACAATTGTTGCAACAAACGATTCCTTCATTTACAAAATGGGGTTGTTTACCTACAGGAAAGAGAATTAGAGTTATCGTTTTAAAAATCATAGAACTCATTGACACAGTTGAAGAGGAACCAGATCAAGATGTTCCTGGTCTTGTGTGGGACTGTAAGCTTTATCCAGAGAGTGTATGGGAAGTGAGTTTGTAAAATCATTAATCTGTTATTTTATGTTATTTGCTTCTATGTTTTGTAAAATGTATAATTAATTTGAGATTTCAGGACAAGCAGACTGTGTTCATATCCTTCAACTCCGAGAGAACACTTGAGGACAAGGTGACGGTTGACGTAGATCAGACCTTGTTTGAAGCCACCTGGGTTAATCCGTACACCTTTATGTTTCAGTATAAACATGGTAATTTTTTTATTTGTTTTCATCTTTAAAAACCTCTCAGACTTTACAACAAATCTTGGCAGTTTCAAACTGTTTAATACACTAGATGATATCCCGGGGAAGCGCGAGAATGAACACTTTACACATCAATATGATTCAATACTTAAAATAATGAACTCTGGTTTTTTTTCATTTTTGTACATACTTTGTCCGAATGTTTTCTTAATTTCTATCTAAGCCTATTCTTTTAAATTGAAATAAAAACACAACTGCACGGCTAAATACTACGAGTAGTATTGCAGCTAACTGAAAAAATAACAACTTTTCAAACGCATGAGTGGGTTTTTAGTTCGTCGTATCTCTATTGTTCTTTAAGTCAAATTTCTCTATTATAATCACCACTGTCCTAAGAATTTCAGATAAAAAAAAACTGTTTTGAATAACAACAACTGGGAAGGGGGCCACCCCCGTCCAAATATAACTTCTCCGTTTTATGCATAGACTGTTTATGATTTTCAAAATAATGTGTAAGGTTTACTACTCTACCAACATGTCGTTCTATGAAAAATATATAAAATTAAAAAACGCTAGTGAATGCATATTTTGTTCGATATTTTAAACCAAAATTGTTAGATACAAAGCATCTCGCACTACACTTTCCGCCATTTTATTAATCAACTTTTTTGTATTGACCAAAGATGTTCAATCCAGGGTATCTGCCAGTAATGCTTGATGAATCGTCTTATACTGTGTATTTGCCATGACGTTAATTAGTCAACCCGTGTTCTTGGTTACCACTCTTGATAGTTATATTCCAAACTCTTGTCATGTTGTAAATTTTGAATTTACTGGATGGGTGTAGATACAAAGTTGTCATGTTGTAAATTTTGTATTTACACTAACTCAGTAAATTCAAAATTTACAACATGACACTCTCACCAGAGGACGCGCTTCGCAAGCGTTCTATCCATCAAAACTAAAATCGCGCATTAAAAAGACAGATTGCCTGATTTTATTTATTCAACACTTGTCAAATCTTCACTTCTATGTTACTCTAAGTAAGATTCCGGTAACTATAAACAATTGTCAGGTAAAATTCAATTATAGCTTACGAACATCATATGTCTCGTGTTGAAATACCAAAGATGTAAGCAGTAACTCTAGTGCAGGCATGTTTGAGTTTATTGACAAAAAGTCGTAATTTATAAGTATATATGTTATCTGTTTGATCATTATGCATAATTAATAGGCCTTTTAAATGTCATGAATATAATTATCTATACTATTTTATAATAATAGACTCGAATTGTTGGGCTTTAATATCAAGAAATTGGAAGAGAACTGTCTTCTTATATATATATATATATATATATATATATATATATATATATATATATATATATATATATATATATATATATATATTAAACATCATTGGCACTTATTACCAAGTTTTTTTTTCTCAATCAAGATTCGCTTATTAATAATCAACGAAAATTCCTGTAAACAAATCCGGAAACCTACCGTATTTTTGGGATTTTACAATCTTGCGCATGCGCATTACATTTACGCTTAATCACGGGTGGCTCTTTAGTTTATATTTCCACAATATCACATCTGCATTGTATACTCAGAAACGAAATTACAAATACGTGTAAATTTTCCTTGAAAATTTGTCATCTATTCTGTTTATCAAAGGAAATACGGGAGATGACTCATTAAATATGAAATTTTTCACATGAAAAATCCCGAGAGTTCCGAATGTCAACATGGTGTGTGAATTCGAAGCGAGTAAAAAAGTTGGTAAAAAAAGTGTTGAATTCTTCATAAATTGGATTAAATGTTTTTTAGATGAAAGGTATTTACTGCCTCAAAATGGTTTGTTATGAATATTTAACTGTTATTTTCAATGCAGTTTTCTTGATTTTCTCCAAAATCGTTTCGGAGCGATTCTGCAATTTTTGGTACATTACGGGTATATGGGAGGCATTTTTACTGTGGTGAAGGCCTGTCTCGAGACACAGTTACATGTAGATTATTCTAACTAAGCAGAGTGTAGTGAAAAATTAATAGCATTATTGTAGGATTAAGCTTGGTTATGTAAATGTCAACAATACGGTGTGTCGAAGTTTCTATTTCGTAAACGTCCGATATAATTTGCAATATCAACCCGTGCACGCACGGGTCAAAGTCTAGTTTCAGTTATAAGTATACATGTAATTATTATTGCTTCCTAAAGTAGGGCCAGTTATTATTGATGCAGGTTAGATACAACACTCGATATTTTCATAGATCGGAGAAACAGACATTTCTTATGAAAATTTCTAAAAAGTTCCTTTTGCTGTTAATAATGCTATTTAAAGGCGGTGGACACATATGAATGAGAATGTTTTTCATAAATACACAAATTATGTAACCGTGTATATGTTGTGTGTATTCTTTATGATGAACTTAAAATCATAATCGCTTAACATTATTAACGTTACAATGGTTTTTCAATCCTTGGATTCTTTTTTATCAAGATGGAATCTCATTCGTTAATAAAAAAGTTAATAAAATGATTTAGGACATCTATTTTTTTTTATATATCTGCACGCGTAAGTATGAATATATTTTTGCAGGCTGCAATGCAAATGGCCAGCGCTTGGTAACGGTTTTTGTAAACGGAGAATGCCTAGCCACTTCTATGATTTTCGTTAAAGACAGGAGCCAGATACTATTAGGAGAAATCAACGACTCAGCTTCGCCACTTCATTTCTTAAAGGACATTGTACAATCTATCAAAGACACAGATAGCGAATTGCCTACTGAGAGCATAGATGTCAAACTACTGGAGGGCACCAAACAGTTTTTAAAAATGTTGGCTCAATTACCTGACTTTACAGATGGCAATAAAAGCGGTATGACTACTGTAAACCAACTTTTATTTGCGTGCGAGAAATTAGCGCGAGGTTCGCTAGAGCCTCGTCGTCGCGAATATATCTCGCCGCGAACCAGTCTTCATCGTATGGTTGTTATAACAAATTACGGGTCTGGATAATGCTTCGTCGCGAACATTAGTCGTCGCGAACCAGTTTATTGGAAATAAATCGCGAAATAACGTCGCCGCGAATAAATGTTGGTTTACAGTATTGCTACCATAAAAAGAACGTTGGTGAATGACATGATTTGGAATGAATATGTGTCTTAATAAAGAAAGTAACGATAAAATTTGTAACGTGTCATTTTGTTGTTGAGTCAGATAGTTCCTACAAACAGAAAATAAAGACTCTAGAGGAACCTACCTTGGAAGAAGATCTTTCTTATGTAAATACACTTTTTTAATAAATGTTTATTGAACAGAAAGAGTAACTCATATAAATTTTCCTCAATTTAAACAAAAAAAAAAAACAAGCAATGATTCTATGAAGTGCATATGTATTGAAATAACAAGTTATGGGGTTGTAAATTATCGTGATATAAACCAATCAGACAACAGTAAAGCCAAAGACTTTTACTACCTTTGACAGAGTACCGAGCCTGTCGTCCGAAGATCCAACAGTCAGGACATCAGAAATAGAAGAGGGATATCAATACCAGGTACTATTATGCTACAGCAATAACATTATACATTTTGTTTCGCAATTTCAAACCAAGCACTTTAAAAATAGTTTTTCTCAAATATCACAGTTTTTTGGGGGGGTGTGTTTTTGTTTGTTTTTTTCGGTTTTTTTCTCTTTTTTTTTTTTGGTGGGGGGTGTAATTTACATGTTTTTTTCTTGGGGGTGATTTATAAAGTTTGTCAAACCAGAATTCCATACAGTCATTAAAAACTCACAAATTTTCTTTAAAATATTTAGAACAATGCCTTAGAAGTCAATTTTTAAAGCTCCAATTGCAATCTAATTCAACTGCTGATTTTCTATAAATCTAGAAGGTACTATATTTTTCGCTACTCGAGAAAATGTCATTGGGGAACAGTCACGATTTCAGCAGCACGATTTGAAATCTTGATATCATATAATGGTTTGAATGGTTTTTAGGTTGTTTTTAATGGTCAGTCCTAATTTGAGTGTCAAGCACAGTACCTCATGTAGCAATATTTTCATACATACAACTTCTAAGACTGTTACAATCACAGCACGTTAATTTATAATTCATTATTGAGAACCCTGTAAGCCTGGATGAGTTCCACATCCAGAATTAATGTTCAAGTCAAAGTTACTTGCCAGGATAAAACCCTGTTACAAAAACCTACCATTTTGACAATCGAAACTTATTAATTTATAAAATTTTGAAGCAATGAAATATAAAAACACATTCATTTCGATTTAGGTATTCGAAATGTATGTTTTGTAATACTTTGTTAAACTGTGTACTTATTTTTTGAAGATTGTTCAAGAAAAGACGTCAGCACTCTATGTAAATCTACAGAAGTAAGTATACCAAATACCAATTAATAAGTGACGTATTATATTATAGATACAAAATAAGAAGAATGTGATTAGGAATGTACAAGTATTATAATTTAATTTACTGTGCTCTATTTATGGTTACCAACGCGATTCTGAAGCTTATTGCGCTTAAAAATGATACTTATATCTGCTTATTTATCATGTTAGCTCCATAGCAAACGGATTTCGAAAGCTTTACAGAATTTGAGTTCAGAAGAAGACGTACCTCTGATAAAGGTGAACCCTGATTTAAAGAAATCTTTGCCTGATGACTTCTTTGAATCCGCACTAGAGTTCAACAACAGTGTTCGTTAAATAATAAAAATAGTCTTTTTCATATGAAAATTGTCTTTTTATTGATGTTTTAAACAGTACTTAACAATATATTAACAATTGTGTCATGCTTAACTAAATTGAATTGTACATTATAGTATATATCTATGAAGCTATATTTCCCAAGATATCACTGGTTTAAGGCAAATACGTCAATGAATATGAATTTTCAAATTTCAGGCAATAACAATTTGATAAGAACATTTATATCTGAAACATTGCTAGGATATAAAATGTATATCTTAAATTGCACAATAAGCTGTCTCTCTCGAGGAATCAAAGGTTAGACAGTTCATGTACAGGTATCTAGCAAAATCAATAGCTACTGAACTGTAAAAATCGGATTTTATAGTGCACAAAACTTTATGTTTTTAATTTTTACTGTCATCGAATATTATCATACCAGACTGGTGCAAAGTAGGCAAAGTTGTGTCTACCTAAGGATGAGTTTCAGAAAAAAATTGTACATGTCACATGATGGACAATTACATGGAATTCAATTGAATTGAAAAACAAATTCCCTTTTTACGTATTTCACCTTTCAATTCTCAATTATTAAGAAGACATATTTACCTTCATAGATGCTTTAAGGAAATATCATTCTTCTATGGTTATTTTTCTGTAGAATACATATAATTATGTAAACACTCTACTACAATTGATTTACGTAAAAGACATAAGCTTCAAACTGTCCATTCTGAGTGAAAAACAACTATTCTCGGACCATAGAGGTCCGTAGGGCCTAAATTAGTTCTCTCTATCACAAAATGAACAATTTGAGGCTAATGCTTGTACTAGTATCTGACTTAAAACATTACCTTCTGTATTTTAAGAATAGACAGTATCAGGTATACCTGTTGACAATGTTAATAAATTTATTATTTTTAACTTTGAACAATTAAACAAGTCTAGCGTAAACTTTCCATTGTTCACTTATTAGACAGTTTCAGGTATGTGCAAAGGCTTCATAAAGCTGCGCTGAGAAAATTTCATATTTACTTTACCACTAAGGTGACAGGGGGTAGTTTCTTCTGTCGAGGAAATGTGAAACAGGTAATGCATATACAAATATGTGTCCTAATAGTTAAGTGGATTTTAAAATTTGCTAAAATTGGTTGCATGGGGATATCTGGTCCTTACGCTTGAGAAGTTTTGCATTCTCACGTTTCCCGTACCTTGCTCCAGTCTAGAGCTCTTGCGAGTACACAAAACGCTGTAAAGCGTTCGTTGTAATGTTTGTGCGTTGAATTGCAGAAATTTAGATCGCATTTGGTCGCGTCTGAATAGTGTGCATGCCCAGTGATGTTAGGAGACTTGATGCAACTACAAAAACGCATGCAACGAATGCGAGAGCTCGTGCAACGTATGAGATAGCTCGCGCGAATAGTGAAAGAAAGGGGCTTAAGATGCAATGATATAATTTATATCATATTGACATTTTTCTTCATGTACGATTAGGGATCTTTGTTATCATTTTCCCCTTCTTTTGTTTTTGTTTTTGTGGGGGTTTTTATGATTTTTTTAAAAATTGGTAGTTTTTTGTGGTTTTTATTTTATTATATTTTTATTAAGCATTGCCAAAAACATCTAATCACCTTGCCAAGAAAGGGATTGCATTATCGCGCGTGCACACTCGATCCTCGCTATCATAGTAAACCGTAGTGAGAAGGTGAACAGTGGAGAGGTTTGTGCAACGCATTCCATACATTCTTCCTTTTATTGAAAAATGTATGGAAAAAAGCATTTCGAAACCTGTAATATGTTTTAATATGTAAACGGTGTGACCGTTGGACCGAGCGCAGATTTAACACAGTGCATGCAGTTTGATTTTTGTATGATAAAATCTATTTCAAACGCACACAGTAAGATCCGCCTGCATGGTTGCCTACTCAAATCATTCGTAAATATTAAACTAAACGTCGCGTGCTCAGTCTACATTATGACGTCATATTTCAGACGTAAAACGTTCAAGTTTTGTCTTCGGAAAAAGCCGAAGACAGTTACGTGATTCCGAATTTTTTTTATTTCTTGTTTTATTGTTCATCAATTTAATTCATATGAATGCCGCTGTAATAAAATTGTATACTTTGTTCAGTATCTAAAAGATCAGTTCCTTGACGTTAATGTTTTTATTTTCCATCTGATAATTTGATAAGACATACATAGAACAAGTCGTGTTTCTTGATTGAAGCACTATTAAAACTTATCTGGTTTCCTTTTTAATTTCTTTTAATTCAGATTCACTTCTATTGAAACACTGGAACTTATTAAAGCGAGTTTAGGGGCAATAAACATCGAAAAGTACCAGTCAATCAATGATCGAACTAACTTTTTAAAAACAAAATGGCTGCCAATATGGCGGCGCCCAGGGCTGGAAGAAATTTTTTTTGGCCTTAGTACCCCTGATTCAACATTCATTTTTCACTGATTTTCTTATATATACGTGTTACCATTAATCCTCGCTTCGCGAGGCGGGCTTCGCCCGCCTCTCGCTGCGCTCGGTATAAAACAACTTGAATTGCACCTTGTTCGTTGGTGCATAGATTTAAGGGGAGTGTTTTCAATTGTGCAAATTCTGAGATATCCATCATTCCATCGGGTCCTAAGCCATATATCCATATGGTGAAATTGACTGCGATAATTATCATAGGTTTTCGTAGTCAGTTTATTTAGTCCTGAATTGGTGGAAAACTTTAACAAATAACCTTCACCTTGGATTGCTGCTACATTTCCGGAATTACTTTTACCCACGAGGTCAGATGTTTTACAGTATTCGTTAAATTAAATTCTTTTTTCCATAGACACATGGATCTTTAATCATTTAATTTATATCAAAGGATATTTTTCAGAACATCGTCATGCTAGATTTCCCCGTAATTTTTCTTCTTTTTGCTCATGATGGAATAAAGATTGCTGATACGGTCAAAAAAGGTTTAGAAAAAAACGAAATTACGGTGCATAGCGTTGATATTTCGCAAATCAGTGAAGCGTTTACTTCGTCTGCACTGGTACTATTTTTGACCCCGGGGATGTTATCTGTGTTGAAATCAGCACATGCACCCGATCTGAACAGTGTATATAACAAAAGCAGCACTTGTGCTTTGTTCTTTCATGAGACAATCAACTTCACTGGAGATTCGGTCCAACAACTGTTAAAACAAAAAATTCCTTCATTTAAAAAATGGAGCTGCTTTCCTACAGGAAATAGAGTTTTAACAATCATTTTAAAAATCATAGAACTCCTTGATGCAGTTGAGGAGGGACCATATCAAGATGTTCCAGGTCTTGAGTCTGAATGCCAGCTTTATCCAGAGAGTGTGTGGAAGGTGAGTTTGTAAAAAAAAAGTTATTCAGTTTTTTCTGTTTCCAACGGGAGACCTTGTACTGCTTGTAATGGCTTTTCTTTAAAACATTTTTTTTCTTCTAGACGTGTTTCAAAATCTTAATATCTCGCTTGTTTAAAACTAATTTCGTTCTATTTTTCAGGGTAAATTGTAATAATAATGATAATTTTAAAAATGAAATATTTACCTTCTAATAATATTATTAACAAATTGATTTTAAAATTTTATAAATGTGAAATCGGATGTCAATTTGTGATTGCTCTCTCTCTCTCTCTCTCTCTCTCTCTCTCTCTCTCTCTCTCTCTCTCTCTCTCGTGTTTTTGCCGTTTGATCAGCGCACTTCTTCCGCAACAGTGATGATGTTGAGATTAAAACGTAAATGACCATCCGCTTTAGTTTTTGAAATGAGCAAAAAGTTTGCTGGGCCCTCTGAGCTCGTGATCTGGTTCAATATATAATAAATTAAATGCTACATCGACCAGTTTCTGGTCTTAAAACAGGAGGAGGTCCTGGGGAGGGGTGAGAAGGAAAGTTAGTTGAATGGAGAATATGTATAAATGCGGGATTTTTTTTCCAGAGGTATGAGAATTGGCCGTCTAGAGATGTTCAGGGCAAAGTACTAATAGGAGGCAAGCTTCCGGGATCTCTTGAAAATTTGAGACATTCAAGAGTCATTTATTAGTTTTAAACCGATAGAGGACTTTTACATTAACATTTACATCAACATATAACTGTAATAATAAGATGATGTCTTATCAACATTAATATCGCAGAGGTTCTGATATCATCTACATACTATCGTCTATTCCTTTGTGTCAAATTGGTATTAGGAATTTTTAAGGAAGAGGAGTCAAAATTTGATTTTAATATTCAGGATACTTAGAGTGCCCTTTAGAAGAATAGGACTACATTTCTTTTTAATACAAAAGGATCAGCTGCCAACTTCTTAAACTACAAAATAAAATTTTAGCATAAAATTTATACCAAAGGAAATCAGCCTTCATGAATACTGACTTCAAAGGCAAATAATGCAAAGAAATGTCTTATTGTAAATTTTGAATTTACTTGGTGGGAGAAAATACAAAATTTACAAGATGGGTGTTAATACAAAATTTACAATTCTAATGTTGTAAATTTTACATTTGTACCCACCCAGTAAATTCAAAATTTTCAACTCGGAAAAAACATTCACAGGAACCACATATTACTTGATCACTGAGTTTTGCAATAGTTTTATGATACTGGTTCTATGTTTTGTAAAATACGCAGTTAATTTGAAATTTTAGGACAAGCAGACTGTGTTCATATCCTTTAACTCCGAGAGAACACTTGAGGACAAGGTGACGGTTGACGTAGATCAAACCTTGTTTGAGGCCACCTGGGTTAACCCGTACACCTATATGTTTAAGTACAATCATGGTAGGTTTTGGATCCGTTTTCATCATTAAGAACCTCTAGATCTTAGGTTTTCCAAGAAAACAGGCCACTTTTAAAAATTTTAATACATGTACTCTGTAATAATTATTATGCGTTAAATTTACTGATTATATTTCAATTATAATCATGCATGTAACTGTTATAAAAAAATATTGCTTCTTAAGGTGGCTCTATACACCCACAGTTTATTCCAATTTTCAATAGAAGACCACAAAACATATACTTATCAAATATCAAAATGACGATAGGGATACTATAGGTATTTTTAAAGAATTTTTTAATGTTTTTTCGTGTTTTTGTAAAATATTTTTTAAAAAGACAGCTATCAACAAATTAAGAGAAATTATTTTGTCATATGATGGATATTTCCTTCGGACACATAAAAAAAAATATAACACTTCTTAACATTCAAAAATGTTATTATTGCAATTTTTTTAGTATTTCCCCAAAACATATTTTTTCATATTTTCTTACTCTGTTGACAAATCATCTGAAAAAGTTGCTTGATGTTATAAAAAAATGTATTTTAATAAATGTGAAATAAAAAATTGAATGAAAACAATTGCAAATAAACACAAAAAATATTTTAAATTTTATTTGGTATGAAAGTTCCTCATGTAAGGGTTATCGTTCCTAAGTCCCAAGGCCCAAACACCTTGGGGACTTTTCATTTCTGAGTTAAAGAAAATTTCCTAAATATAATGTTGGAATGATGAATACATGCATATATCATGATAGACTTTGCCCTGTATAAGTGAATATATTCGATTTAGTGCAAAACTAAGTAAAATAAATAAAGGGGAACATTGACTAGGCTAATAGGATTTATGTATCCCAACCTGAGAGAAATTCAAAGCAACCCTCTCATCCCCGTTAGGTGTCGATATTAATGTGCATTAAAGTATATTATAATTGAAATATTTTTCACCTGTTTAGAATTTTCTTTCACGGTATTCAACCAAAAAATACGTTTTAGAAATTTTTGGAAAGTTAAAAAATTTATTGTTCACAGTGGGAATCGAACTCATGACCTACTGGTTTGTAGTGAACCCACTAACCCACTGCGCTACGGTGTAACATATCGAAGATGCTAAAGAAACTCTTTAAAAATTTATACTTGATTTTATTGTTTATTTCGATAAATAATACCACACAACGTGAAGGCGTCACATACCACATTACTTGTAAGTAATGAATTTTCCAATTATCAAATTAAATCTATCCATTTAACAAATTTTTTCAAAATAGCGGTTCCCATACAATTCACCTCAGTTTAAATCAGCCAGTACCGGAAATGCATGTTTCCAGATTTACTTTTTTGCGTACTGCGTCATCAAAAAGTGGTTTATAGAGCCACCTTAAAGCAGGGCCGATTATAATTGGTAAAGATGATCGGGTAAAACACTTGATATTTATATAGATCAGAGAAACAAACATTTCTGAAAATTTTCAGAATGTTTCTTTTGCTTTTTTTCTACTATAATACTAATTTTTGGTGGTTAGCACATATCAATGAGAGTATTTTTATCATAAATACCCAAATTATGTAACCATGTACAGTACTGATCAGACCTAACCTAACACCAGAGTAAAGTCCAACTAAACCCCGGGTTTACTTTAGGGGTTTACTTTGGGTTTACTCGGTTTACTTTTTGAAAATTCGGGTTCACACGGGGTTTACTTTGGATTTAATTGGAAATTGCTTTTGAGGTCAACAGTACGTATTGAAGTGTGAAGCAGACCCCTCTTTTATCTTAGCATCCTACTTACTGTTATTCCTGCCCCTTGTATAATTCGAAAACACAGTTAGCGTCTGTTTTCAGGGGTATACTTCTGACTGGGTTTACTCTCTGTGTCCACTCTGGGTTTACTTTGGGTTTACTCTGGGTCCATTCTAGTAAACCCGGAGTAAACCCAGAAAGTAAACCCAGGGTTTAGTTGAGGTTTATACTTTCTGTTAGGTTGGGTCTGATCGGTAGTGTACATGGTGCATGTATTCTTTATGATGATTAAGGTGGAAAGCTACAACGTATAACAACATGCCTGACATCCGTTTGAAACGCCATTTTGTTCCGGATTTATAACATTATGTCGTGGTACAAAATAGCTTTACACCTTTTAATTGAACTCTTCTAACGAGGGAGATTAGATTTGGAATCACATACGTAGCAAAAGTTAAATGTGTAGTATTTTTATTTGTTCATCTTTGCACATGTCTGTATAAATATATTTTGGCAGGCTGCAATACAAATGGTGAACGCTTGGTAACAGTTTTTGTAAATGGAGATTGCGTAGGCACCGCAAAAATGTTCGTTAAGGACAGGAGTCAAATACTATTAGAAGAAATCAACGACTCAGCTTCGCCGCTTCATTTCTTACAGGACATTGTACAATCTATTAAAGACACAAAGAGCGAATCATCTAATGCGAGCATAGATGTCAAACTACTGGATGGCACCAAGCAGTTATTAAAAAAGTTGGCTGAATTATCTGGCTTTTCAATGGGTAATAAAACTGTTATGACTATCGTTACCATAAAAAAGAACATTCAATTTGATGAATGGCTTGATTTGAAATGAATATATGGTTTCATTTATTTGTAACATGTGTCATTTAGTTGTTGAGTCAGATAGTTCCTACAGACAGAACATAGAGTCTCAAGAGGAATCAAGCTTGGAAGAAAATCTTTGTTATGTAAATACACTTTTTTCATAAATGATTATTAGATTATTAATTTACTAAAGTAACACTTAGACATTGTCCGTAATTTAAACAACATGTATAATGCATAAATAACAAGTTATGATTGTATGATTTTGTAAATTATCGTGACATAAAACAATCCGACAGCAGTTAAGCCAATGATTTTACATCCACTGACAGAATACCGAGTCCGAAGTCCGACGATCCAACAGTCAGAATATCCGGAAAAGAAGAGAAGAGTCAGTACCAGGTAGAATAATGCTACAGTAAACAACACTCTACTTTTAAAAAAGCTATCATTTTTTTTTTCAATTTATCTTAGTGTTTGTTGTTGATACGATACGATTGCAATTTTCATCAATTACTACAGCAACTGCTTTAAAATCCTAACTTTACTTTTTAAAGCCAACGGAGGAAATGGTATTGCGCATCAATTTGAACATGACATTTTGAAACTTCATTATATACTATATGCTATGTTTAGAATGAATTTTTAAAAGTGTTCAATGGTCAGTCATGATTTGAATGTCAAGCGACTTCTTATTAAGAGGGCTCGATGGTCGGGGTCATTTTTAGACTGTAAAGACCTCCTTTAAAAGGAGAGCTCTATATTAGAATAAAGGAGAATCCCAAAATGTAAAAGGTAAATTATATGGACTTTTTCTTTGCTAAATACATCATATATAAAAAAAAATTAAGGAAGATATGATGGTTATTTTGTTAACTACTCAACCCCCTTCAGCGTATACTTTGTATGACAAGTTCTATTAAACTTATCAGCAGTATAATTTTGCAATGTAAATGTTTACTTTTGTTCAGAGTTTAGTCACTAATTGATAACGAATCTTTCTTTTGTTAAAAACCTTGATGATTAATTATTAGAACTAGTGGTCAAGTCAAACTTTCTCTCAAATATAAAACCCCTTTAAGACCCCCTCTTACACAAACATATCAGTTGGACAATAAGGATTTCATTTATTAACAAAATTTTGTAATGACGAAATTTTAAAACATATTTATTTCGATTTAGGTTTTCGCAATGTATGTTTTATATCTCCTCGTTCTTATAACGAAATATATTATAATTTTGAAGACTGTTCAAGAGAAGACGCCAATGTTCCTTGTATATCTACTGAGGTAAGAAAGACAGAATCCAGAAACCAAGTAACGCTATATCGAATTTGTAAAATATAATAACTACAAGCCTGTAAAAGACTCTCAATATGGTTACCAACGCGATTCTGAAGCAAATTGTACATAATATTTAAACGTAATTATCTCAGCTTAATTATAATTTTAGCTTCAAAGCAAACGGATTTCGAAAGCTCTACAGAACTTGAGTGCAGAAGAAGACTTGCCTCTCATTAAGGTGAATCCTGATTTGATGAGATCATTGCCTGCTGACTTTTTTGAATCAGTACTAGAGTCCAACAGTGTATGTTAAATGATTAACAATTAATCTGGTATATGCTGCTGTATTCTTGTTCATGTGAAAATTGTCTTTTTTTGGATGATACTGTACCTTATTTACATTTGTGTCATACTTAATTGATTTGTTCACATTGGTACATGTATACATGTATATCTAGGAAGTAATACTAGTATTCCCAAACATCATTGAAGTAAGACAACTATCTCAATAAATACGCTTTTTCAAATTTCAGGCAAGCAGTAACAAATCGATAGGGATATTTATATCTGAAACATTCATTTTTTCCTCAGATTTCACCAAAAGTTGTTTCTTTCGAGGAATCCAAGCTTAAGGTTGCTTCTGTCAGTACAATAAACTCGAATCGATTTAAAAGATCTAGAACAACTATACATGTACATTGTCCTAGCAAAATCAATAGCTATTGAACTGTAAAACTTGGATTAATTTTAATAGTGCGCAAAACTAACTAGCTAAGTTTTATGAACATATCTGCTATGTTCTAATGTGAAATATAAAATTACCAGACTAGCAATGTGACATTGGTTGTCTATGAAAAATCCATACATGTTATATGATAGATGTGAGTTAATTAGTTTGTATGTTATCTTTAAATGTTTAAGAGTGTTCACGAAGACTTTGTTCACAAAACAATGTAAAATAATACAATGTTAAACTTAACACGTAACGCGATGTGAGACGACACACATTTACTAATAAATTATAGCCCTTACATCAATTTCACCTCGATTTGTCTTGACGATATACGATGTATAGAAAGGTGCTTCCAGCAATAAAACAAAATTTTGTATTCATATGCAATATTTTGTATTATAATTGATGTTTAAACATATGTAAACCATGTCAATAAATATAATTTTCCCTGAAATGAATTTTGTACTACATGTATGAATTCTCATTCGCTACAATGTTCGCCTCGTTCTGCTCAGTTATATGGTTTTCACTGGTTTGTTGCGAATCTTCCATGACATTTCCATTACATTCTTTTGCTATAACCTGTAAACAAATAATAAAACAATTAAAGGAAATTTAGCAACTTTTTGTACCTTTTGTGTATTTCTTCAATATTATATTCAAAATTTCAAGTTTAGTAATTAAATAAAACTTGACGTGCAATGCGAAAAAATTAATGAAAAATGACGACCCTGTTATGGGTCTAGATGAGTTATTTATTTACATTTTTGAAAATGTAGTAAGACCGTGAAAGCCATAGTTCTTAGCATAATATCTTTTTTCGCACATGTACTATATATATTGCGTCGCATTTAAAGTTTAAATAAAAATGTTTAAAACTTTACTATAACATTTTAGATTGTTATACATATGTTTTAGAAATCTTTAGACTTTAAACTTTTATTGTAACATATGCCTTACAAAAGTTATCTCTAATATATATATATTATTCAGTCAAAAAGAGGTCTTGAAAATTACATTGATATCATTCGAACTGATTCAAACGTTTAGTCAACGTTAAAATTACAATCAGGAAACGAGAAACAATTAAATATGAAAACAACTTACGTGTTGTGTATTACCCTAATTAAAGTATATTTAATTATAATGTGCTGTTTCAGGAGATATCATAAGTCAACAAACTACTGTCAATTGTTTGCCAGGAGTTTTTTAAAGTAATAAATGTAAAGGAATAGATTAAATATATGAAAAATATTAACTTGGCTATATATTGAAAAGATTTACGCCATAGTAATAAATTCTCGAACACTCTTGTATAGATAGTTAATTAAGCATTATTTGGATGCACCTCTTGTAAAGTTTACCTGTTAGTAACAAAACAATCACTTGCCTTGCTCTTGTGTGAGGGACTAGTATCTTGTCCCGTTTGGGTTAAATTATTTTCTTCTTTAGTCGTATTTTCTTCTGAACTACCACATCCAGTCACTAAGAGATCGTTTCCATTCTGAACTTGACTTTCAGTCCTATTCTGAATTTCACATTCTTTTTCATTTTGAATTTCAATTTCTGTTGTCTGAATTTCACACGTAGCGTTTAGCCATGCATGTTCACAAACACCTGATTCCTGTTTTATGGACTCGTTGACATCGCCGTCTTCTATTGTTTGTGTCGCTCTGTCATCGTACATCCTCCATACTTGCTCCGTCTGAACCATCTGAGAAATTGTGTCCACTTTTGTCTGGGTCCCTCTTGTATCACGTCCCAAGTATATGTGCTTGTCCAGATTCATCCAGATCCCGCTATTTTCGCTGGAATACCTTCGACGTCGATTTGCCGCCTTTTTAATGTCGAACGTCTGCGATGTTCGACCAGACACCTCTTTCTCGTCGATGGCGAGATTATCAAAACCTTGAACTTCGTCATTCCAGATGTCCGTTTTGGGTTTTCCAAACAAGCACCCCATACTGTCCTTTTTCACTTTTTCAATTTATCATAAATCGTCAGTTTTGCGACTCTAAGTAGGAACTCGCATTGTATCCATTACTTTTGTCATTTGACATTTTCACAGCGGACAAACAACTTATTATTACAGGCAGTCAACAGAGTTACTCCTTAAATCCGCTTAGGATTTTGATAGGAATAAATAACGAACATAACAAGGTATTTAATCCAACTTTAGATCAATCAACATGGATCCCTCGCGTGGCGGACCAGGCGAAGGAGAATAGGGGCGTGCTTATAAACATACAAGTTACATTTGATGCAGTTCCTTTTCTTCATTTGTTCTATTTTTTATTATTTTTTTTATTATGCATTTACATATTTTTCCTTAATTTTCAATCAAACAAAAAAGATGTTAAGAATTAACATATATACATGTACATGTACACTCATATCTATACGAAGAGCGCTAACTCTTCAAAACAGAATCAAGACTCAAGAGCGGTAAAATTGTCAATAAGGAATTATATCAACTAACCAACATATTTTTGTAGCTTTTATAGGGTATAATATATGTAGCTCGATATGAAAGCATCTTAAACCTTGATAGAATGTTCTATCGTTAAAATGACAGACGGTTTAACCTGGCTGAGCGTAGCCTTGTCACGGTAACATTATTCTTTCTATCTTGAACCTTGTTTCACTAAATCCTTGTTTTATGACAATCATTGTTGCCAATCTTCCTGTTTTGATGCAATTTCTACAAAATTCATGCTGATGCATGGTTTAATTAACAATTTGGAATGGTATGATTATATTTACATTGATATTTGTCGTCATGGCTTTAATTATTATAATTTAATTTATTTTTTTTTGCCGAGAACGAACCCCTACTCAGTATACACGAATTCAGAAAATTTTCCCTAGGAGGTCCAAAGTACAAGGGGGGGGGGGGGGGGTCGGGGGGGTCAGCTCCAGATATTCGCTGTTTCAAACATGAATTCTACAACAAATTAATTGAATACAGCAAAGGACCTCCTAAATAAAGACTTGTATCACTTAAAGCGGTATTAACATTCTTTCTGAGTTTATGAACCAATATTAATCATATTTTTTATCACTTACAAATAGCAAAGTAGAACTTATCAATACCGACTTCTTCTCAGTGTTTAGTCATATTAATACAAGTCAGCTAAATCGTAAGCTTTTGATGCGTTTTTTCTTACTTTTCACATGTCTTAAGCAAAGTGTTGTAGGATTTCTTTACAAAACAAATAAACAAAAACGAGATCTCAAAATTTATCGGTATTTATTTTTTATAGTTCATATATCATGTCAATCATCAATTAACTCATACCAACAAAAACACTGCACCGTGCTAACAAAAGATCTACAGAACAGGGCATATCTCTGCTGGCCCATCAACTAACTGTCGATTCAAATGTAGGTTTATCAAACAAAGACAATGGAAAACATAAGCAACTTTCCAGATGTTTAACTACAGTAACGGACCAAAGGCCAAATCTATATAATTGTTGTAATAACAGAAATAAAACTTAAAAAGATTTATTACACAAAACTTCTCGAATCAAAAATAATGGGGAAAGGGAAGGGAGAAAAATATAGGCATAGTACATCTATGAAGCATACAGTAGATTCATTCATTCACCCGTGTGGTGTGGCAGTTTACAGAAATAAACCCTTTCATTCATTATGCAACTACTGGAGAGGGAGGGGGATAAATGCATGCAAGAGTGTACATAGTTCAGTATAAACTCACAATAAGCATTAATTTCAAATTACCAGATAACATGAATATGATACAAATAACTGGTCTGTTACAATTATTAACACCAAAACACTATTTTACACTCCGACAATATCATAAAAATTGTGTGGGGAAAATACAAGTGTAAAGAAGGGGAAATGTGGCAACGAGGTTGACTTGAACCACACTGAAGCAAAATAAAATAGATACATCTTAAAATTGCCAACCACATACATATCATGAACAAACACTGACCTTGGACGCTAGACAAAACTAGACTTCCAAGATAGCATGTAGCACTTTCTGAAAAATAAACTTAGATATTTCACAACAAGAACACTGACAAGGATTATTTCACTGCATTATAAACAACTCTCTCATGTTTTGCTACATTTGGAAAATATTGTTTCATGACCGCTACTAAAATGAATTGATAACAAATAGGTTCCTGTTATACTTGTTAACCTCCGGGGCAAGAAACAAATATATCCAAACCCCAATAACCGAGACCTGCAGTTGTAACTCATTTGAATTTTACTACAGGTCATTTTGATGACATGAAAACTATCCAATAATGAATGATGACATCTCCATAGCTTGAAATTGAAAACTTGAACACCTAAACTTGAGATAGCCTTTTTGAAAGTCCTCTGGGGATGTCAAGTACTGCTACAACTCCAAAGACTTATGAGGGACTTGTGGAATATAGAAAAGATTGATACCTCATTCAAAGGATCCATACTTAAACTTAAAACCTTAGAAATCTCCAAAAACTGTACAACTCAAATAGTTCTAGCTTGTTGGTTTAGACATAGGAGGTCTGTTGTAGTAGTTTCCAAGGAGACACAATTATTCTGTTTAACATACAAAAATAACAAATAAATAATAACTACAGACACTCTGTTACCACATCAGACAGGATACACATTGTGGAGCTGATAGAAGTTGTTAAAACTATACATTCAGTCAACACCACATACATGTACAAAAACCAAGTTCTTCAACAAACGGTTTATATCATTATCAAAAAAAAAATCAAAAAAAAATAATCATAAATTCATGTGTAACAACATGAGGCAAATGCAATATCAGGCATTTTAACAAAGTCATTCAATACACACAAGCATTCATGATTCTGCCTGATGTGTTTCAGTCCCACCTCCACAGGCACTTATGTGTGGCACCAATCAAAAGAGTCCTTTGAGGTTCATTTGCTGTAGTATGTACTTGATCATCCTGGAGAAATATTGTCCAAGCACTACCATGAGGAGAGACTGGGACACATCAGGGTGGGGTGAGAGATAATGTCTTTATATAACTACTTAGAGATCCAGCCTGTGTTAAACTCGGAAACGATCTTTGGCTGTGGAACCAGTCTTCGTCATGGTATCTCTGTGTGACTAAAATGGAAAACATTCTTTTTAAAAAGAGGTTCACTTTTAATTAACTTATTATCCTTTTTCTAACTGACTTTTTCCGGTAAGCAGGCACTAAACAAAAGATATAAGAACAATCTGATTAAAATCAAAACCTTCGATCAAAGATCACTGCCCAGGGATCTGAAGTAACTCAATAGAAGGTTGTGTCCTTGCAAGCTTTCGAATATAAATATTCATATCAATGAATTTAACTAATCAGTGATTTCTACTCGCTTTTACCATTTGTAGAACTCGACCTTGGTAGCACAAATATATCTAAACAACTGTCAGAAACTTGCCAGCAAATGAACATCTATATTGAATATCTACGGATAATTGGGATGTTTAAACTTTTCTGGTTACTTCAGATCATTGGCAGAGATCTACTTGAGAAGATCCGATTGTAATCAGGCTGAATCAGTTATTATTTAAGACGTTCAATAGTGATTACTTACCTGAAACCCTATTTGGATCTTGGCTGGTATACTTAATCTTTCTTTTAATTTTCTTCTGTAAATTATAAAAAAAAGGTTACTGATATATGGATTCAATTAAAACAATTGAAAATATTAATTTCATAGAGGTTTGGAAGTTCAGATTCATTTCCCTATCAAATGGTACTAGAGATGGGAAATTCACCGGTGCATCACCGTAATAATTTTCACAATCTATGCATCGATACACTTACCATTAATACAACGATACCTATGGGAACGTTTTTTTAATTTTCAAAAAATGTCTGAGCTTCTTATATCAGCTATTTTTAGTTTGCCTGGCTAATATGAAAGTACAAAGATGGCGAAAGACTACATAAAGTAGATAAGGCAAATCAGACTAATGTAATTTGAAAACTGTGCAATGTTCCTTTGAAATATAATAAAACCACTATGGACATGCAGTAACACAGTGACAAATTCAATAAATTTTAAACCGTTTTCTCATGTTGTCATTGAGTTGCAATGTACAGCTGCTGTATCGTGATATGTATTGTATAGCATCTCACGTATTGTGATATGTACCGAGTCGGCTAAGTAGAGTATCATCCCAGCCCTAAATAATACACCAAATGAATCTAGAATTTAACTAAGAGCATGAAATGACATACCCAATTTTTAATATAGCATCAGGTCTTCCAGCCTCTTTTGTCCACAGACTGAGTTTATCTCCCTTATTTCTAATGTTGACAACAGCCCCACAGATGTCCTCGCTGTACTCCTCAAAAGACTCTCCAATCAAACACAGTAGCTGAAAACAAGATATCATAACGCTTTATAACTCTTATACTTTTAACAGAATGCTTCCATTTATGGTTCATGAAATTATGAGGGACAGGCCTGTCACTTTATAGTTTTCTTGTGAAGATTTTGATTGGTATGTAGAAAACATGTTGCAGTGAACTTTTCATATAAACAGGTTTAAATACTGGTACTTACAGTTTCTAGCCAGAAGTTATCAAGATCTGTCATACGCTGATTTTTGTTAAGATTTATTAACCACCTTCCTCCATCTTTATTTCGCTCATCTTCCCACATAGGTTGAACACCATCCTGTATGATACAAGAATGCTGAGTTAATTATTTGAAATGATGCAGTCATTTTATCATGAATAAAACCCACAAGACTTACCCATCTACTGATCTTTCAAATCTATGACCAAATACTGTAAACATATTATATTTGGCGTGTACCATACTTTGCGGAAATTAGTTTTTGAACAAGTTGACGTAGATTTGAATAAGCGTATTCTTGAATTTGACTATTCTTATACATATATGCATGGCATTTAGCGATGTACTTGATTTAGAGGAAGTCGTATTCCGCCAAAAGCGCTAAAAAGAATACACAGCCAAATGTAGTACGTTTACTGTAGTACTAAATTCATATTGTTTATGACTTTTTATTAAGTATGGTGTGAAAATTGATCATTATATACCTGCACATGACTTGTTAAATTAAAGAACAGCTATTTGTTGATGTTGACATACATAGCAAATTGTGTATCAAATTAGTTCATATGTGTTAAATATGATGACTTCATCCATTAGAAAGCTGACAATTGTGAAAACTTTGTCAACTTATGCCATATAGCTTTGAATTTTCAGAAAAGACATTTTTAGATGTTATGTAAGTTCATGTCAAACAAATGATCAGGTAATGCAACTGATTTGGTACATGTAAAAGTTACTCTGGTGTACTGTATGGAACCTCATCTTCATCACAAACTGTTGATTATTGGATTGATAAATTTTGTTCTTGGGTGATTAAGAGATAAATCATTCCTCTAAACAATTCTTTTCATTCCTTGTACAATTACAATCATATTATTTTATATTCTTGATATTCTAAATTGATACAACATTGCTCACTGAAAATGTGCTGCTGTCTTGGGGACAATTCATTTACCAAAAACTCACAAAACTGAGTTGATACACTGGTACATAAACCGTTAAAAAAAAAAAAAAAAAAAGCAGCTGAAAGAATCATACGGTGCCAAGCAGTGGCCATCACTCACCCACTTGCCAAAATAATAACTTCAAAAAGAGATGTATAAGCCATGCCCCTTACAGGCAGTCAGTGTACCTAAGTAAATTTTTAATTATTGTATCCATTTCTAACTATTCTTACATCAAGCTTGTGGTTAAACACTCTGCCTTGTGACAGCATGATTTAAACAACTTCAAATCTGTATATGTAAGAGGTGTTTATTTTATAATTTAATGTAATCATACATATATGTTCCTAAGAACTATGCACACCACATACAACCCCATTATTGGTTCATAGATCACAGAACAAATCCAAATCTTTACTTTTTCCTATAAACATGTATTCAATAACCGCAGGCTTACCTTGAAGAGGGAGTAATCACAGCCTGAGGGCAGTTTACTGGCTTTCTGTACATGGTTGTATAACCTGCAATGTAAGCAGAGAAGAATAATACTGCAGTTGTACCAAGAAAACATTATATCTCCTGTACTAATGTATTACAAGGTTAAGTTAAACTGTACAAATACAGAGTGCAAATGAAATGCTGCAAAAATGCAAATGATTGTACTCTCTCTACACTCAAGGACCAACCTAGGGGGCGACTTGGGCGAAATAGTCGCTTTTTGATCGGTAACTTCGCTGGAATTTCCTCCAAAAGAGAAGTTGAAGTCTTCCTGTATTATGAGTTATGAATTAACCCCAAAAGCAATAAAATGATAATTGACTAATTCTAAAGACATTTTCAGAGTCTCAGTTAACCCCTGTTGTGATTAATTACTCAAGACTGTCTTATCTTTAGGGGGTTAAAAATACGGGTGATGCAACCACATACTGTGCAACCGATGTTTATTTCTTTTAGTGTTGATGTTACAATTAGTTGGTAACTTGTAATTAGTTAATAACTCTGCCAAAGTAATGCTAAAACAATCATAAAACCGTTTGTTTACAGTTATCTTAAAAAATAAGATCATCTACATAACAGTTGTAATTGGGTCAAAGGGTTAGACTAATACCGTACCTCCAAAATACACAGAAATACAGAGACTGATTTTATTTGTCATTTAGCTAACACAATTACAACATATTTTATCTATAAAATGTATGAATACATCAAATAAATTAAATTTAATAAATTGGATAAGTTTTCTTTTAATTTTTAGAAGTTGTTTTATTTTTTATTGATTTCTTATTAAAAATTGAGTCATAAGTGTTACGCTGTTGTCAAGTAATGGAAGTCTCCCTGATTTCTCAAACTTCTCTCTATTTTTCTGTTAGGGAGAAGTGAAGTCTCCCTAAAATTTGCTCTAGGTTGGTCCCTGACACTATAAATTTTTCAAAACATGCAAAAATATTTGTCCTGAATAAAAATATATGATATGCCCTTAGAAAGGTACTGACTGCAAAACTCACATATAAAAGTACTTACGCCCAAAAATCCTCAACAGTGTCAAATGCTGTAATGAGTTTAAGGTTTGCTGTCCACTCTTTGTTGCGGTCATTTTTGAAGAACCAAAGGGCCCATCTGTTTTGTAAGGGGTGCTTGATGAGCGAGTCTGGTGCCATCATGGCACCATCATCAGTTGGTTCATCTTCTTCCTCCTCGACTCTCTCTTCCTACAATTCCAAAGATAATATTATACACAGTTAACAATTGTAATATTATCATAAACGCAGACAGAAAAAACAACAACAATGCATGCTATTAGTTAGACATGAATAAACATGTAACTATTGGCAATTAAGATTAACTATAATCTGACATGAAACCCACATGTACTATAATTTTCTGCAAATGTGGAAACAAGACAAACTTCATTCTTCTGGAATCTAAAAACTCTTCAACACAACATGAGAAAACAACTTTTAGAGTGTCTTCAGTATGCCACACAATGACAGCTGTACATACAAAATTCACCTGAACTAGCAGGTGCCCTTAAATAACTAGGTCAAAAAGTGATATTCCTGCTGTCTTTTCCTATATTTAGCATCAGTTATGAATCTTTTAATTAGACCTTGGCTTTTATCCAGATGATAGAATGAAAATGTATTGGCCTTTTTCTTGCAGTAAGGATCAAATAATATTATATATATACAAGAATTACTGAATAACAATTCTTTTTATTAGAGAAAAGAGGTAAAAAAAATTACAATGCAAAACACACTGGGTATATATCAGTATTTAGCAAACGATTGATTGAGTACACATTTGATTTTTAAATTTCTCTTCCTTTAAAATCAAATTAGGTAAATGACAGCTCATAACATATTTTATCTTAACGAGGCCGGGTCTAATTAGTTCTGCCCTAGATTTTTTAATGAAATTTTTTACCTGAATTTCTACTGATATAATTATTATTTTAAGATTAAAGAATAAGACATTTACCACACCGTTTGTTTAGGGGGTCATCTCAAAGTTTGGTAACCTTTAACATAGGACCCTATGGGATTTCGCTTGAAATGTATCAATTTTGCACATTTTTTTAAACTTCTGCCCTAGGGATTTTTTTTTCTGTTCTACATATTAAAGTTATTGCTAAAAGGCATCAAATGGTCAAACAAAAAAAACCTTTTACCTCCTGGTTTGTTTCAGGGGTCTTATCAAAGTTGATTTTTGTATGCCCAATTTCCCAGATTTGTCAGATAATGGCTATTTTTTATTTGACAAAGGCGGAAAAGGTGATCTTTATAGTATTATTAAAGCCTTCAGACATATTTAAGTAATAAAAAAATATATAACATCACATATTAAGGGTCATTAATATAAAATACATGGTTACTGTCTTGAAATATATGAATTAAGCTATATTTAGGCGGGTTAAGAAAACGTGACAGAGGGTTTGGCCTGCTGAACCCTCTTCACTTTTTCGACCCGAGCCCAAATATAGCTTATACTTCGAGACAGTTATGTTTATTCCACAATATAACATTAATTTTACGCATTAAACGAGCCATTTTCAACAAATTTCGCTGAATATCTGCAGATAAAACTATCACGCCATGGCGTCAAACAAGCAAAAAGATGACGTCACAATACAAATGAAACGCTGCGCGAAAGCGTGCGTACTCGTTCTGTACTCGGCCTCGTTAAATTATTTTTTTCATTTTTTGATAAGTGGTAAAAGTTAACATTTTATGAGTTGCATGTGGAGCCAAACAAGGGAATAAATACAGTACTGTATGTATATGTATTTTTCTAGCTATACATTTCTCCAAGAATGAATTATAATAGTATGTACCTGTGAATATTCATTAATAGGCTTGGTGTACAGGTATATTGCTTCAACATTAATGATTCAATTGCAGGGTTTTCAAAAACTATAGAAATTTCCATCAGTCATTCGGACTGATACTAGTTTGTTCTACCAGTCTGAAGCTAGTTCTGTCAGTCTGAATAAAACAGTAACTAACAGTGAATTCATACCCTATTCATAATGTATTGCATCAAGACAGAAAAACCATTAAAGGAGCTGCTTAGCAGTATATAAAAAAGTGTAAACAATTCAATCCCTGTTTATATTATGGATAATGGTAGTAAATATTGAGTTGCTGCTTATTCACCTAAATCAATTTTATTTTGATCCAGTAAGTGTAGAATATAAGACAGTTTGTCCTCATATGCAGTGGGACATAGCATCAAAGGACATCATATTCAGAAAAGGAGGAATTCTCCAACCATTCAGTAGCTCATGTCACTCATTCCATGTCACACGCCTATAACTTTTTATGTCATCTGCACAAAAGTAGCTAGAATTCTACTCCAACAATATGAAAACACACGCTAGTTACTGGTATTCAGAATTATTATCTTTGTAACTCATCATTACAACTTTGATATCCTCATCAAAATTATAAATCAAATGGTAGTGAAGTGATAAGCATCAAACCTATTTAAATCTGTCTGGGATCTGTCTGGGATCTGGCCATTTTGATCAAGAAACAATCTGCATGCAGTACCATGTTTTACACATATTTATATATGGTGCATGTGTATTTCAAATAAACAGAATATCCATAAAGGCATACTCAAACTATGTCAGTATAACTGTATTCATTTGTGACAAGAAATCAAAATGGTAGAGATGTCTGAAAGTTTCTGGTAACTACATTTGTACTACATTCCATCAGTGGAAACCCAGGGTCAGTCTTCTTTCTCTTACCTTAAACCATGGGCATACTTGCCAACTGACCCAATTTCGTCGGGTCACACCTGATTTTTCAACCCTTCACTCAATTATTTTTTCTGACCCTGCGAGTCATGCTTTTCACTCGATTTTTGTCCAACTACTCAAAAATCTCCTGATTTCCGGATTTGGTTTGTAAATTACGTTGCGCGTTTGACTTCCAGTTAGAACCATTTTAACAGGAGCTTGGACTTTGGGTAGTTGTGTCAAACAGCATTGTGATGTAGGCCTGTCTATTTCATTGTAAGCCACTCAGTCATGGCTCTTTGAAATTAACAAGATTTGTCTGGCTTTTGAGGTAAAGCTACGCAATCGGTGTATATTTCGCTTGAAACCAGCGTCATTTTAACTTGCTTTGACGCAAGATATAGATAGTAACATCATACTGAAAGTCCAAGGACTTGTTAAAATGGTTCTATGAACTCAAGCTGAGCTTGAATTTACGTAAACAATGCCGATGGCTATAACATACACAGTAAGTGTTAATTATTTTCGTGAGTTGTTTTGACAATTGAACCTAAGGTTTAAATCATTAAGTGTGATGGCTTCCAATAAGAAAAGGTCTTCATCCATATATGGCCAGAAATTAGTCCTGACTTTTACCCCTTTCTATTTACAGTAACATTGGTTACATCGGTAACAATGTTTGATTATGAATGATTTTCAAACTTTGATGTACTTGTGACAGGTTACAGTGGTTACTGGTAACATTGGTTACAAAACAGAGTTAGGTTTGGGTTAGGGTTAGGGTTAGTTTAGGGTTAGGATTAGGGTTTGAAATGCAAAACTAGCTGGGTAATTAAGACATTATAGGTGGGGGAATTCCCCGCCTCCCGGGTCTTAGAGACAAACTTCTGGTGTTAACCTTGACACATGTGAAAGAAGTTTAAGGCCAAATTCCAGACATGGATAATGATAGATGTGGTGAATATCACGCCAATTGAATCTCCTCTGAAATAAACTTAATTCACAACTTGTGTCTTGTGACACAACTAAAGTAGGGGTGCAACGATACACATGCCTCACGATACGACATGTATCACGATACTGACAGTACAATACGATACGTATCATGATACTTGTGATGTGCTTTTAAAAAATAACATATAAACAATTAGCATACTTTGATATTGTTTAATCTCCAACTTTTAGTTTCATCAATTTTTTTCCCACATATTTTTCATAATCAGCTGTATAAATATCAGAATGTCAATATGACAAGGTAAAAATCTAATGTTGACATCAATATCGTTATTTCAACACTGACAACAATTAAACTATGTATGCTCTTATTATAGGTGTAATGAATTTTCTAAAAGCAAAATATTTATTGACTAGGATTACATCTAAATTTAATAGCATTTTTGCGCATCTAAGATTGTGCCATTAATTTTTTGTGACAACCAGCTGACAAAAAATGCAGGGGTAATGCTGTTTTATACGAGGTGCAATACGCATGTCATTTGTTTGTAGGAAAATGTCTGCAAAATAGTGCTTACATGTAAAAACACTCGGAATGGGAACTTTGTTAACCAATTTCGTTTATCCTATAAAACCCAAAATGTTACCATATCGAAGATTTATGGGATGCACTGTAGCAGGGGGCAAAATTAGTTAATGCGAAGCACGTTTTTTAACACCGGAAGCCATTTTGAAAATAAAATTTTCAAACCGAATAAGACGGATAAACATTTTCTGGACCGAAATACCGAACCGCAGTATTGCCTACAGTATTGTGATATTGAATCGTACAAACTTTTACCGTGATATACCGTCTCACGGTTTATCGTTGCACCCTTAAACTAAAGCCTCGACTATTCAATAATAACCCCCCCCCCCCATTGAAAACTATTACATGAGCTAATTTGAAGATTTAAAAATGCATATTTAATGATCAATACCATATGTATGCAGGAAAAAATCTAAGGTCTAAAACTTTAAGGATAATGTACCACGATTATTGATTCACTTAAAAATACAGCAAGGTAAGTAATACCTTGCAAATTTGCCTCATTCATAGTTACTTTTATGTATACTGTAGGCCTATGTGATGCATGAGAAAATAATCATATGTGTTTTAAAATTCTGTCCCTGCTATGACTGATAATATACGGTTTATTTCAAAAACTATGAAAGAAGCAATATTGTAAAGATCACTGAAGATTGAATGGGCCGAATAATTTCTCAATATAGAGACTTGCACCCTATGATAAGAAAACACCAAAACTTAAATACACACGACAATAAACTTGGCTGAACATTTCTCAAACTAGTGTTTGCTTCTCAATTCAGGTGTTCCTTCAATTAACAAAGTGCAACATGTTTTTCTCTGGCTCACAAAAACAACGATCTTTAAAGTGTTAATAACTTAAAGGATAGCTTGTAGTATATATGTGTTTTGATATCTGAACATAATTTTACGCATGAATTCTTATATAAAGGATAATTCAGTCACAATATTTTACCTCTTTCGTATCAATTTCTGAAGCCATGTTGTAAGACAAAAATGGACACTGATCACATGGTATACCGGCTTCGAAAACGAGGCCAGAGATAAAAGTGGTGCAAAATGTAAAATGTAGGGTGTATATGAGGATATAGAGCGACTGTAATTTAACAGCATGTAACAGAATATATAAATTTAACGTAAATAAAATTTTGTTGTTTATTTCTTTCTTTTTTTCCTTTTCACGAAATTCCCGATCCCGACTCTTTCATCAAGAGGCGCGGATCTAATGAACTATTGTGGAGGCATGACGTCAGGCAAAAAATCTCCGAGGATTTTGTCAGTGGTTAATTAATGCATGGTAAATAGGTACATGCTTATGCCGGATCTTACTTTGTATTGAAATAAAAAGGCTAACATAAAATAAATGCATATGTATTCAGTAAAAAAAAAAACCGAACCGTTGAGGGTGGTGCTTCATAATAAATATTTCATCTTACTGTAGTTTTATCACAGCGGGGCAAACATTAGAGGACACAAAAAAGAAAAAAAAAGGACTAACTTGCCAAACATGACCGATTTCTGAAAAAATTTGTTGAAATCAGATTGGAGTTATACTATGGAGGGTAATCGTGTTCAAAAATCCAGACATGTAAACTTGTATGCAATCGTGTTGATGTGTGAACCTGAGTATGAATATGTGTAATTCTGATCGTGTAACCTATAAAACTCGGGCATAAACACGTGTAAGATCTGACTCAGTTCCTTCGCATGATGCACATTTTGCAACCTTATTGTTTACATTAGTTAATTAAACCTTCAACTTTGCACACTTTCAATCCGTAGTTTCTGCAATTGTAACTTCAGGCTCGGCAATAGCACATCTGACATGATACAAATTGACAAATGTGAAGTCTACAAGTTTGTCGAATTTTGACATGACCTTATATGGAAACAGTGACGTCACTGATAGAAAAAGGCTAGCTGCAGGTAAAGGCATGCCGTAATCGCTGGAATAGGGACGGAATAAATAAAAAAAAAATATATTAAATAGGCCTATAATCATATTATCTCTGGATAACAACATTTCATAGAGTATTATTTTTCGGAAAATTAAATTATGAGATTGGTGTACATTTTATCAAGAGAATGTATAAAAGATGCGAGTAAAGAATTCGATCGGCTTCAGATATCCTCTTAGAACTGAAAAAAATTACATTTAATGACTTTGTTTGAATACACGTGTAGAAAGATATATACGCATTTTTATTCATAGGCGTCGGAACCGGGAGGGGTGGGGAGGGGTGGGGGGGGGGGGGGCTAGGGGGGACTTAGCCCCCCCCCCCCACTTTTTTTGCCAAGTAAGACCTAACCATTAGGAACATAGTAACAGGGATATTGAAAATTAGAGTCATAGTAGGTATACTAGCACCCCCCCCCCCCCACCACGCCACCACCACCACGGATTAGGAATTTCATGATTTGGGGAAAAAATTGGGCAGGTAAGATTGGAGTTATTGATATACCCTCCCCAACGGATTAGAACTTTCATGCATATGGGAATTCTTGTCAATATTTTTTATGATTAGTTTAGCCCCCCCCCCCCTTTCAATTTGCTTCCGACGCCACTGTTATTAGAGTACATGCAACAAATTGTTAAAGTATAGGCCTCGGCTGAATTAAGAAAATATCTCCAAATGCATCATTATCGCTACCTCAAAGTTGTGACAAGACCTCCCTCCCCCACACCCCCGCGAAAAATTACACGGGGTCGGCCAGCTGTGTTGCAAAGTTATCGATAAGAAAAACAAACTATTTAAAGACATTGGTTTTGAGATTGTGATTAATATGAGACATAAAATTGAATAAAAATTCTAAAGATAAGGTTAACTGTCGTGAAATTAAAATATGTATATATATTATTCTAAGAAATGTTTCTTTGCATTGTCGGCTATATATAGGGAAAAAAGCATATTATGCAGGTGAAAATTGACATTTTTTTTTATTATTTCAAGCAATTATTACGGGATATGAGTATGACGTCCTGAATGTCGGTTCAATACAGACTCACTTTGTGAAGTTGGTTGATAAAACTTTTCTGGAGAGCTATTATAATACAGCTTTACAGCCACTTGTGAACTAGCTGCAGGTCTGTAGCTCCCGGTCTAAACATACAGATGGACGATCTGGGAGCTACAGTGCCTCCCATAGTAAAACTTCAATTTACGGCCCACAAAAAATACGCGCTAGTTTTATATTATTATTGAAAATTGTGTTATTATTTATCTTTCACTTTCACAACAACAAAAAATATAAATACATGTAAAGTAACATAAATTTTTCCGCGAAAAATTACCGAATCCTTGCAGGTCGTTTATTCTAACTAATTCAGAAAAATAACAAGAGTAAAAATGGGGTACTCTATATGCAATGTTTTTGCCCCAAAATGACTAAGTTCAACAGCTGATGTTTTTTCATAAATTATCAGAAATCAAAATCCTAGCAATTTGCATACCTCTGATGTATATGTATAAATGATCTGCAAAAGAACAACTTCCTATCTTGAAAACTGTTCGAGGAGTTATCGGTACAATAAGGGTACCTTTTTGACAGCCACTCGCCCGCCTGCAATTTTTACTATTTCAATAATCGGAAATAATCTAGAAAAGAGTACGCATTTACTTATATTCCAGTTTAAATTACATGTCAATTTTTTTTTAAAGAGAAATAAGATATTAGGCATTTCCTTTTATAATACGATGAGATTTATATTTATACGGAAATTAGCGCATTCGTCACATCGGCAACGATTTTTTTTCTACATGAACCTCTTCCTGTTTGGTCCAGCTTCAATCATACCTCAATTTTTTTCTAAAAATAATACCGGTGTTTTCGATAGAAAAGTTTTCGTTCATTAAAAGCTTATTGCAACAGTTTAGCTGAATATTGTTTATTTTTCGTTCATTCCGGCGGTTACGGCATGCCTTTTCCCGCAGCAAGGCAGTTGCCATATAAGGTCATGTCAAAATTCGACAAACTTGTAGACTTTATATTGTCAATTAGTATCATGTCAGATGTGCTATTGCCGAGCCTGAAGTTACAAATGCAGAAACTACGGATTGAAAGTGTGCAAAGTTGAAGGTTTAATTTACTAATGTAAACAATAAAGTTGCAAAATGTGCATCATGCGAAGGAACTGAGTCAAATCTTACACGTGTTTATGCCCGAGTTTTATAGGTTACACGATCAGAATTACACATATTCATACTCAGGCTCACACATCAACACGATTGCATATTCGGATTTACAAGTTTACATGTCTGGATTTTTGAACACGATTACCCTCCATATTATACAGTCATGAAGTTAACTTTATATTCTTCAATACAATATGTAACGTTATATTGCAAATTGTGACTGTGATTTTTAATATGTTTTTTTCAATTCAGTTGTGTTTATACTCTGTCCCGGGTTTTTGCTTCCACCACTTTTCGCTTGATATTTCGATAATAATAAATACCTTTATGCTTAAACTACGTTCATCCACTAATATGAAAAATGTCCAGATTATCTGTTTTGCAACGCCCCCTCTACCGCTTCAGGTTTCAATACACATCCCAAATAAAAAGTCTACGGAGATTTTGCATTGCATCAGCCATTAATGAGCCCGGATGATAACGTTGAAAAATTGCGCGAGGTGTCCCGAGTACTTCCGAATGGAGAAAAGATGTAAACATTTCCCAATATAAATCTCTGGAAGAAATTTGTTTTCGTGCCTGTAAACTTTTATGAGTGAAAAGGGATAATTTGTCAATGAAGTTATCTTGGATATTTTCCATTTCATCGATTTCAACTGTACTTCTTTCACAGGTATGTGTGTTTTTATTAAAAATCATCAAAAAGTGATAGAAGCAATAACTTGGGACAGACTATAATAAATTATTTTGATTCATACTATTTCAGTTACTTAATATGCCCCAAAAGTTTGGATCAACTCCTCTATAACTCTATTTTATCATCAAATATATATTTTGATATCATATATAATACATGTACCTGATATATCGCGGCATATTGATTGATGTGATTATTTGAAAATGAATCAATGTAATCAAAGTTAGACCTTTCGTCTCGCTCTCTCTTATGTATGCATGGTTATTGCACGAGCGATAACCTTGTATAACATAGAGCGAAATGAAAGGTCTAAATTTAATTAGATTGAAAATGAATGTCTTTGTTTTATTTATTACAAGGAATATTTATATAGGACCTATATATATATATATATATATATTGAGAAAATATCTTCAAGAAACCAAATCCAGGAATTTGCTATATATATTATCATCAGACAAGTAGCATTGTTTTTTTTTCTTTTTTCTTCCAGCAAACTTTTTTTTTCAATTTAATTCAGTAAATTAGGATAGAGTTGCTCCCTTTTTTGTGAGCATGTATGTAAAAAGAAATGAATTGAAAGGAAGGAAATTAACAGTGAAATTGATGTGATATGAACTTAAAGGTACGCTATGATGCCCCCCCCCCCCCCCCGCCCACCCTCACGGGTTAGGATTTTCATGATTTTGAGAAGTTTTTTTTATAAAAAAATTTTTGATTGTCAAGATTTTTTGGTTGAGTTACCCCCCCCCCCCCCTACACTTTCAAAAACGATGCTACGTGCCTTATCATGAATGAGACCAAACAACCCTATTTCAAAATACCTTTGTAGGTTAAAACATGTATATATGAGGAAAAAATTAATAGGAAAATACCAGTAATTAAATGCTAACCCGATATTATATGCCTGTCATCGAGTTGAGGCCTATCTAATTAATGAAAAATCGACCTTTCATCTAGCTTTTTCTTATACATGGTTATCGCTCCTTTCACGGGCGATTTCTGGTATAACAATATACATTTAACAAAGAGCGAGTCAAATAAAGCCTGAATGGCTTTATGATAGATTTCACGATGCCTCGACCATATTGATTACCATATTTAAAGACGGATTCTAAATTACTTATATTTGTATATTTCTACGCAGTTGTACGATTAAATATTAATTCTTACACGTGCACTTTAACGTTATTATCATTTCGTATGATTATGCTAACTTCGCTTGCGCCCCAACAGTAAGTCATTTGCGTCATTCGTGAAATGTATTGGGCTATATGTACGTGTACGTTACTTTCGGTTACATTTGATTTGTACGTGTTATCAGAAAGACGCTGGAAAATGTAAATAAACGGACACTATATTATGTATCTAAGACATTGTTTAATTACTTAATTACTTGCTTTTGTCGTTTCCAGAGTTTCTGTCGTGTCCTTTGGATCCTCCCAGGAACATAAATCTTCTTCGTCGTCGTTTTCACCCTGTTCCTGAAAATAATTCCTGTATAACTCTCCTGCAAACCCTTCAGTTAGTGTAAGAATTTATCGTATTTAAATAAACTACATGATTTTTTTTAACATTTCAACACCCACCAAATTTGCATACGATCGTATCGTTACCCTTCAACCTAGAATTTCGAGAGATGATTCCTAATCATAAATTGAATGTAAATAGGTAAATCGTATACTGTATATCCTACCCAAGGCTGACATGGGATCTGAAGAAACTGTGATTTGTCTGCCTCCATTTTGGAAGACATGAGAAGACTGATCACAAAGAGATGAAAACAGTAAAAGACACCACCTGGTCTTCTAAGATTACTGACACTTTACCATGGCAATATGGACTTTCCTCCAGGGATAGAAGTACGGGTTCTCAAGGTTATCAAAGTTCGATCGGAAAGTGACACTGATCCCCCGATGTTTCAATAATGCGCTTCCAATTTTAGCACGAATGTATTTATCAATGAGAGAGAGAGAGAGAGAGAGAGAGAGAGAGAGAGAGAGAGAGAGAGAGAGAGAGAGTAAGTGTGTGTGTGTGTGTTTGTGTGTGTTCCTTGAATGTGAATGATTATACCAAAAAAATGTATCCAAAAAATGTCAAATTATTGCTAGTAGTTGTTTACTTTCAGAGCTCAATAATACCGCGATGTACATATTTTGCTCTTTTGGTAGATAATCAGGGTGGGGTTTTTTTCAGCATTAATGTTTCTCTGATCTTTGTTCACCCTCATTTCCAAAAACATGGAAAAAATACATAAAGTTTAAATCTGTGCATTAGCATCAATATCAACCTTCCTGAAGATAACAAGCAAAAATGGTACAAAAGCAAAACCAATATACTAATAGTGTTGGATCTCTTAGCTGCAGGACTGTAACTCACAGTCTGAAAAACATCCGAATTTTGTCAGACCAGGAGCTACAGACCTGCAATTATATGCACAGGGGCCAAGACCGTTTTAACATTAATTTCAATCTAACCATTAATAAAGAAATTAAAAAAAATCTTTATTTATGGTTACATTGAAATTAATGTTAAAACGGGCTTGCGTGGTCTCTGTGGCTACATGTATGAATCTCTGTACTTCATATAAGGATGAGCATGCAGTGTATATACGTTATATACCGGGGGTTCGCAATGTGCACCGTATAACGGACACCAAAATTCACGAAAAATGATAATGTTATACAGTATTTTGAACTATTTTGAAGATTTTGCTAAATGCCGTTATTTTCCAATAATTTTCGCTCTCGAGACACTGAAATCGCCACCTGTGTTTGACATGTGACCTTTTGATGCTTGTTCACTCACGTGGAAATTTGCATTTGGTCAGCAGTCTGAAACCCTAATCGTAAATATTCACAGACGATTTTATAAAAAAAATGGAAGATTGACATGCTCTGAAATAGTCGTTTTTACAATTTAGCGCATCACTTATAACATATGGGCACACGCAGTGCTACCTTTATGCATTGAATATATACAATAAAGTAAAACCCACAAACATTAGATACATGTAGTTTGATAATAGATATATTGGTATGATTTTATAACCTAATACAAATCTGAAGGCGAATCGCATACCAGAACTTTTTGCTTCATGACTATTCGATTTTAATACTATGAACTGCTATTCAGAGCACTTTTACAATTATGATTTCGATGCACAAACCCGTAAAATGAAAAGCTTCACTGCAGAAGTAATGTGCATAAAGAAGGCATATTCCTATATTATGTTTATTTCTATTCGGAAAGTCATGCACATATAAATCTTTATAGTTTACATAAAGACAGTGGGCATAGACTCAATACTTGCGTATCAAGTGCGTTTAACAAGGTGTGTGCTAAAGAATTCTAATTAAGTAATTCATTAATTCATTGCGGCTGAAAAATGTCTCAAACAGGTTTTGTATTCAAAACAATGCACCAAAAAAGGTGTGTCTCCGAGTAAAATTTAAACCTTTGCCTGAAAAATCTCAATTTTCATGATGTCGTTCTACAAGGCAAGTATCTATTCAATATTTCTTTTTTTTTTCAAATGCACAATACATATAGATGTGCATAATATTTCATATACGAAGTCACTTTTTATTTCAGACTTTCCGATGCATCCTATTCATGTTCACACTGTGCTATTTTTGTTGGCATGCCCATGCTAAAGCCTTCATATTTGAGGCAGAGGATTCACACGCTGTGGGGTTACTTAACATAAATAACCCCGAAGAAGGAGCAGTTTACCGGTCCGAGGCCAGCGGCAGAAAGGCTGTTCACTTAATACAAGGTCAGTACCTTGAATACACCTTCTGCGTACGAAAGGAGACCAAAGTTCAAGTCTCCAACATCAGGTTCTCCAATGACGGTCCGCATGACGAATATGTTATTGAGATTGACGGAAATGTCGTTGGAAAATTTGAGACAGGAACACAAACCGGAAGTGGAGCTGCATGGAATGATTATCATTCCAGTGGTCAGGTGGGAAATCCGGTGGATCTTGGGGCTGGTAGCCACAAGGTCAAGCTGACGACCGTCTTCTCGGATCAGTGGGGAGCCGAGGTAGATTTTATCACACTAGACGTGGACGACAGGAATTTGGACGAAATGGGGTTTTATTGTGACAAGTTTTGTTCCGACGATATAGCTTTTAAAAACGTGTCTACACAGGACAGCGTACCTAGTTCAAGATTTGAGCAAAACAGTTTCAAGTCGTCTTGTCCTGAGGAATCCAACGTTAGAGTTGCTGTGTTTAACGATATAGCAGACACTTTCCGTTTAACAGCAACAATCCCTCAATACAGAACATTTTCCAATAACCGAGTTCCGATCTTCAGTGGATGTAATTTTAATCGCCCTTCTTTGAACCTCTCCAATATACTTATAGATCCGTATGGACAAACCATCACCACGAAGAAAATGAAAACCGTTTTTGCGGGATCCCCAACCTACATGATCATGACTACAACCTTTTATCCGTCTGTACTTTCCTTCGTTAGGGGCGTGGATGAAAATCGAGTTGGATCTATTTTGACAGTAAAGTTTAGAAACGAAGGCCCCGTATTTGACCTTGACGTTTCTTATTTGGGGGAGTCCCGCCGTTATATCAGTTTCGACAGACTAAAGATTGACCCCCAAAATGAAACGACTTATACGTGGACATTCCCAGACTACTCCTGGAGTGCAGACCAAGACAACATTCTTAGGCTTGGATTTACGTCCTCTCAAACCATGAATGTAGTCATTGATTCCATCATCCTTAAAAGTCGAGAAACTGTCCACAACAAAACCGTTCTCTTTAAAGACAACAAATACATTATAGAGGGAACGGACATTGATTTTTGGTACATGGGAGAAAAAACCATGACTATCACTAGTAAGTATACCAAAGAAGAATTTTATGACATGGATCGGATTCAAGTCTATGTAAAACTACCTTGGAGCAGCGGTTACTCCCAAGTATTTTCCTTATATCATGATGGATTGGTCAGTTTGTTGCCAATGACTCCCCATGGTCTGGATTGGATACCATTCGGAACGAGCATTGTCATTGGTCCAAACAACGCCAGTGATGCTCGACCGACCTCACCAATCAAAAGCATTGAAATGGATACGATCAACATGAAGTTCGATGTTGAATTCATCCATGGCGACCGTGCATCTCTTTACATAGATGCGATGCATCCTGAAACGATTCTCACCGTCAAATACAACTCAGTCATGCACGACAGAAAAATGTACCCCCTAATGACTCTCTCTTCCATGTGGATCTCTGACGGCAATAGTCTGGTGGATCGTATTTCTGTGAATAACGATGCCGATCGGAATATCATCGGGGACTGGACCACTTTGTATGGGTTGTCTGCAGTGCTCTACCGGAAATGCATATCTAGTTATAATACATTGAGCCCTGATCTGAAATTAGAGACAATAGACAAGGAAAATACAGTGCACATCCTTTAGAAGCATTCAGACAGTCCGAACGAATATTGTCACTGTATATCATGAAACGATTTATAATCGGACTCTGTTGCTTCAGTATCGCTGTTTACATTTGAACCATGCAATTATTGAAATTGCCGTGTATAATAACACTTAACATGTAAATTCAACAAATTCACAAAGTTTCAGTTTGGTCATACTATACCATGGTAAGAGCAATAACGTTTGTAATAAATGCTCTGAAATTTCCGTTTTGCTTTATTCAAAAGTCTAGCAATTAACGTGAAATCTTTAAATAAGATGAAATTGAAAAAAAAATTAATTAGTAAGTGCATGTGCATTTTTAAAAAGGGTAATAAATGAAACTGTAGAGTGCTTGTGACTTTTTGTGATTTCCCTCTTTTCTCTCCAGATTTTTATCATTGATCTTATATAGTTTTTCTGCTTGCAGAATAAGATCAATAAAAGTATTTTAAAATTACAATTCTATTTTTGTATTATCATAATTCAAGTTTTTTTTTGTCATACTGAATCCAAAATAAGAAGTGCATAGGGAAATTAGAGGACATCGGACTGGAATATTTATAAAAAAATTAATATATCATGTTCAATGTGTTCATCTTTTGAATATCATTTAATTGTATTTACACTACGGAGAAAATCAAATTGTTCATGTAGTGTGCAATCATTTTTTTTGAAATTTTAGAAATGAAAAACCATATTCCAAAAAATTATTTTAAGGCCAATATTTGGAAAGTAAGTCATTGACATCATATTTTGAAAAGTGAAAAAAAATACTACAATCAAAGTTTTATTATAACTTAAACAAATTGATTTTTTTTTTCTTAAGTGTAATTATTTTTATTCTGAGCAACGTCATTTTCATAAGAAAGTTGATTCTTGTATGAATATTGTTTGGCCAATGCCTGAACATTGATAATTCAAAGTTAGTTACAGCTGATCTAATGGGTAAGTGTCTGTGACATTCTTAAAAAATGTTACCACCTCAGTTTCTCACTGAACGAGTTGTCCTTTACAGAAAATAACCAATGATCCAGAAAACCAAGTAACTAATAAAAGTATTGGGTAAACACATATACTTGTATTGGCATCATTAAGGTCCCCTCATCCAATGAGGAATGCTGTTACATGCATACACATCACACATTTAACATATGTATGTTGGTTAATGTACAAACTCTTTGCGAGCATACGCGTATTTTAAAAGGTTTGTTTTCAACAGTCTGTATCTTCTCATTTCTTCATACAGTCATACGGATTCATTTATCTAATAAGCGCAAACGTCCACCACACTTTCGCTGGATCGATTGAAAAGAACAATTAAATATTAATCATCACGCAATTGACCCCCTATTTTTGCAAAATTACCATCTAATCAAGCAAGAGCGAAAACAAACTTAAGACGTTAACTGAAAGAAATAACCTCAAATTGCAATTACAGAAAAAATGACTGAAAAATGAATAACGATGAAATAAATATTGCTAAAACTGAAATACATACTCGTAAAAAGAAAATTTGTAAACTGTTTTATTTGCGAAATACATTTTTTTTTAGATTTACAAAAAAAATGTAGTCAACAATGACGGTAAACCAACATACATGTATTTGTGTTTTATTTTTGCGATATTTAAACAATTGCGAGATAAACGAAACAATTAATCTCACAGATAAACAAGAATTTTTGTTTTATATTTACGACGCTGACGGTGTGTTCCGTTCCAAAAATGTAGATACATTTTGCATTCAGCATGTTATAGGAAGTTTACTTATTGTTACGGAATATAAGAATATGCGATATAAAGTAACTATAAAACATAAAGAAACAATTTTATTTACATGTACAAGGGTAATGGTAATTAATACTGTTTTAACTGGGCTATCAGTCAAAAAGTACATAAATTAACAATCCACAGGCTTGGTGTCAACTTTAAAAATCATGCGTATTATGTATATGTTTATTTACTGATTCTCTTTAAGTCTATTATTCATTGCGGCTGAAACATGTCTCAAACTGGTTTTGTGTTCTAAACAGTACGCTATGTAAGGTGTGTCTTCAAGTAAAATTCAAACCATCACCTGAAAAATCTCAAATTTTCGGCAAGTACCGATTTAATCTGTCTGCATTTTTTGTCTCAAATGCACAATAAACAGATATGCATAATATTTCCTTAACGAGGTCCTTTCATTTCAGCCTTACCAATGCATCCTAATCATGTTCACGTGATCTGAAATAAGGGAAAATTGGCAGTGTTCTAAGTATTTGGACTGATTTTATTTTTTGATTGTATATCGTGAAATGACTTATCGGATTATATTCCACATAATCATTGATAAATTTTGAATAAATTATAACAGTTATTGTGTTATATAACGCTTCTAATTAACCTCACCTGCTACTACAAACATTCACAAAGTTTATTTTTGGTCGTACTATGATGAGAAAATTAACGTTTGTAATAATATCCGTTATGCCTTTTTTTCAAAAGTCTATCAATTAACGTAAAATCTGTCACAATGCAATAGGTTTATTCATGCATACACTTCCCTGAAGAATACCTCTGATATACCGGTATTATATTTAATATTTATAATCAATGTTATCCTCTTTGGTCCTTCAATTTTGTCACTTCAGGTATTGGTCCATATTAAACTATATATACTTCAGTTGTTCTATTTGTTTACTATGATACTATAAATATCCATGTTTTTGGTCAGTCAGCCGGTGTCTATTAGCACGCACTGTAGCACAAGCTTGATGTGTAACTGAGCTTATTTTTACGCTAACCTATCTTCATTAGGAATAAGTTCGGTATTTTTCTTTATACTTTAGTTTTGTAATGTTTAAAGGGGATGCGAGGCCATCTTGTGCATTTGAGAATAAAATAAAACATTTCTTGAAATGGTTTGTTTCTGTCAAAAATTCCCTAAAACTGTTGTCAAAAGATAGAACTACCCAATAAATATGACGTCAACATGTTGTGTTGTATTCAAATTCTACATAGACCAAGATGGCCATACATACCCCTTATTTAAGAAATACTTCCGATATATGTTTTTGTTAACGTGTTCGATAGTATTTTCGGGTTAACGTTTTACATACTAGTATGACTTGTTTATTTACTTAGGGCTTAGATGTGTTTGTGTGACAAGCGGTGGTTTCTCCTTGTTAGGTTATTTGTGATTTTATATTTTGTAATCTAATACGGTGTTATTGGTCATATATATATATATATATATATATATATATATATATATATATATATATATATATATATATATATATATATATATATATAATAACTAAATGCTACAGAAATTGGTTAAAGTACATTGGCTATACAGATAACGCATGATTGTTTATAGTCATAGAGAAATGGGTAAATAAGTCCAGTAATGAACCTGTTTGCGCCAGGTCAGAAACTATGAATAAAATGCTATGGCCGTCCACGGTGCGTCAGAACATTAGTATGGACTTGAGCTCATGTACTTTTAAGGTTCGGAAATTTGAGGTACAGTGTCCGTGCGTATAAAAAGGAGGTGCAGGGAAAGCAACTCTCCAGCAGTTATCTGGAAGCTGTCTTTTGCCTCCTCTTTTTGTACAGGTAAGATCATATTAAAATACTTACGCGTTTTTAAAAAAAGTTAACATAAATGATTCAGGGGGTACAAGTAAATATAATATTTTATTTTCAGAGTTTCTTGTAATCAATGTCTATATTATTTATTATATATACTATTATATTATTATTAAATACTCTCTTTTGCCTCTTCTTTTTGTACAGGGAAAAGGGCTATAACCCAGGTAGAGGAGGAGATAATTCTGGGTTATATAACGTGGCACAGGCAACACCAGGTGTCTGGTCAAGGACGAATAAGGTCCCGAGGACAAAGTTAACCAAAATATCGTATTGGGTGAAATCATAGTACGACATATACTTAACATATACGCTTAACTGTAACAGTGTTTTATAACATTAAGGGCTGTGATACACTTAAAGAAGAATGGTATCGATTTTAGTCAAAAATCACTTTTCCGGTTTTAATGATTTTAATGCTTCAGTCAAGCATTTTTAATAGGCAACCAAAATTTGAGCATGTATGCTTAAAATGAATTGGAAGATATACAAATCAGCTCAATTTTTTTTACAGGTATATTGAACCTATGTAATTAAAAACCGGGCACAAACTTTGTTTAGATGAGAGAGAATTGTGAGCTCTCTATCTTGCTTAACACTTAACGACCGACTTTCAAATTTCATTTGATCATTAGAAATGCATTCCTAAAGTAGTGTTATTAATAAAAACAGAAAAAATAGAATTTGACCAAAATCGTGACCATGCCCCTTTAAAGGTTTTGTATAGCGAGTAATGTTTTTGTGAATGTGTATATTTGTAAAGTTATTGATTATGATATTTATATAGATAGAAATTGTTAACACCTAATGGAGTCATTTTATTGCTTGACTGATCAGACACACGGCATCCGTCGTGACGAAATCTTCAAATAAGATGAACGTAAAATTTATAAATATTCAATCCGTTAGTGCGTGTGCATTTTAGAGAGGACGATGAACAGTGCTTGTGAACTCTGGATACAAACAATGTTTTTTTTATTGTTTTGTATATTTGATAATTATTTTGATCATTAATATTTTATTTTCCAATGACAAAAATTCACTTACGTAATCAATGTTGCCAAATAAATCACAATATTATATGACAACACACGTCCATATTGACCATCAACATTTTTCTCTCTGAATTTCTCTTATTTAAAATGAAATTGTCAACTTATGAGCGATCTATTTCACTGTATAATACTCACTCCATTTCTAAGTGTTTCGTTGATTCGTCGAAATTTTATTTATAACTTTTCTAGGAAAAATCAACGCCGTCTAGCTGTCGGAATTTAAATATTGTACAAAATCTACCGACTTCGCTAATCATACGTCTATGTAACAGAAATTCTCTTGAGACACTAGGATAATATCAGCAAATTGACATGTAAATAAAACATACTGGGGTTCTGGCGACGCAACGTGATCCATAATTAAACTTCACCAAGGAAACAAAAACATATAAACAAAAAAAGAGATAAACTAGTCTACAGCAAATATCAAAATACAAGTACAGGTATGATTTATTCAAAAATGCACATCTAACCATGAAGGCTTTAGATGTCATGTCTCAATGAGTGACTTCTAACTGGTGTCAATGTCATAAGTAAGCAGACACAGACATCCGGGCAATGTCATTACTGACACCCTACATTGGCGGGGAAATCGCAGACATTCTCTTTGACATCGAAGTGTAGACCGCCGGGACAGTCCCGTGTGTGCACTATGAACGAGGCACACTCTAGATACTTTGTACAGTCCGAAGGATGGGGAGACATGCTACCGTTACTATCACAGGTTCCTGTAAATGTAAAAAAAAATTATATGAAGATCATTAACCGCTCCGTTAATTTCTTTCCATCTCTCTATCCCTCTATTTTTTTTTATTCTGCTTTTTTAATATTTCAGTTACGTTTTCGTTTCATTTCTAAATAAAAGAAAACTACCAAAACCTCGCAAAAATAAAACAGGACCTCCAAGCGATTTAGACTAAAACGCACTGTAAATATTAACTTCAAGTTTATGTTTATTTTGCCGTTTATTTTGCTTCGATAATACTTGCTTAAAACTATCGATCTTCTTTATACCGATCAACTTAATTGTATTCAATTTTGCTTTGACAAAATTACCAATATATGAGGGTCATTCAAGGTCCTCGCCACACCACCATTGAAATTATATATTGATAACTTCCAATACAAGTTGTTAAAAAAAAGTTTTTCGAGTACTATTTCGTCCCTAAAGAGGTGACACTTTCTTGTAATTTAGCAAAATATAACTCATCATCGCACGTAAACAAACGAAAACTGAAGAATAAAAACAACAACTACAATAACAAAAAAACAACAACAAAGATGACAGAAACCTTGTTTACATAACGAAAACATGTGAGCAACTAACATTCGAATTTGGGTTTCAAATACTTTGGTTAATCAATGGTAGTACTAAGTTACAATCAAAGTACTAAAACTACTACAGTGCAATGTTTATTCACGATGAATTATCAACATAGGCTTGTGAAAAAGTTTAAACTCATAAGTAAAATTTGTTAGTAACACACTAAACATCTTAAGAATGAATTCATTCTCTTTTGACATTTGAGATTTTTGTCACTTTAATTTAGGGTTAAAAAAATAATTTGTAACAAAACAAATGAGATTTGAACTAAATTTTCTTTTTTTTCACCTAAAATATTCTGCGAAGCGCTATTATATCAAAGATTTTTACTTATTGTGTGCCATGCAAGACAGAGAAATTGAATAATCCTTACAAGCAATATTTGTTTTAGACGGCATATCTATAATAAAAAAGCAAGCATATGATTAAAAATCATGTAGACTGAGGAAATCTTAATCGTGTGTATAGTGTAACAGGCCAGTAATTTAAAAAAGTCACTGACCTAGTTTTTTGAGAGTGAAAAATAATATCAGTATTACAATTTTTAATTCTTCAATGGAATTTTTTTTTTTTTGAAGAAAAAAACACATTACGCATAAGAGAGTTGATTTTTGTATGATCAATTGTATGTTCTGTTTGACCAGTGTCTGAACATTGTTGATTCAGTGTTAGCTGTTACAGCATACCTGAAGAAAAAGTATCAGGTATACTGTCATGAAATTCTGACTGCTCATTTAGTTTCTGAGTGTGTTGTCCTTAATTGTACATAATCAAATAGCAAAAAAAAAAAAAACCAAAAAAAAAAACAACCAAGCAGTCGGCGCCTGATTTAGTTACTGTGAGATGAATCAAATATTACTGATTTTTTGTGTGTTATAATAATTGCCCTTTGACTTTTTGTTTTCTTTTTTAATTTGAACTCCAAAAGAAAGTGGAATTAACTCAATGTAACAACAAGGGAAGTATCTCATTACTTTCAATTTTCGGAAAAAGTCTATACAGAATTATGCTTCATAGAATGAAGGATAACATGTTAGGAAGATAGATTTTTGTTTTTGAGGTTTATTTTCTTTAAAAAAATGTATTTTAAAAACATCCTGGCTCTTGGCACCATATGATTTTTGTAAACACAAAGAAAAAAATAATAATAACACAAAAACTATCAAATTCTTGTACACAGCTATGAAGAAAACATCTCATATCCGTATAATGCAAGCATTCGTTTAAAACAGAACCAACAAAATAAAAAGTAGTTTTCCCATATACATATCTCTCGTACATCAATCATTTGCAAACTGAAGAGTTTTCAACTGACCACCCAACCGACAGTCAAATGTATGCAATCCTTATACAATGTTCCTTTTTTACATGTGGAATAATTTTAAAAAGGTGGGGTTGTCAGAGATATCAAACTAAAATTGCAACTTGATACACTTGAAAAACGAACTCTATAATTTATTCCTTAATATGTTGATTCACTATTAAACTAAAGCACTTTTAAAACAATGGGAGGGAATGTATACATACATGTGATATACTAAGGTGAACAAACATTGTTCTTCAAATGGAGAAATGTAAACATAAAATGTACACAATACACAAATTATTACTAGATTTCAACAGTTTCCCCAAGTATACAAGAATGTTTTGAATATTGTCATTTTTTCTCTCTCCATGAAAGACAAGCAGGGCTCTATGAAGTTAAATGCGGTCCAAGTTTGTATAATATAATCATTCTATACGAGACTATAGGGCTGTACTTTGCCTTTCAAATGTTGGATGTTGTTGGGATGAATTCTGGACCACCGGGATTCAACTTGCTGAAGAAAATCTTGTTGGGACTATCTATAATGTTGATAAGGGATGGTTGGTCCAGATATGATGAGTATTATTAAAGAATACATGTATCTCTTCTTCCTCTTGTGGAATTTCCTCAAAACATGCCTTAATGAACTCTCTCCCTCCCAGTTTCTTCCTCCACATGTCTTTCAGACTCTCTAGCTCTTGGTCACCATCCAATTGATCTCGGAAAGTCCAGGTCTTTATTTCAGAATGGGACCAGGTTCTCAGCCTCGTCTTGGAGGTAGGCAGGTAATTTCATATTCATTTTACAACTACTAATTTTTTTCTGTTATTCGAACTTTTTAAGAGGCTACGTCCGTTGTGCTGTCTGTACGGGCATCAATAAAGTATGTTAAAAACCATGTTAATATTGTCATCGTGTGATTTCGAGTGACAAATTGTTTCCTGATTCTAGTGCTAATTAGTTCTAATTAAACCTTGACCGTCGGACATTAATTTATTGCATCAAGAGTAACTCTTTATAAACTCATGTATGTTTTGCTTGAATATTCAATATACTGATTTAAGTATTTCTACCGGTCATTTTATATTCTGTTTGTGTAACATCATCGAAAAGATTTTGAAATGGAGATCATCCTTGTATATAAATTAATGTTAATTTTGAGATCGCGTTTGATAGTATTCACTGTTTCACGCTCTGGAAAACAATAAAAAATAATAAAATACCATCAAATATCAAAATGAACTTTGCCCGAAAAAAGGAAACCTGGTAGATCAAAGGGCACATGGAGGAGGACCAAAGATACAAAGACGAAGGAAGAAGGATATGAGTGGAATAACATCAACAGAACTGCAAATGATAGGAGCGTAAGGTAGTGGATGCAGCGGAGCTTGTGTTAACGATGGTATCTGTAGATTTGCAATGTCATCCCCTGCCTGCGTAACGTAGAGTTTCTACAAAGGTGCAGGCGCGGTGATTGAGTCTGTACTTGCACATATTGGGTACGGACCTGCGGGAATACACAGGCAACGACCCCTTGCAAGTTATATTTAGATAAATCAAGAAAGATCACCAGTGAAATGACCCTCAATTTACTTTTGATAACTTTCAGCATATAATTTAGAATTTTACATTCTTTTACTTTATCCTTATCCTATATTTCCGTTAATGGAATCAAAACATTGATTTCATAATATATTTATTTTTAAAAAAACCCACCATGCTGGATAATTATGCCGGTACCAAGGTGGTATTTGTGTTCCAACAAGACGAACTTTCGTAAAAAGTCGTATGTACCAAATTTGTCGGGAAAAATACATGTATAACCACTTTTGGTTTTATTCTGTCCTACCTGACAGGTGAAATAATTTTTAATAACCCATAGGAAATAACAATTCCCATAAAATTTATTTCTTACAAATAACAGTGAAATTCCTATTTTCTATTTTTCTAAAGATCAATGAAAGTTTGAGTGATAGTCGTAGAGTTATGGGCAAGAGACAGAGCTCCCAATTCTTTGTTAATATGTAAACAAGGATCCTGTCATGTTTTTCTTTATATTGGTTTAATATATCGTGTAAAGGTTATTCTTTAATTGATTTTTCTATCTGCCAAGTCGTTTGGAACATAAATAAACAGTTTGTCACATTATTTCTGGTATAAAACTTGAATTTTCTTTTCAACATTCAAATGTAAACAAAAACTTGATCTGAGCTTTGTTTACATAGCAGGGAATTGTGAGCTCTGTATCTCGCTAATAAAATCTACGACTGACATTTAAATTTTAGTTGACTTTTAGATATGTCTTACTACAGGTCTGTGAAAATTAAAAATGGGAAAATAAATTTTAACAAAAAGCGTGATCTTGCCCCTCTAAAGGTTGTCAAAGCTGTTGTTTACCTCTTGATCTCTAGAACATCAAGTGATTTCACAGTAAGTGTTACTAAAATTGACAACCCAAATCATACTTCTTGGTATCAAAGGATGCCACAAGTACATTTAGTCATTATTTGATCGGCCACTTGTGACAACCTTAACCTTTTGTAGTTCAAAGAAAAGATTAAGTTATAATATAAAAAATATTGATTAGTTTTCGAGGATTAGCTTTAAGACCTTGCGAACAAGACTTGCTTACTAATGTTATATGTGTAACCTTGATCACCTAATATTTGGTATTATAAAAACTGTTCTTTAATCCTACCATTCGGACTTATTAAGGCACAGTTCTTCTGACATATTGTTTATTTTTTATTTTTGCTATAATTAAGAAATGTCAGAAAGACAGTACCCCTATCAAATCGGAAACCCAATTTCATTCACTTTTCATTTTGGTTCAATGGTAAACAGGGCCTATTTGCAAGCCATGGTATCTTGACATTGTTACCATCTTGCTTTGAAGACGGTATACAGAGTTAAAATAATTTACACTAATTGGGTTGTGCACTTCCTTTCATTTGTGTCGATCATTTTGAAAGGTTTGCTTTGTTTTGTTTTATTATAAAACTTCAAGTGTTCAAGAACTTTGCTCTGAATTTAGGCTATAAATATTATATTTTTATTCATTCTACGTTACATTTTCGTTTATATCACTTAATTTCTCATTTCTTTATAGAACTAGTCTATGTTGCAGACTCATTCATTTATTCAGAGAATAGGTACACTTACGCAACGATTGATTACATAGATGCCTAAGAAGTGATTTTAAACTCAATCCGAGTGCGAATTCAGTTTTAGTTGTTACAGCTTATAAAAAGGAAAATTTCTCAGATAGTGTCATGTCTGTATGTCAATGAATTTGTTGTTCTTTTAAAGCAAAATGCAAATAGCTTTAAAAATAATAAGTTATACCGACTGATTTATTTAAAAGTGTTCATCCACACAAACATATTTGGCGTCATTTATGTACCACCCAATCGGGAATACACTTCTCCTTTTAAACTTGGTGAACTAACCTCTAAGTACAAGCCATTCTATCTTAGCTGACATTATGTCATTACTTCTGTTGTTTCTATTAATAGATTAGATTTTAGAACCAGTAAGTATTGTACAAATAATGTTGTAGAAGATTAAAAAAAACATTTGCTAATACACTGTTGATTTCATAGTGACTTGCGCATTGGCTTATATACACACGCCAAATATATTGCGGTCAATATTGAAAATCACAGTGAAAATGACAAGTTAAACTAATTAATGAACAACTTAAGCGTACAAACTATCGTAGCCAGAACACTAGTATTGTTATACAAAAGAAGGCAACATATAATCTTAGATTTTTTATGATTTTAAATGTGGAAGTACTAATTGTTTTTATTAAATTAAATGTAATTTTATACAAAGGGACATACATAGTGTAACCTGTCATTTTTTTTATAATGGCTGCTATATCTTTTAATGGAGAGTGTCAATACATAATTATATAGTTTAAAATGTGTTTTAATAATATATTATTTGTTGTATTGGCATGTGACAATTGAATAATCAGTTACTTACTTTATTTTTTTAAAGGTTTTTTTAAATTGCTTGAGAGCTTAGCTCTGAATAAAGTCTATACCACTTCGGAATACAATTACATACACTTCTTGTGTTTAACCTTGGTAAACTAAGCCTCTCTCCACACCATTCAGTCTTAGCATGACATTATGCCATTATTTTTGTGTGTGTATAAATTTGAAAGGTTTTGGCTTTTTTAAAGTGTTTAAGAGCTTGGTTCTGAATTAAGAAAATAAGTATTATATTTTTATTCCTTTTAAATATAATTATTATCATGCTTTCAGTAAATAACAATCTGCATCTTCAATTTTCCTCTTAGAACTAATCTATGTTGCGAAATCTAATGAGTGCATAGGTCCACGCCATTTCCGTAACGATCGGTTGCTGAGAGGAGATGCTTTTAAACTGAACTATTAAAAACATATTTAAAATTATTTAGCTAAAATCGTACCGGTGCCCCTATAGAGTGAAGATTTAGTAAATGAATGAATACTGAAGTTTTTAACAAGTCATTTTTTTCTTACACTATTCGTAAGTGGAATAGTCTGAGTAATAATACCAAGGAAGCTACTTCATTAAATATTTTTAAGAAACAACTACAGAGTGATTGTACAAAACTTATTTCTCTTTGGTAAAAGATTCTTAAATATCATTCATACGAAATTAAGACATAATTGTGTTCTCAATGATGATCTTTATCGATGTAACAAAATAGCCAACCCAATGTGTTCATGTGGAAGTTTAGAAGATGCACATCACTTGTTCTTCGTTTGTAAAAAATATTTATTCTTAATTAAGAAAATCATTTATGTTTAATCTTTTATCGTTGAACTTTTTGAATGTACATTTTGTTAATTTGGGGAGACAAAACTTTATCTTATGATGAAAACATAAAAATATTTGAAGAAGTTCATACATTTATACAAAAGTGTGGTAGATTTATCTAAGTTTTTAAATTATTTGCATAACTTTCTTATCCATCCTAATTCTAGTTCTAGAGTTAAAACTAATGATTAATTTGTATTTCATTAAATGTACTATAACTTTTATAAATGTTAAGTGGCATTGTGTGGCATTGTAATAGTGTAATATATTAATACAAGGAGATGACATTCTAAGTTTTTGGAACTTGAGTCCAATCCTTTTGGCATTAGTCAATAAAATATGTTCAACTCAATCCTAAAGGTTTATGAAATTTGAAATTATAATTAATTTCATAATATTAGATACATGAAATAACTTTGTTTGGTAAAGGGTGCAAAACACAGTTTTATATGTAACGTTATTGGGCGTTTTCAGATGAGGGGCAAGCAAAACTGACCTCTATAAAAATAAATTGTAAAAACATGTTACATGTATATCTATATATCAATAGAAAGATAAAATCGTGAATTTTTTAAATATTTAAAAATAATGCACATGTAACTTAATGCTAGAATTTATTTGGCACTCGAAACATGCGGAAAATAGACAAAAAGATGCCTCTAAATGCAGTACACCCATGCATTTTAGGCTCCCATTAAAAGCAGAATGCAACCAAATCAGCCATTGAAATTTCTGTACATTTTCAAGAACAAGTCATTGGGCATCATTTCAGAGTACTTTCAGGGTACATTCGCCAGCTTTTTAAAGAGCTATGTTACCCGCTAAAAAATTCATGAGATTCTGCATGTGCAAAATCCGGATGTTTTTGGAGTTACCTCCCTTTATTTTAGAGTCTCACAAAACTAATTTTTAAAATTTTTCTACATACTTTTTTCATGTATTCGAAAGATAATCCACTATATTATGTAACTGAGAATTCAAAAACTTAATTTTCATGTATACCGCATAAAAATAGCAAGGAAATTCCTACCCATCATGCTTTTCCCCAGAGAAAAACCTCCTGGATTTTATACGAAACTGTGTTTAGCTACCAAAGGCATATCTGAGCTTAGATTTCAAAGAAACGATGCTAAATTGGGTTTTAAGAGGTCTATATTAATGAAATATGAGAAAAATAATTACAAATCTCTTATTTATCATATTTGTCCGATAAAATGTATCCAAAATGCTTATAGTCTAAAACAGTCTTTGATATATTATAGACCTGGTCATAACAATAATAGTGGATAGAATTTACTTTCAATCAAAATTTGATTTATTTTTTAACTCACAGTTTTGTTAGAACACCATTAAAGTCTTCATCAATAATACTCTATCGCGTATATTTTATTGCTCACATTATGTAAAATACATGAAAACGCTAGTTTCCACTAATTACGAATAATTAACACTTTCTAAGTAGAAGTGCACCCTCATTTAATTGAATGATCTATTATTAATGAAACATTATTGCCTATATACCGTGTTGAAATTACACACGATTATTCGCTCAAACCATTTGTATACAATAGACCTAGGTAAATGAAGTAGAAAATTGTGTAATGAAGGAATGAATTCAAAGATTTATTCAATGTAAAATGGTTTGGGCGGTTTACGTTTTATAAACTGCTTCACGGTCAACAGCATTCGATTTCCTTCTTTTTTTAATCTCGGGTTGGTATTAAATGCTTAAAGAATAGTGATAAATGCTAAAATAAGGTAGGCTATGCAGCAGTCTTGCTCCTGAATATTTAAAATAAAAGTGCTTAGTTTTTTCAATGTTTTTAATTTTGATATCGTCAACAGTGCCCTTTTTATTGTATCTGGTTTGTGACAAAACCTGGTAGGTACAATTTGTTTTCGGAAATTTGTAAGGAATTTACACTAGAGAATGAAGTGAAGTTAGTTCGATAATTTACCAGTATTACAGAGTGTATAAATCCTGTCATTTACAGGAATTCCATTCCAACTACCAATTTCAATCGGTGAACGGTGATTTGATGTTCTGAATTTCATAATAGTGGTCTCCAAATTATTTTTTCGTAAGAATACATTCTGAATACAATTGTCTAGTAACCTTTGTTTGGTGGCAGCTGAAATCCTCCTAACAGTAAATATTGTAATGCATTGCTCTGTCAAGAATTTTCAAAAACCACAGGAATCTAAACTATGTCGTATAAAAACAATGCATGGATTCGCACAGTCATTATTATACATATATCGATTTGATAAATGCTAATTAGTATAAACAGAAATTTGACGGGTACAATAGAGAGGCGCAAAGTGTGAACTCTATTGTTTACACAAGCAAAAGTTGAGTATATTTACCTGTTACTGACGAGTTTTGGCAATTTACAGTGCATTAATTAGATCGGTTTGATATTTAAAGAAATATCGTTAAAATTCTCCATCTTAGATGATCAAATACAAGTTGTAAGTAAGAAACAATTAATATTTATTAATAATAACATTAAATAATAGTTATAATAATAATAATGATATTTATAACAGGTGTCATGTTGTAAATTTTGTACTTGCTGCCACCCGGTAAATTCAAAATGTACAACAAGACAGTAGATCTGATGATTAATTTCTTGACCATTAAGACACCTCAAAACATATTACATGTATAGGTGCAGGATTCGACGTTTTGGAGCCTTTGATTTTGAGGAGCAAGATAATTTATTTAGCAATCAATACTATTTATTTAAGTGATCTCCAATTTTTGTAAAATTTCCTTTTAAGCGCGATTGAAAACATAAAAACGATTATACCAAACGAAAGAAGTGGCTTAATATTGCACATAGAGAAAAATTAACTGGAACTGGAATCAACTTACATTTTTATTTACGAAAGTTAATATTCTTTGCAATTTCAAATATTTTCATAGTACACATCAACAAAGTTATAACGTTTTTCTTCGTTTTACTTTCGCTATTTCGAAATGATTCCAAATAAGCGGAAACATCACTTTTGTTTTATTTTACGATGCTGAAAATGTGTTCCAGTCCAAAAAGCAAAGAGCATGTTTAGGTGATATGGGACACCTCCATATTGTGACGTACATCCTATCGATAAAATGAAGCATAATTGTTTTTTCCCCATACGATTAAAACATATATTTTGTCATATATATTGAAATTTAAACCGCTGAAAGTATTTAGATTTTAATGTATTTTTATCTATATTAATATCGACAGATATCCCATGCCCCTCAACAAAACTTTGTTATTGGATTTTTACTATTTCTCAGGAATGTAAAATAATGCGACATAAAGTAAATATAACATAAAAACATAGACCAAATTTTATTTACAGGTAATTAATTGGTAATAGAACTATGTGAACAATTTGTTAAGAGTACATACAAATAATATACCGGTTTATTTTTTAAGCCAAGGTTTGCAGTTACAGGGAGATAACTCACACATTTTCATTGTGACGTAACACCAACTACCCTTTATTTCAGTTATGACGTCAAAATGTATATGACGTCATAATTGATTTCAGGGTTTTTTTTATTTCGCGGGTTTTTTTAGTTTCAATGAAAAAGTAAGAGGACACAAGTATTTTATCAATTTCCACAAAAACGAAATCCGCATTATATGGTTTTGAATAGTGTTTTAGAAACATCAGATTACACATATTCTAAGATACGTTTTTCCTGAAATCGGTGGACTTGGAAAGGTTTCAAATAAGATGTTTTCGTTTACATAATAGTAGTCCAAAATTAAGACTTTTGTTGCATTTTATTCTATTTTTAGATAGTTCATCAGAAATTAATAAACGTGAATCATGATATTAATAGTGATATTATTTCCGAACATTTTAAGCATAAATAACCCCCATAATAGTCACTTATAAAATGTACATATTTTCACGAAATTGTTTACATTTCATCAAAATGAAAATTGGAAATCATGAACTTTGACCTTTTGTACTTATAAAACGGGACGGGCAAAATTCATTTGAATTTCATGAGAAAAAAGACTTTAGTATAGTGAAGAAAATGGTATGTAACTTTGGTACACCCTCTCAAAAATGCAAGCCGCAAACTTTACCTTAAATTTGTACTAATGTAGGTTTTCATGGCCCAATTTTTAAAATTTTAATGTGTGGTGCGTGTATATTTTTTTTTTCAGGAAGAATCTTTAAACTTAAAAATTTCTTACTTCGGAAATACAAACTACAATAAAATTTTAATCTACTTTACCTTAGTCTTAAACATGTGTTATAATGTTCCGAATATTTCATTGTATCATTTTCAACTTCTGTTGTAAACTGTTGAAGGTAGTTAATGCAGAGACGAACTATCTTTAAAGATAAAAGTAACCCTAAATTAGGTGTGGCGCAAGTCGACACTAAACTGCATACATAAATATTTTTACCTGTATTTGCTGTGGTAGTCGTAATCATTGAACTAGTCACAGAATCGGTTTCCGGATTTCCAGTGTATGTAGTCGTTGTTTCCGGTTTTGTGGTTAGTGCAACAGAACTTGTCTCTGGGTAATAGGCGGTTGATGTAGAGTCTTGGGGGTTACTACATTTGTAGGAAACACAACCGGAGCAAACATCAAAGAAACAAACGTTAAAATTCTCCTCTATGTAAGTTCGACAGATAAGGTGAGTACTGTCGAAGGTAAAAACTGTTGCACCAGTTTGACTTTGTTCCATGCTTATCAAAGAGGCACAAGCACGAACGGTGGGGGCTGTATACCAACCAACAGTGTTGCTCAAGCAAACCTGGCCTTGCTTATGTTCAATAATTTGAAAAGGACGTTGTTGAAATCTCTCTGTTTCTTGATAAGATGGTTTTACGAGACTTAATAAAATAGCTATTAACGATTTCATTTTCTCCTCTAAATGTACATGTATATCAGAAACGCGGAATATGCAGCTAGTAACTAGACTTCCAAAGAGAATTATATGGTACGTGATCAATCGTAGAGCGCAGTTTATTAAAATTGATAACCCCCTTATTGATTCTTCAACAACACAAAGAATACTTCAAATTTCAAATCAATCCAAAATTAGTTTCCGGACATCGCCGAGTCTTTTTCGCTTTAGAGAAAACTATCTATGTGACGCATATCAAACTATTAAGTGTACGCTTACTTAACTGTGGGGAAGAGGTGTTTATCGATTAAAAAGTGTACATCATACGTCCTTCTGTTTCATTAATAATTTGAATCTATCACGTGTCACCAATTTAAGTAAACTACTTACATGCTCAGAATCAGATCGATTTTATTCAGAAAAAGTCAACCTTTGCAATACACCATCGAACACTGAGAGGGATTAAAAAACGTTAATAAGCAATTATATGTATTCCAACCTAATTATTTGTGAAATTCTTTCCGAAACCTGCACTGATTTCTAAATGCTTAGAATTTCAGGATTCAAATGAATTGAAATAATGTTTGAATCAAGTCATTTTTTATATGGTTGAGTCCAAAAATAGTATCCCATTTTTTTTATTCTGGCGATTATTTCACTTTGATGAAATGATATACAATTTAAATTGTATACACCGATTTTACTTATTATAACTTGGCCTAGATACAAGTTGAGTTACTAAATTGTTAATGTGTCTTCTTTCCCTGGCGTATCATAGATCATGTGGGTGACGGAGTTAGGTTCATAAGTTATGATAGCACGTGTGATAAACGTCGTATTCAGAGGGCTTATTTTGATAATAAAAATATTTTTGTTAATAATTTTATAAATTATAACGTTTCATGTTATATTTAGTGATTGCAAATGATAAAAACCGCAAAAAATAATTTGCAGAGAAACGCGGAATGTTTTCTGCTTATGGTGACGGAGATTGGGTTCTCGGGGATATTTATAATGAAAAGATTTTAACAGCAATGGGTCCGAAAAACTAGCATTTTTTAATGATACGAGTATTTTACTTTCAATACCCAATTTATGAAATGTCCTTTTCTTTCCGTTCAATTCAAATCAATAAAGACTAACAGTGAATAATGGACGTCTCGTTTTATTATAAAAATACATTAATTTGTTTACAAATGTTTCTCTCTCAACAAACGAGGTGTCCAGAGATCTATTGGCATCCCGCCAGGTAAGACCAGGTACAGGTGAGAGAAGTTGGCGAAAAATGAAGCCCAGGGTTGCAGGGCCTTACCAATGGTGATCCATGAACACACTGTATGTACTTGGTGCAATCTTTACTGAATGGGTACAGTTTGCCTTCGTTGTTGGTACACTAGATTCCTGGAAAACGAATAGAATGTTAAGATCAATTCTATGTAAGAATCAATGATTTTTTAAGGGGTCTGGCCACGCATAGTCACCAATTTTCCTTATATTTCATACATGGACACACCTAGGTGTAAAACGCAAAAAAACACTAAAAGTTGGTTGCTGGGGGTAACCGTTGCCATGGTAATCGAGGCTAAAGATGGGAAAATAGCAAAACTTACCTACTTTGAAGCCCTATTAGAAGGTTTTTCTCACTAATGTAAACTATCAAAGACATAAAACAGCCTTTGTCCTATTTTCAATTATTTGATTATATAAGAAAATTGATGGAGAAACCAATACTTTTAAAATGTTGCCATGGAAATCGTTAAATCTTTTTACATCCATATCAATGTCCATGCAATATTATTACTTATTAGGTTTGTTACTGACTGTTGACAGAAATTTGTGGGGTCGGTAAAGACTATAGAAGGCGAGGCGGAGCTGAGCCTTCTATGGACTTTACCGATCCCACAAATTTCTGTCAACAGTCAGTAACAAACCTAAGAAGTGTTTTGTTTTGTCGAGGACCTAAAGTTTGATATGTAAACAAACAGAAGATAATACATAATATTAAAATTCGTAGCTTAATTCTCTAATTTTTTACCTTTCTCGTCAGTCGTCTGTGCAAACCTGGATGCCATATTGTAGGATCATAATATTACGTCACGGGCAAATGGGGTCACTCTAAATATTTTGGGGCTTAAAAATCAAAGGTATGGTTGAACATTTGTGTAAAAAATCAGCTTAAATAACGTTACGTCCGCCATGTTGCCGTATAAATTTTGACGCTCGCCGTATAAAGAAATTTATAAGGCAATCACGTGACGCTATTCATCCAATGACGTCGAAACATTCCAGTCCGAGGCAAAACAAATATTTTATCATGAAAATTGACATCCGTTGCTATGGTAACATGGTTAAAAATTAAGAAAAACTGAGAAATTGAAGATTATTTTGATATGCTTTCATTCCTGATTTTAGAATTTATTTGCAATTGTTTTAGTTGGAACTTTTAAAAATATACCAAAATATTCATTACACACCACAAAAACCTTTGTTATGCAACAGAGAAGTGTTGTTGCTATGGAAAATTATGTTGCGTAAACAATCACACAGAAATTCTTACTTTTTGAGTCCATAACAACGGCAGTTATTTTTAGAAAATTTCAGATTTTTTTCAAGTGTCATCAAAGTTAAGGACATACTTTATTTTTTCTCACCATTTGATTTTATATATTTATTCATTATATCTGAATAATATCCATTTAAAGACGCCTAAAAATATTAAAATTTTCCTTATTTTTAAGCTTGTTTCCATAGCAACAGTTCTCAATTTTCATATTTAAATTTTTAATAGTCTTTACCAAAAAAATCCAAAATTTGCACTTTTTATTCAAATTAGATGAAGAAAACATATTTTAAAATTTCTGTTTAGTAACCATAGAAACGCTCTAAAATATGCGTTTCTCATGAATTTTTTTGTTTCTTTTGAAAAATAACAGCTATTTTTGATAATATATTCTACCCTGGAAATACCGAGTTCTGCACATTACTCACAATATGTTCTCAATTAGGCATTAAAATTCCATTTTTACATCTTTACCCTCGGTTACTATGGCAACAGGACCACATAGCAACAAAAAATGATGTTAGGCTTTTTTACTCGCCAAAGTCTATCAAATTGTCAAATATAAAGAAAATCCTGACTATGCGTGGCCACCGAATTTTGATTCTTACATAGAATTGATCTTAAAGCAAACAGAAAACATTAAGCATGCCCAAGTTCTAGTTTTTGGGGGTATTTTATTTAAGAAGCCAATGATTTTGCATACGCCCTAAATCGTCATACATATAACCGTTCCCATATTTTACACGCATTTTGGCCTCTTTTAAACTTTAAATATTTAAATTAATTTAAACATTAATTAAATATTAATTAATTTAAATATTTAAATTAAATATTTAAATATTTTGATTATTATGAATGGAGTATTTTAGGTGAAACCTCTTACCTGGCGCAGAGGTTTGACGCCCAGTAGCTGGGACAGCTGTTGTTGGTCTTCTTGTTGTTGGTGGTGGTTTTGGTGTTGTAGTTGTCTGATTTGTTGTTGTTGTTGATGTTGTTGGTTTAGTTGTTGTTTTCATTGAGATTGTAGCTGTCGGTTTTATCGTAGTAGGCTGCTTCGTTGTAGGAGCAGAAGTCGAAGATGGATCGCTATTACAGTTTTCGACACCTGCATGGTCACAAAGTTTTGTGACACTACTGAACAGCATTCTGGTCGGACAAGATTTCGGCTGTCGTAAAACGACTCCATCCCAGCAAAGATAGTACTTAGCGCAATCTGTTGGGTCCCTTATCGCTCCATCATAGGGACAGGTTCCTGTACAACGGGAAAAAATGTCTTCAGATCGAATTCTCAATTTCGAGCATGTTCTAAAGCTATAGCTAATTGTATACTGCTACATGTAGTTGTTTGAAGCAAAGAACATGCAATTACTGTTAGTTAAAATTAGTTCAAACGTATTATAAATTATATCGTTATATTAATCATATATGTGATTTTAAATATTGTAATCACCATGGAGTTAGAATGATAAGTTCTTGAAAACTTTCCTCCCCATGTACTAGTATATAAAGTACTTTTATAATTATTGAAAGCATAAAATTTTGTGCATTTATATTAGTTGCAGTTTTAGGGATAAGTAAATTCCAGACCAGTAACTATTACCAAAATAAACTGCTGTCATTTTTGTTATATAAATTAATCATATAAAGGTTTGCATATTTGGATCTGCCCAAGAAGGAAATACAAAAAAATTGGCGCTCAAATGAATTAATAATATATAAAATTACATTAAGGCATCACAAGTTAGTATACGAATTCAATAAACATGACTGAACGACAAGATTCACCAAGATTTCCATTTATTTTCTAAAGACTATCAAAGCGTTCAGGAATCATTTTGTGCAATTTATACTGGCGTCCGACTACGGCTCACACTTCGAATCAGCCGGCCAAACGCATGTACTGTGCTGGACTGAGAAATGAAGCCCAGATGTGCAGTCGATCTCTTTGGCAACACCGTGGCTGCATTGGTAGAATTTGGTGCAGTCTGTGGGATGAGTAAAGGTAATGTGCACCTCCCTCACAGGAAACTGGCAAAGGAAATGATGGTCATTACTTTTCATACACATTTTTAGAACGGTATTTACAGCTGTGTTCCAGTAATTTTTATTTTGCCTTTTTTTATTAACAATCATGTGAAGTTTAATTTCTCTTGTTTTTGTTTTATCATACCATGATGTGGAAAACCATTACATGTACGTAAAATTTTAAATAAGACTGTTGATATTGCATGTACTTTGTGTCTTTTTCACCATATCATATTGATAATTTTGGAAAACGCTAGTAATTTGAAATAAGACTGCTTTACCCGGTGGCGATTGAGTGGTTGGGCCCTGAGTTGGCGCCGCAGTAGAGGCCGGTGGTTGAGTTGGACCACTGGTTGTTGGCGCCGCAGTGGAGGCCAGTGGTTGTATTGGACCGCTGGTTGATGGTGCATTTGTTGAGCCTACATTGCATTCGACTCTGTCGGCATGGTCACAACCGTTGTACTTTGTGGTGAAGTACTGTCCATCCGGACACCTTTTAAGCTCACCAGCACCGTTCTAACAGTTATAGTACTGTGCGCAGTCCAAGGGGTGGGTCGGGATGGAGGCCGTTTGAAGCAGTTGAACAAAACCCAGAACCTTTCAGGGACAACAGTATACTTCTACTTTCATCACACGTCACAAAAATAGAAATGCACATCTAATACCATGCTAGAACAAGACAGTATTCCCAATACCCTAAGAATAAAAAAACCCCGCCTTTTTTGCGTAACAACAACCAACCACAAAACTGCATGATATATTACAATATTTTAACATAATATTATATTTTATGATATAGTATGATATCATACAATAAATTATGATATTGTATCATATGCTATTGCTTTACATGATATTGAACTACATGTATATATAATATGGAATTGTATCATTAAATGCAATATACTTTGATACAACATTGTTTCATATCATATGATACAGCCCATTTGAAGAAGAAAAAAGAGAACAGTTTACAGTTTATAGACAATCAAAGCAACCAAACCCGTACAGACTTAAGTCAGCCACTGGTGGAACTCGATCACTTCTGTAGTTTTTTAGTCTGTTCAGATCCATGGTGGTGGTTTACGTACTTTACGAGTTCTCCTTTCGTGTGTTCATCAATTTGCATGCGATTTTCAAAAACGGTCCGTGTAGTTGTTTCATACTGTTTCATAATAACTGCAATGTTATCTAATTCACCAAAAGTTTCATTAATTTTTTTTTCAGATCTAATGTGTTGTGTATTGTGCTTGTTTTTTATGAATCATAATCTGTTAATAGCTAGTTGTTAGTTAACGTGTTAGATACGTATTAGTTGATCACGTTTTAACATTGGTGCTTCTATCTACAACATGCATATTTCTGAAGACTAAAGTGTGTTAACATTAATTAATCCTAATAACAAATGAATGTTAAATTGCAAATTTCTTACTTTCTCCTTTACATTCATCGTCGGAAACCCACGGTCGGTCTCGCTTCTCTTACCGTTATTTTCGGCTTAGTGACCCACGGGAGGTACGAGAAGCGAGACCGACCGTAGGTTTCCGACGATGCTTAACATTGTACTTTCCTTAACTTGATTTTAAATTAAATTTTAATTCAAAAATTGAAAATTTAATTATTTTTTTCTTTTTAGAAAATTGCAGTTTTTTTAACCGAGTACCTGCTTGTACGATTTAATATTTATTCTTATATGTGCACTTTAACGTTATTTTCATTTCGTATGATTATGCTAACCTCGCTTGTCCCCCAACAGTAAGTCATTTGCGTCATTCGTGAAATGTGTACACGTACGTAACTTTCGGTTACATTTGATTCGCAGTGTTATCACAACAACGCTGGAAAATGTAAATAAACGGACACTATATATTAATATATATCTCAAACATTGTTTACTTGCTTTTGTCGTTTCCAGAGTTTCTGTCGTGTCCTTTGGATCCTCCCAGGAACATAAATCTTCTTCGTCGTCGTTTTCACTCTGGCCCTGAAAATAATACCTGTATAACTCTCCTGCAAACCCTTCAGTTAAAGTAAGAACTTTTTGTATTTAAACGCACGACATGATTTTTTAAACATTTCAACACCCATTAAATTTGCATGTTACGATCGTATCGTTACAATTTCGAGAGATGATTCCTAATCATAAATTGAATGTAAATAGGTAAACCGTATACTGTATATCCTACCCAAGGCTGACATGGGATCTGAAGAAACTGTGATTCCGCTTCCATTTTGGAATACATATGAGTAGACTGATCACCAAGAGATGAAAACAGTAAAAGACACCAGCTGGTCTTCTAAGATTAGTGACACTTTACCATGGCAATATGGACTTTCCTCCAGGGATAGAAGTACGGGATCTCAAGGTTATCAAAGTTCGATCGGATAGTGTCACTGATCCCCCGATGCTTCCATAATGCGCTTCCAATTTTAGCACGAATGTATTTATCAATGTCTGTATGTGTGTGTGAGAGAGAGAGAGAGAGAGAGAGAGAGAGAGAGAGAGAGAGAGAGAGAGAGAGAGAGAGAGAATGTTCATTGAATGTGAATGATTATACCCCAAAAGAGGTATCCAAAAATGTCAAATTATTGCTAGTAGTTGTTTACTTTCATATATATATAGCTCAATAATACCGATGTACACATTTTGCTATTCTGGTAGAGAATCAGCATCAGTGTTTCTTTGATCTTTGTTCACTCTCATTTCCAAAAACATGGGGGAAAAATACATAAAGTTCAAATCTGTGCATCAGCATCGATATCAAACAAGCAAAAATGGTAAAAAAAAAACAGTTTGAAAAACATCCGAATTTTGTCAGACCAGGAGCTACAGACCAGCAAGTACATGCACAGGGGTGAAGACCGTTTTAACATTAATTTCAATGTAACCATAAATAAAGAAATTAAAAAAATCACAGGATGAATCTCTGCCATTCCGTCAATTGAAATATGACTGAATGGAAACTGTGAGGTGACTGAATGGCATAACTATGACATGCTCTGAAATAGTCGTTTTTACAATTTAGCGCATCACTTATAACATATGGGCACACGCAGAGCTACCGTTGATCATTGAATATACAATAAAGTAAAACCCACAAACATACGCATAAATGTATGTAACATTAAAAGAACGAAATTGCTAGATGATAGAACATGTAAGGACCGCAGAGGGGGGGGGGGGGTGTCAGGAACCATACCCATAAATCTAAATTTTAGATACATGTAGTCTTATAAGAGATATATTGGTATGATTTTATAACCTTACAAAACTGACGGCGAATCGCATACCAGAACTTTATCCTTCATGACTATACGATTTTAATAATATGAACTGATATTCAGAGGATTTTTACAATTATAATTTCGATGCACAAACCCGTTAAATGAAAAGCTTTACTGCAGAAGTAATGCGCATAAAGTAGGCATATTCCTATATTAATATGTTTATTTCTATTCGGAAAGTCATGTACATATAAATCTTTATAGTTTACATAAGAAAGAAAATGGACATGGACTCAATACTTGTGTATCAAGTGCGTTAAACAAGGTGTCTGCTAAAGAATTCAAATTACTTCTTAAGAATTCTAATTAAGTAATTCATTAATTCATTGCGGCTGAAAAATGTCTCAAACATGTTTTGTACTCTAAACGATGCACTATATAAGGTGTGTCTCCAAGTAAAATTCAAACCTTTGCTTGAAAAATCTCAATTTTCATGATGTCGTTCGACAAGGCAAGTACCGATTTAACATTTCTTTTTTCAAATGCACAATACACATAGATGATGTGCATAATATTTCATATACGAAGTCACTTTTTATTTCAGACTTTCCGATGCATCCTATTCATATTCACACTGTGCTATTTTTGTTGGCATGCCCATGCTAAACCCGTCATATTTGAGGCAGAGGATTCGCACACTGTGGGGTCACTTAACATAAATAACCCCTAAGAAGGAGCAGTGTACCGTTCCAAGGCCATCGGCAGAAAGGCTGTCCATTTAATACAAGGCCAATACCTTGAATACACCTTCTGCGTACGAAAGGAGACCAAAGTTCAAGTCTCCAACATCAGGCTCTCCAATGACAGTCTGCATGACGAATATGTTATTGAGATTGACGGAAATGTCTTTGGATATTTTCAGACAGGAACACAAACCGGAAGTGGAGCTGCATGGAATGATAATCATTCCAGTGGTCAGGTGGGACAACCAGTGGATCTTGGGCTGGTAGCCACAAGGTCAAGCTGACGACCGTCTTCTCGGATCAGAGGGGAGACGAGGTAGATTTTATCACGCTGGACGTAGACGACAGGAATTTGGACGAAATGGGGTTTTATTGTGACAAGTTTTCTTCCGATGATATAGCTTTTAAAACGTGTCTACACAGGACAGCGGCGTACATAGTTCAAGATTTGAGCAAAACAGTTTCAAGTCTTCTTGTCCTGAGGAATCCAACGTTAGAGTTGCTGTGTTTAGCGATATAGCAGACAATTTCCGTTTAACAGCAACAATCCCTCAATACAGAACATTTTCCAATAACCGAGTTCTGATCTTCAGTGGATGTAATTTTAATCGCCCTTCTTTTAACCTCTCCAATATACTTATAGATCCGTATGGACAAACCATCACCACGAAGAAAATGAAAACCGTTTTTGCGGGATCCCCAACCTACATGATCATGACTACAACCTTTTATCCGTATGTACTTGCCTTCGTTAGGGGCGTGGATTAAAATCGAGTTGGATATATTTTGACAATAAAGTTTAGAAACGAAGGCCCTGTATTTGACCTTGACGTTTCTTATTTGGGGGAGTCCGGCCGTTATATCAGTTTCGACAGACTAAAGATTGACCCCCAAAATGAAACGACTTAAACGTGGACATTCCCAGACTACTCCCGGAGTGCAGACCAAGACAACATTCTTAGGCTTGGATTTACGTCCTCTCAAACCATGAATGTAGTCATTGATTCCATCATCCTTAAAAGTCGAGAAACTGTCCACAACAAAACCGTTGTCTTTAAAGACAACACATACATTATAGAGGGAAAAGACATTGACTTTTGGTACATGTGAGAAAATACTATGACTATCAAGTATACCAAAGAAGAATTCTAAGGTTCGGAAAATTGAGGTACAGTGTCCGTGCGTATAAAAAGGAGGTGCAGGGAAAGCAGGCAGCTCTCCAGCAGTCATCTGGAAGCTGTCTTTTGCTTCCTCTTTTTGTACAGGTAAGATCATATTTAAATACTTGCGCGTTTTTAAAAAAGTTAACATAAATGGTTCAGGGGGTACAAGTAAATATTATATTTTATTTTCAGAGTTTCTTGTAATCAATGTATATTGTTATTTATTATACATTATATTATATTGTGGAGTTTTAATCGGAATGTCTTATAATTAAAATACTTTGAATAAAAGGAGTAGTCATCTGGAAGCTGTCTTTTGCCTCCTCTTTTTGTACAGGGAAAAGGGCTACTTCCCAGGTAGAGGAGGAGATAATTCAGGGTTATATAACGTGGCACAGGCAACGCCAGTGTCTGGTCAAGGACGAATAGGGTCCCGAGGATCAATTTAACCAAAATATCGTATTGGGTGAAATCATAGTACGACATACTTAACATATACGCTTAAAGGGGCATGGTCTCGATTTTGGTAAAAAATATGTTTCCAATTTTAATGGTTGCAATGCTTCAGTAGGGCATTTTTAATAGGCAATCAAAATTTGAATGTCATTCGTTGAATTATAAGCGAGTTACAGAACTTAAAATTATTTGCTACGTAAACAAACCTTTTGTTTACATTTTGAATGTTGAAGCGAAAATTCCAGTTTTAGACCTAAATTGAATGTGTGAAATGTTAGGAACAAATCAGTTTGAAAAAGATTTTTACTGGTATATTGAACCTATGTAAACAAAACAGGGCACGAGCCTTGCTTACATGACAAAGAATTGTGAGCCCTGTATCTTGTTTGTTACTCTACGACTGACTCTCAAATTTGATTTTATCATTAAAAATGTATTTCTAAATCATTGTAAATAATAAGAACAGAAAAACAGAATTTGACCAAAATCGTGACCATGCCCCTTTAACTGTGACAGTGTTTTATAACATAAAGGGCTATGGTACATTTAAAGGGGAATGGTCACGATTTTGGTCAAAAATTACTTTTCCGATTTTAATGTTTTTAATGCTTCAGTCAAGTATTTTTAACAGGCAACCAAAATTGGAGCATGTGTGCTTAAAATGAATCGGAAGATATACAAATCAGCTCAATTTTTTTTACAGGTATATTGAACCTATGTAATCAAAAATCGGGCACAAACTTTGTTTAGATGAGAAAGAATTGTGAGCTCTCTATCTTGCTTAACACTTAACGACCGACTCTCAAATTTCATTTGATCATTAGAAATGCATTCCGTAAGTATTGTTATTATTAAAAACAAAAACTAGAATTTGACCAAAATCGTGACCATACCCTTTTGAAGATTTTGTAGAGCGAGTAATGCTTTTGTGAATATGTGCATTTGTAAAGTTATTGATTATTATAATTATAGATAAAACTAGATTCGATCTCGTTGCGAGCAACGAGTGGGTCTCCCGTCCGATTTTGAATAGATTAGATAAAACTTATCAATTCAAAGATAAAAACGTACATCTGAGCGAAATAGAGTAAAAAAAAAAATTGCGGCACTCCAGGCTTGAACCCGGGTCGCCTTGGCCATGTCCACGACTCTATCGACTGAGCTACTCGGACTCTCGCTTCAGAACTTTGACGCTTAATTTCTCGAGAATGCCTTCATCGATTTTAAAACAAATTACATATTCTAAATCAGTGAGAGGGTCACTATCAGGTGTAAAAATTTCAAAAAAAAATATTCAAAAATAAAAAAGTCGAAAAATTCAATTTTTCAAATTTCCTTCCGGTGACGACCGGAAGTGACGGCTGACATTCTCTTGACCGAGGTGCACCAGATAAACGATAGATCTATCATCTCTGAAAGTTTCAGCCCTATATCTTTACTTGTTTTTGAGAAACTTGACAGACAAAATTGACTTTAAAAAATCGTTTATTGACGATAACTTCCGACCAGAAGTGAACTTTGAAAAAATGTCACTGGGGTACAAACTTCAGATGGCGAGGCATCATCAGTCAAAATTTGACGGAAATCGAATCAGCCATTTCCGAGAAATCGCCTGCACAAAATGTGTAAGGAAAAAAAGAATAATAACTAGATTCGATCTCGTTGCGAGCAACGAGTGGGTCTTCCGTCCGATTTTTGAATAGATAAGATTAAACTTATCAATTCAAAGATAATATCGTAGATCTAAGCGAAAAAAAGAGAAAAAAAATTTGCGGCACTCGGGGCTTGAACCCGGGTCGCCCGGGCCATGTCCACGACTCTATCGACTGAGGTACTCGGACTCTCGCTTCAGGACTTTGACGCTTAATTTCTCGAGAACGCCTTGATCGATTTTGAAACAAATTACATATTCTGAATCAGTAAAAGGGTCACTATCATCTTATTGGAAAAAATATATAAAAATAAAAAGTTGAAAATTTTCATTTTTTAATTTTGCTTCCGGTGACGAGCGGAAGTGACGGCCAACATTTTCGTGACCGAGGTACACGAGGATATTGCTAAATCTATCATCTCTGAAAATTTCAGATCTCTATCTTTGCTCGTTTTTGAGAAACGTGACAGACAAAATTGACTTTTAAAAATCGTAAAACGACGATAACTTCCGACCGGAAGTGAATTTTCAAAATCTGTTGCAGCGGTATAAATTTCAGATAACGAGGCTTAAGTTCTGAAAATTTGAAAGAAATCGAGTGTGCCATCTCTGAGAAATCGCCTGCACAAAATTTGTAAGACAAAAAAAGAATAATAATAATAATAACTAGACACGATCTCGTTGCGAGCAACGAGGAGGTCTTCCGTCTGATTTTAGAATTTGTTCTATCTTGATTTTGCTATTTAACAGCTAAACATGATTTAGAATAAAAAAACAGGGTCTACATTCTAGGGGACCAGATACTATTTTGTTACAGGTGTAAGTGTTTAGAATTCGTCACTGTTCTTGAGATATCTTAGAAGAAAAAGTTTTAGGGGCCGGTCCCTTATCTCCTTATTGGAGCCGCTGAACCAAATTTTGAAGATTGCATGTTGTTAAGTACATCATTTTTAGCATCTTTTCTTCTACACTGCATTTCAAAATATTTTTTCTTTTTGAGATATAGGTGGTCATAATTTTGGACTCTTGACCCCTAAAAACCCCTCATTACATAACACATGACATTACATTGCTTGGATACATAATTGTAAGATAAACATATTTGCTTCTATAGCCTTTCACAAAATATCCCTCAGTAAAGAGCAACAGATGAAAGACTTTAGAGCCCTTTGGTCCCCTAATTTGAGGGGCCAGCCCCTTTTTCTTGATATCAAATAAAAGGTCATTTAAATTTCAACACATTTTGTTTAACAAGTGTTAAGAGATTTGTTACCGTTCTTGAGATATATAGGAAAGAACGTTTTAGGGGCCGATCCCTTAACTCCTTATATGGGCCTTTTAACGAAATTTTGAAAATTGCATATTATTTAGTACATCATTTTGACTATCTTTACTTCTATACTGCATTTCAAAATATATTTCCTTTTTGAGATATGGGTGATCAAAATTCTGGACTTTTGGCCCCTATAAACCCCTAATTACGTAACACCCGATTAAATCATTACATTGCTTGGATAAATAACTGTAAGATAAACATATTTGCTTCTATAACCGTTCACAAAATATCCCTCAGTAAAGGGCTACAGATAAAAGACTTTAGAGCCCTTTGGTCCCTTAATTTGAGGGGCCAGCCCCTTTTTCTTGATATCAAATAAAAGGTCATTTAAATCTCAACACATTTTGTTCAAAAAGTGTTTAGAAATTTGTTACCGTTCTTCAGAAATATAGGAAAGAACATTTTAGGGGCCGATCCCATAACTCCTTATAGGGGCCATTTAACGAAATTTTGAAAATTGCATATTATTTAGTACATCATTTTGACTATCTTTACTTCTATACTGCATTTCAAAATATTTTTCCTTTCTGAGATATGGGTGATCAAAATTCTGGACTTTTGGCCCCTAAAAACCCCTGATTACGTAACACGCGATAAAATCATTACATTGCTTGGATAAATAAATGTAAGATAAACATATTTGCTTCTAAAACTGTTCACAAAATATCCCTCAGTAAAGGGCTACAGATAAAAGACTTTAGAGCCCTTTGGTCCCCTAATTTGAGGGGCCAGCCCCTTTTTCTTGATATCAAATAAAAGGTCATTTAAATCTCAACACATTTTGTACAAAAAGTGTTTAAAAATTTGTTACCGTTCTTGAGATATATAGGAAAGAACGTTTTAGGGGCCGATCCCATAACTCCTTATAGGGGCCATTTAACGAAATTTTGAAAATTGCATATTATTAAGTACATCATTTTGAGCATCTTTACTTCTATACTGCATTTCAAAATATATTTCCTTTTTGAGAAATGGGTGATCAAAATTCTGGACTTTTGGCCCTTAAAAACCCCTAGTTACGTAATACATGATAAAATCATTACATTTATTGCATACATAACTGTAAGATAAACATATTTGCTTCTATAACCGTTCACAAAATATCACTCAGTAAAGGGCTACAGATGAAAGACTTTAGAGCCCTTTGGTCCCTTAATTTGAGGGGCCAGCCCCTTTTTCTTGATATCAAATGAAAGGTCTTGTAAATATAAATCTTTTTTGCATTACAAGTGTTAACAAAATATTTTTCAGAAAAGAGACAAACTAAGAAAACCATTAAAAATTACGACGTTTTTTTAGTCTCAATTTTCGGGACCAGGCGAGCTTATACGCCTTTTGAGCATGACAAATATGAACGCCAAATAGCACATCTACAATCTCTTGTCTACAATCCCTGAAAGTTTGAACTCAATATCTTTTACCGTTTAGGAGGAGATCCCTGGACAAGCCGACCCTCTGAAAATCGTTAAAACGTCATTTTCTCAAGAACGGAAATGACGTCATCAAAATAAAAAAATGTATATTAAGTTCGGATTAATATCTATTAGATCTGAAAGTTTCACGAAAATCGGCTGAGCCATTTTTGAGAAATCGCCTGCACAAATTTTGTAAGAAAAAAAATAATAATAATAGGGAAAAAGAAACCGAACGAAAACAATAAGGTCTTCCGTTGGAAAACGGAAGACCTTAATAACTAGATTCGATCTCGTTGCGAGCAACGAGTGGGTCTTCCGTCCGATTTTTGAATAGATTAGATTAAACTTATCAATTCAAAGATAAAATCGTTGATCTAAGCAAAAAAAATGAAAAAAAATTTTGCGGCACTCGAGGCTTGAACCCGGGTCGCCTGGGCCATGTCCACGACTATATCGACTGAGCTACTCGGACTCTCGCTTCAGGACTTTGACGCTTAATTTCTCGAGAACGCCTTGATCGATTTTGAAACAAATTACATATTCTGAATCAGTAAAAGGGTCACTATCATCTTATTGGAAAAAATATATAAAAATAAAAAGTTGAAAATTTTCATTTTTTAATTTTGCTTCCGGTGACGACCGGAAGTGACGGCGGACATTCTCTATACCGAGGTGCACCAGGAAATCGATAGATCTATCATCTCTGAAATTTTCAGCTCTCTATCTTTGCTCGTTTTTGAAAAACCTGAGCGACAAAATTGACTTTTTAAAATCGTAAACGGACGATAACTTCCGACCGGAAGTGAATTTTCACAATCTGTTTCAGCGGTATAAATTTCAGATAACGAGGCTTCAGTCCTGAAAATTTGAGAGAAATCGATCGTCCCATCTCTGAGAAATCGCCTGCACAAAATTTGTAAGACAAAAAAAGAATAATAATAATAATAATAATAATAATAATAAGAAAAGTGAAAAAGAAACCGAAGAATAATAGAAGGGTCTTCCGCTGAAGACGGAAGACCCTAATAATAATAACTAGATTCGATCTCGTTGCGAGCAACGAGTGGGTCTTCCGACCAATTTTTGAATAGATAAGATAAAACTTATCAATTCAAAGATAAAAACGTAGATCTAAGCGAAAAATAGTAAAAAAAAATTTGCGGCACTCGAGACTTGAACCCGGGTCGCCTGGGCCATGTCCACGACTATATCGACTGAGCTACTCGGACTTTCGCTTCAGGACTTTGACGCTTAATTTCTCGAGAATGCCTTGATCGATTTTAAAACAAATTACATATTCTGAATCAGTAGGAGGGTCACTATAAGGTGTAAAAATTTCAAAAAAAAATATTAAAAAATAAAAAAGTCGAAAAATTTAATTTTTGAAATTTCCTTCCGGTGACGACCGGAAGTGACAGCAGACATTCTCTCGACCGAGGTACACCAGAAAAACGGTAGTTCTATCATCTCTGAAAATTTCAGCCCTATATCTTTACTCGTTTTGGAGAAACCTGACAGACAAAATTGACTTTAAAAAATCGTTTATTGACGATAACTTCCGACCGGAAGTGAATTTTGAAAAAATATTACGGGGGTACAAACTTTCAGATGGCGAGGCATCATCAGTGAAAATTTGAAGGTAATCAAATCAGCCATTTTCGAGAAATCGCCTGCACAAAATGTGTAAGGAAAAAAAGAATAATAATAATAATACGAAAATTGAAAAAGAAACAATAGAATAATAGAAGGGTCTTCCGCTGAAGACGGAAGACCCTAATAACTAGATTCGATCTCGTTGCGAGCAACGAGTGGGTCTTCCGTCCAATTTTTGAAAAGATAAGATTAAACTTATCAATGCCTTGATCGATTTTAAAACTAATTACATATTCTTAATCAGTAAAAGGGTCACTATAAGGTTTAAAAATTTCAAAGAAAAATATTAAAAAATAAAAAAGTCGAAAAATTCAATTTTGAAATTTCCTTCCGGTGACGACCGGAAGAGACGGCGGACATTCTCTATACCGAGGTACATTAGAAAAACGGTAGATCTATTATCTCTGAAAATTTCAGCCTTTTATCTTTACTCGTTTTTGAGAAACCCGACAGACAAAATTGACTTTTTAAAATCGTAAACGGACGATAACTTCTGACCGGAAGTGTTTTTTTCAAAAATGAAAAAAAATGTATCAGCTTTAGATAAAAACACGTTTATATTGAAAATTTGAGCGAAATCGACCCAGCCATCTCCGAGAAATCGTCTGCACAAAATCGGTAAGAAAAAAAAAGAATAATAAGAAAAGTGAAAAAGAAACAATAGAATAATAGAAGGGTCTTCCGCTGAAGACGGAAGACCCTAATAAGAAAAGTGAAAAAGAAACCGAAGAATAATAGAAGGGTCTTCCGCTGAAGACGGAAGACCCTAATAATAATAGAATTGAAAAAGAAACCGAAGAATAATAGAAGGGTCTTCCGCTGAAGACGGAAGACCCTAAATAAATGTAAATACCTAATGAAGTCCCATTTATTGCTCGACTGATTAGACCCACGATATCCGTAGTGACGAAATCTTCAAATAAGATGAATGTAACATTTATAAATATTCAATCCGTAAGTGCGTGTGCATTTAAAAGAGGACGATAAACAATGCTTGTGAACTGTAGATACAATGTTTTTTGGGGGTTTTTTTTGTATATTTGATAATAATTTTGATCATTTATATTTTATTTTCCAATGCCAAAAATTCGCTTACTTAATCAATGTTGCCAAATAAATCAAAATATTATCTAATGCCACACGTCCATTTTGAAATAATGTGTGTTATCAATACTGCATCAACACTTTTTTCACTGAATTTCTCTTATTTAAAATGAAATAGTCAACTTATGAGCACTCTATTTCACTGTATAATGCTCACTTCATTTCTTAGTGTTTCATAGATATGTCGAAATTTTTAACTTTTCTAGAAAAATTAACGCCGTCTAGCTGTCGGATTTTAAATATTGAACAAAATCTAGCGACTTCGCTAATCATACGTCTATGTAACAGAAATTCTCTTGAGACACTAGGATAATATTAGTAATTTGACATGTAAATAAAACATACTGGGGTTCTGGCGACGCAACGTGGTCCTTTACTAAACTTCACCAAGGAAACAAAAACAAAAAAAGGAGATAAAGTAGTCTACAGAAATATCAAATACAAGTACAGGTATGATTTATTTAAAAATGCACATCTAACCATGAAAGCTTAAGATGCCATGTCTGAATGAGTTTTGAACTTGTAACTGGTGTCAAGGTCATAAGTAAGCAGACACAGACATCGGGGCAATGTCATTACTGACACCCTGCACTGGCGGGGTGATCGCAGACATTGATGTTGGCATTGAAGTGTAGACCCCCGGGACAGTCCCGTGTGTACACTGTGGACCAGACACACTCTAGATACTTCGAACAGTCCGAGGGATGGGGAGACATGCTACCATGACTATCACAGGTTCCTGTAAATGTAAAAAAAAAAATTATATGAAGATCATCAACCGATCCGTTAATTTCTTTTCATCTCTCTATCCCTCTATTTCTTTTTCATTCTGCTTTTTTAATATTTCAGTTACATTTTCGTCTCATTTCTAAATAAAAGAAAACTATCAAAACCTCGCAAAAATAAAACAGGACTTCCAAGCGATTTAGGCTAAAACGCACTGTAAAAGTTAATATCAAGTTTATGTTTATTTTGCCGTCTATTTTGCTTCGATAATACTTGCTTAAAACTATCGATCTTCTTTATACCGACCAACTTAATTGTATTCAAATTTGCTTTTACAAAATTACCAATATATGAGGGTCATTCAAGGTCCTCGCCAAACCACCATTGAAATTATGTATTGATAACTTCCAATACAAATTTCTAAAAATAAGTTTTTCGAGTACTATTTCGTCCCTAAAGAGGTAACACGTTCTTGTAATTTAGCAAAATACCGTATATCAGGTTTTTTCCGCGTCATGTTTTTTCCGCGAATCAGAGCCTAAAACGGTATATGAAATTAACGCGAATCAAATTTTCACTATTTTAAAGTCACATTGAAAATATAATTTACGATTGTTGAAACCTGTGAGGTAAGAGAGGAAAAATATCTAAATTGCCGCTCTTTCGGACGATGAAACCATATATACACGATTTCCTTAATGTGAAATAATTACCAATAATTATTTTCAGACACGCAAACAGTCATAGATAAATAGATCATGTACCGTTACATATACCAGCAGCTCAGGTTAATTAGACATCGGTTTACGCAAGGAAAGCGACCGTTTTAATTAGCTTGTCAATGGATTATTAAATAAAAAGTGAGGCTTACAAATCTTTTTTTCTGGCGCTTGTTGTCCGATCCCGCAATTTGTAACTAAACTAACTGAACACAGATCACCGTACTTTTACTTACCTGTTTACTTTATCAGGAAAGAGAAAACAAAACTTTGTATCAAATTTACGCTGATTTATTTTCCGCGGTTCGGAACTCGCCACGAACAAAGCGGAAATTGGATACACGCGGATAAAACCTGATATACGGTATAACACATCATCTATAAACAAACGAAAACTCAAGAGATAAAAACCATAACTACAATTATAACAAAAAAACCCATCAACAACAAAGATGACAGAAACCTTGTTTACATAACGAAAACATGTGAGCAGTTAACGAATCCGGGTGGTTTCGCTCCGATCGCTTGTTCGCGCTGAGTGGCTTACGCAGCGATTGATAACATGGATGCATAAGAGTTGATATTGAACTTAATCCCAATGCAAATTTAGTTTTAGTTGTTACAGCTTATAAAAAGGAAAAATTCTCATATAGTGTCATGTCTGTATGTCAATGAATTTGTTGTTCTTTTAAAGCAAAATGCAAATAAGTTTAAAAATTAATTAATGCCGACTGATTTATTTAAGAAGAGTTTTCATCCACACAAAAATATTTGGCGTTATTTAGGTATCATCCAATCGGGAATACACTTCTGATTTTAAACTTGGTGAACTGAACCTCTAATACAAGCCATTCTATCTTAGCTGACATTATGTCATTACTTCTGTTGTTTCTATTAATAGATCAGATTTTAGAACCAGTAAATATTGTACTAATAATGTTGTAGAGGATTAAAAGAACATTTGCTAAATACACTGTTAATTTTAAAGTGACTTGCGCATTGGCTTATATACACACGCCATATATATTGCGGTCAATATTGAAAATCACAGTGAAAATGACAAGTTAAACTAATTAATGAACAACTTAAGCGTACAAGCTATCGTAGCCAGAACACTAGTATTGTTATACAAAAGAAGGCAACATATAATCTTAGATTTTTTTTATGATTTTAAATGTGGCAGATGCTTGTATTTATTAATGTACCTGGTATTTTTATACAAAGGGACATACATAGTGTAACCTGTCATTTTTTTTACAATGGCTCATATATCTTGTAATGGAGGGTGTTAATATATAATTATATAGACTAAGTATAAAATGTGTTTTAATAATATTTTATTTGTTGTATTGGCATGTGACAATTGAATAATCAGTTACTTAATTACTTTATTGTTTTATAGGTTTTTTAAAGTGCTTAAAAGCTTTGCTCTAAATTAAGTCTAACTCTATACCACTTCGGAATACAATTGCATACACTTTTCGTGTTTAATCTTGGTAAACTAAGTCTCTCTCCCAACCAATCAATCTTAGCATGACATTATGCCATTATTTCTGTGTGTGTACTAATTTGAAAGGTTTTGACTTTTTAAAAGTGTTTAAGAGATTTTGTCTGAACTAAGAATATAAATATTTTATTTTTATTCCTTTTAAGTATAATTATTATCATGCTTACAGTCAATAACAATCTGCATCTTCAATTTTCCTCGTAGAACTAATCTATGTTGCGAATTCATTAATCTAATGAGTGCAGAGGTCCACGCCATTTCCGTAACGATCGGTTGCTAAGAAGAGATGCTTTTGAACTCAGCTTATCAAAAAACAGTTGAAATTATTTAGCTTTAATTGCACGGGTGCCCCTTTAGAGTGAAGATTTAGTAAATGAATGAATCCTAAAGGTTCATGAAATTTGAAATTATAACTTCTCTTAATAATATTAGATACATAAAATAACTTTGGTGAAGGTATATCTGAGCTTATATTTCAAGAAACGATGCTAAATTGGGTTTCAAGATGTCTATACCAATGAAATATGAGAAAATTCATTTAAAAATCTCTTATTTATCATATTTGTCCGATAAAATGTATTCAAAAAGCTTATAGTATAAACCAGTTTTTGATATATTATAGACCTCGCCATGACAGTAATAGTGGATCAAGTCTTTAACAGCAATGCTCTATCACGTATTATTTTTATTGCTCACATTATGTAAAATACATGACAACGCTAGTTTCCACTAATTACGAATAATTAACACTTTCTATTTAAAACTGCACCCTCATTTAATTGAATGATTTATTATTAATGAAACATTATTTCCTATTTACCGTGTTTTAATTACTTTCGTTTATTCGCTCAAACCATTAATATTGTATACAATCGTTGAAAAAGAAATAAACTTCAGGGACCCATTTCACAAAGCTATCTTATGACAAATATCTGTCTTAAGACCAAAATTTGTCAAAAGTTTTTATCATAACTGTTTCACAAAAGTGTCTTAACTTATGATAATCTTAAGATTGTTCAAAATCTTTACACACCCAGATACCTCTTTTAAGTCAAACATGGGGGCAGCCTATGTTTCGATAAGAAATAGGCAACTTTTAAGACGTGAGCGTGTATTGAGTGATATAATCAACCCATTAGATTATATGGACGATTGTGACATCTTAGAGAAGTTCCGATTGCCACGACATGTTATCTTTGACTTATGTAATGAGCTCAATGATCGTTTAGAGCACCCAACAAAAAGATCACATGCCCTTCCAACATCTTGCAAGTCATGGTTACGCAAGTGGAAGTTTTCAAGCTGTATGTGTAGATCTTCATAATATAAGTAAAGCAAGTGTGTCCAGAATTGTTTACGCTGTTACATCTGCTATAGTTGCCTTAAGTCCTGTCTACATTAAATTTCCTTCTACTTACAGAGATATAAACAATACTATACTGGATTTCGCTCATATATGTAATTTCCCAAATGTGATAGGGGCAACAGACGGGACACATCTTCCTATTCAGGCACCTTCAACTCAAGAGTATTTGTTTGTTAACAGAAAAAACTTTCATTCAATAAATGGGATGGCAGTTTGCGATTCCAATTTGAAATTTTTGAATTTGGTAGCAAAGTGGCCTGGCTCATCTCATGACGCATTTGTGTTCTCAAATTCTCTTTTGTGTCAAATGTTTGAGAATGGCAACATTAACAGAGGTTGTCTACTTGGTGACAGTGCGTACCCGTTAAAGAATCACTTACTAACACCTTGAACCCAAGCAACCTCCATGAGGAGGCATACAATGATGCCTACGCTAAAACCTGGGTCCACATTGAGCGAGCGTTTGGTGTCCTTAAAATGAGGTTCTGATGCATCGATCGCTCCGGAGAGACCTTACTTTTCCGGCCCGAGAGAGCTTGTGGAATCGTGACGACTGCTTGTAATTGTTTCTGTTGCTTTATATACTGGTAATGATAAAGTGATAGTAATTTGAAGATATTTCATCATTTTAATGCGAGACATGCATTTGTATACAGGTATTTAGGAGGCCAAATGGTCAGTAAATTACAATTTTGAATTACAATAGAAAAAATTAAGATTCTGTGGTTTCAAAAATTATCATTTTATATTTTTATAGATTTATCTTTCAAACATTCAGCCTCCTTAATAATCAACAATCAATAAAAGAACACTAAACTCGGACACAAAACTTGTAAAAACAATTCACTAAATTAAATGCTGCTCCAACTCCGGTTGCACACTGATATCTACACTTGGAATAATGCCCATTTGACATAAATATGAGTTGTGCTTTTCTTTATCTAACTTGAGACGTTCTTCTTTAATTTCGAGGCGTTTTCGTTCGACTTGCAGTCTGTCTTCTTCAACAGGAAGACGCTGTTTTTCTACGATAGTCTTTGTTGTTCGATCTCCCCAAGTGTGCATGTAGAGTTTTTATATCAAATTTCGACTCTTTTCCGCTTCTTTCCCACACCTTTCTTCAAAGTCACTTGTTCATCTACAAAAATGAAAAAAAAAATTAACGACAAATGATACAAACAAACAATTCGATGGGTTTTTTTTTTACTTATTTCCATTGTAAATGCTTTTAAAAACAAATGCCTAAAATATTAAAAAATTCACAATTTCCAATATTTTTTTTATCATTTGTCCTTAAATCCCCCCTCTCTCTCCCCCCCCCTCTCTCTCTCTCTCTCTCTCTCTCTCTCTCTCTCTCTCTCTCTCTCTGTATTTACTTTTAAAATGATTTTCAAAAGACAAAAAGACAATTAACATAGATGTTCTTTAATTGAATTAATTTAACACTATTTGACTTACCATTGTTTGTACTTTCCATAATAGAAGGGGCATCTGTTGGCTTGGGACTGCTGGCTGATGTCGTGGCCTCGGCCAGCACGTCTACCCCCCCCCCCCCCCTCTCCACGCCTGTAATTGCTGTTGGACCAATGATTCCTTCAATTCTCTCGTCCGTGGGGGTTATGGACACATTGGATGGTAGAGACCCCCACCAGTTTTTCTGTTCTCTTTTATAAAGCGCCAGCTTCTTCTTGCTTTCGCTAGACATGCAAGTCCATTTCTTTTTAACATCTTCCCCAGAACGCATGACGTTAGAACAATTAACTACATTTACTTGTTCTGCAATATCTTCCCAGGCCTTTCTCTTAATACTGTTGCACACTGTCATACTTTGCTTGGCAAAAACAGTTGTTTCCTTTTTTCAACTTCTTCTGTTAAAAAAGATAATTCAGAAGCTGAAAAATTGGTATTTCTTTTGCTGTTCCGTGCCATTCTTGGAGAGTTCCACGTTGTAAATGCACGAGGTGTTCGCTGGTCAGTTTTTAAATCACGGCGAATACAATCGAACACTCGATTTGACGGTAGCATGATGGGGCTATATTTTAGGTGTACATAATAAAATGGTATGGCTGCAACAATTATATATATAGATTCATTTTATTTCAAATTTATAATTGATGCTCATCGTAAATGATATTAATGCAAATGTTATAATATTATAAGAGATAAAAACAATGTTTTTGCACTTATTTTAATCATATAGACAATTCATGTAGATTTATTTTCTTCACTGGTTTGTTAGTCCTTTACCGGTTTTCACCGGAGGGGACTATAGCTTTCCTCTGCGTCCGTCAGTCCGTCCGTCCGTCCGTCTGTCTGTCCCACTTCAGTTTTCCACACTTTTTTTTCTTTATGCGTTTGAGAAATAATATGAAATTTGCTGAACAGCTTCAAAATGTCAAACTACAGTTCAAGTTTACACTTTTGTAGCGTCTGGTTGACATATTTTCGAGAAAATTATTTTTTTATATTCCAATTTTTTAATGTTCGGGTTTGATATTCTGCATAACAGTGCACTGTTTTCACAATTTCCACAAACCGGTAGGGGACGTGTATTGCGTATGCAATACTCTCAGAATGCTTGTTTTAATTGTTCTTATCAAAAGAAAGTACAAAAGCATACGGTACATTATAAAGTATCCAGTAATGTTATTAAATATTTATTTTTACTAACAGTGCATCGTAAATAAATTCTTCACTTTACAATTTACTGATTGAATTTTATGCAATCGCTCCTATAATAATTATCTTAAGATTATCTTAAGATAAGTTAAAGTTATGACAGCTTTGTGAAATCATAAGTCAAATCTTATGACAATCTTAAGACATGTCTTATGATAAATCTTATGACAGCTTTGTGAAACGGGCCCCAGGTTTTAAGTAAGTACATGGAAATGATTTATTATAGTGACGTGTTTTATAAACAAATATAGAGACATGTACATGTATATTATATAATAACTTGATGAATAAACACCCGGCCCATCGAACCAATATGTCACTCTATAAACATGAGTATACAAATAATAACAAGAAATCACATTGACGCAAGCGTCAAATGGGCCGCAAAAAATATTATTGTTGTATGAATCATTGGTTGTTTACAGAAAAACACACCACAAAGAAGAAAATAAGAGTTGGTTATACTAATTTTTATGGTAAATTCTAATATACTTTAAGCAACTTGTTTTGAAGTTTAACATTTTACTATTATCATAAAGAATCGATTTCGTTACTGTAAGCATTTCTAACGGCAAGTGTATGATCATTGCCATAGTATGAAGTAATGGAGAACACATTGATTTGTACATTACTCTAATACAAAGTTCAACTCATCATTTGAAATTTCTCTTGGAAATTATATATTTCAAACCATTTTGGTTGGGTTTTTTTTGCATTGTATTGAATGAAAACTTAATGCATTAGTTTAATATATGATTTCAAGGGACCTCATAATAAAATGAAAATGGATTAGTTCAAATTTTGCAGTCAATTCAAATTTTCATTTCTGTCATATTCTTGCGTAAATAATTGATATAATGATATTTTCTACCACATTTTACATGGAAATATAATAAATACACACGCAAAGTCATTTTATTTGACACGGCACATAGAAATTCAAATATATCATTTATATAAAATTGAATGACTTTCAGGTCTTTAGTATTTCAGGTCTTTAGTATGTACCGCATACCATTTTGAAAAGAATGAAGAACTCCGAAATTTTCCGAATAGATTATAGTCTCGATAAAAAGGCGCCAAATACGTCAATCTACTAAGTATGACCTACTTTTCTTTTACGAGTAAAACAAAAAATATGTGATATTTTCTAAAAGGCATAAAACGTATTTCTACATGCAAATTTACTTTTAATTCATAAAAATAAGCATAGTATTAATTATACTAAAAAAGAACTATCCCGCAGAAACGCAGTAACAATATTTAAATGTGTATCAAATAACGGACCGCCTTCCGGCGGCCCGTAATAAGTTTACGCATTGTTATTTTTTAATACAGGATAGATTGTCTGCATATAAAAGCTGAATATACACATTTTGTAGTTTGTCTAGGAAAGTTAGATAAGAGAAAACCATGCAGTGCAGTCTGAGCTTGACATTTTTAGTAATCGGTTATTAAAGCCAATACTAGTAAAGAATTCGGTTTTAAGTTTCGAATGTAATAAAAAATGGAATTTGTTTTCTATTGCTTCTACAGAACATAGAATACATAGCCTGTTGTTTACTTCATCCCCCTAAATCCCCCTGTTTCTATTCTGATAGGAAGACCACCACATCTAAATTGTGCTAATATAGATCTGTGAGGTGTGGGTATGTCAAATGTAACGATTTTTCTAAATTAAAATCACTTTTAATAATTAGTTTAAACTTTATTTCATTTTGAATTGTACATCAATATAAACAATAAATAATGCAAACAGGATTCGGAAACAAGTTGTTACAACTTATATTAATCCGTTTCCTTAAATTGACTTTCAACTATTAAAAACGATAGTTGCCCTTGCTGAATGGCAAGTATATTAGGAACAACAAATGAAAAAAAAGATGGAATTGATGGAAAAATTTAACAAAAAAAAAAATGAAAAGGGAAAAATATAATAGAAAATATACAGAGAGAGATATCATAACTTGAATTAACGTTAAAAGTGACCGAGTAATAAACAGTCGTACGATGCAAAAATAACAAAATCGACAATACGGTAGCAAGTGGAATTAAGTTACAAATCGTTTAGTAGCAGAAATAAAATGATGTACATGTTTGAAAATGTTTGTATTATAGGAATAATTTCTATCTGGGTCTCCAAATAACAGAATGTTTAAAGTGACCGGTCTTAATGGGTCAATGAATTTTTTCCTTGCATCAGTGTATAGAGGACATTCTAATAAAAAGTGAAGTGTTGTTTCAATTTGTCCACAGGCACAATTAGGATTATCTATTATATGTTTTTTGGATAAATGCGAATTAAGTATACTACAATTGAGTCTAAGTCGTGTGTGTAAGATCTGTTCTGTGCGCTTACCAAATAGAAAGTGTCTTGGGGTTTTACAACAGTTTGAGTTAAGCACACGTTTCAAATTGGATACTGAAGGATTTTCTTGGACACTTATCGGAAGATCGTTCCAAAGCTTTGTAGTGGACGGTAGAAAAGATTGTGAATAGTGGTTTGTATTAGATTTTCGTTGAGTAATGCAGTGCGATCTTCTTGTGGGATAATGATGTGTTTCACTGATTCTTAAGGGGATTAGAGAAGATAGATAATCTGGAGCACATCTATGGACCATGGTGTGGAATTTGATTAGTTTGTGTTTTTGTCTACGATTGTGTAGAGTGTCCCATCCAACCTCTCGATACAGATCATTTAAACTTACGAGTTTTGTCGCACCTGAGACTATGCGAGCTGCCTCAATATTGATTTTTTCGAGTTTATCGGCTAAATCGTTTGAGATATTGTCCCAGACAACATCTGCGTATTCAATGACTGGTCTTACAAATGAAACGTAAAGTTTTTCTAAGGATTTTCTATCTAATAAAAATTTGAGTCGTCGTAGAATGTGTAACCTAGACGATGCCTTCGCCACGACAATATTAACGTGATATGACCATTGTCCGTTGTCGGAAAAATGTAATCCTAAGTGTTTATGATGTGACACTTCACTTATCTTTTGTCCATTCAAGTACAAGTCTGGATGTAGAGTTCGGTTTCGTTTGGTACTAATTGTTATGCTTTCAGTTTTCTGAGGATTAAAGGTAACTAACCATTGATTAGACCATTTGTGGATTTTGTCAAGGTCGCTATTTAATGTCTTGCTTGCGATGACCGGGTTATCGACAATAATGTATAAGGTGGTGTCATCCGCAAATAATTTGATAGTGGATCTTATGTCAAACACTATATCGTTTATATATACAAGAAATAACAATGGACCCAATATTGAGCCCTGGGGTACACCAGCCTTTACGTCGCGCCAACCCGAAGCTGATGAGTTTATTACAACTCTTTGTTTACGACTCTGGAGATAATTTTCGAACCACAGATAAAGTTTACCTCCTATCCCGGCTTGTTGGAGTTTATAAAGCAAACCCTTATGCCAAACTCTGTCGAACGCTTTGCTTATATCACAAAACACGGCACGCACCTCCCTTCCCGAGTCTAAGGCTCTTCCTATATCGTTAGATATGTCTAATAATTGATTGACTGTTGAGTCACCGGAGATAAAACCTGACTGATTGTTGCACAAGAATTTTGTTTCTACAAAGTAACTATAAATATGGTTGTGAACGCATCTTTCCATGACTTTACCAGTAATACACAATAATGAAATCGGTCTGTAATTGTTAATATCATTACGTTTACCCTTTTTGTGAACAGGTGTTACGTTAGCTTGTTTCCATTCCGTAGGAAAATGTGAATTTTGAAGTGATTTGTTGAATAATTTGCGCAATGGAAAACTTAAAATCGACGCAGCTTCCTTAAGAAGTCGAGGATTTATGAGGTCTGGCCCAGTAGCCTTAGACGTATCTAATGAAAGAAGAACATTTTTTACTTCGTCGTCGGAAAGTATTATTTCTGTATATAAATGGTTAGAAGCGTTGTTATTACTAGTATTTGGAAGAGTCGCTGATGAATCGTCGATATTTGACTGATTTGTAAAAAAGATGTTAAAAGCAGTTGCTTTTTCAAAATTGTTATCGACTACATTGCCATTAACCTCCAAGGGAGGTAAGTCATTGCGAATCTGAGTGTTGGATATTTTATTTACCATATTCCACCACTTCCTTGAGTCGTTACACTCGGATATATTTTTTGACAGCTTTTTGTAATAATCATCGCGAGCATTACGTACAGCGCGTATACAGTGATTTCTTGTTTTTCTAAATTCGGTCCATTTGTCAGGATGATCAGTTCGTTTGGCGATTGAATGCAATCGTTTCCGTCGACGGATAAGTGTTCGAATTTCATTGTTCATCCAAGGAGGGTCGGATTTTCTAACAGTCACTATCTTATTGGGAATGTTATTTCTAGCGTGTTTTATAATAGTTTCATTAAATCTTTTAACATTGGTGTCGATGTCAGAATCAGACAATATTTCTTCCCAGTCGATTGAGTTAAGGCTATTTCTATATGAAACGTAATCGCCTTGGTTGAATAACCAAATTTCGCGTTTAAATGAGTGGGAGGTTTGATTGCATAGAGTTAACGACGCATAAACAGGACAATGATAACGTACATTTTGGTCCAGAAAACAATCGCCAACATAAGCTTTTTCAAGAATATTACTATCACTGACTATAATAACATCTAGAAGTGTACAAGTTTCTTCAGTAAAATGGGTTGGTTCTTCAATTAGTTGGGTCATGTTGTACATATTTATTATATTGATAAGATACTCGGATTGGTAATTGTTGGTCAGTAAGTTTGCGTTGAAATCACCTGTGATTATTATTTTGCTAATTTTGGTATTAAAAGCTAAGTCTATGGAGTACTCAATATCACTCCATATAGATACTGGAGAGTTTGGGGGTCGATAAAACGTTCCGTACAGATAAGATTGACCACCCATAAAAAGTTCCAACCAAACGCACTCAACCGTGGTTGGTTCAAGGTCGACTCTGCGTTTTGCGAAAATATTATCTTTTACATATACTGCCACGCCCCCTCCTGTTTTAGTTTTACGACAACGACAGAATGGAGTCTGGAAGTTATGTATATCGATATCCGAGGTAATGTTATCTTCGTGAAGCCATGTTTCAGTAAATGAAAGGATGGTGTGATTGTGAAGTTCTGTTTCGAGTATATGGACCTTATGTGTTAGACTTTGAACGTTTAAATGAACGAAAGTAAATCTACGTGGATCGAAAGATGTGTTGATTGGGGTAATTGTTGATGAATTACAAGTGGATGTTGAATGTGTGACAGTTGGTGTTGGGAAGGGTCCTGGGTTCACTTCAATATCGCCTGACATGAGAAGAAGTAGGTACGAAAAAGTAAGTAAAGTCATAGATACAAATATACATGATTTGTGAAAAATAGGAACACTGGTAGATCTAATAGTAGAACAAGTGGATGAGATATCATCGTGTTTTGTATGGTTTAACCCCATGCTTGAGTATACATGTAAAAATATGATGATAGGTACACATTTTATGCCGTATTGTAATAGTAAATTGATACAGACGAAATCAGACAAACCTAATGATGATTTGGGAAAAATGGCAATGTGATAAAATAACCCCACACTGGCCCGGTAGCTACAGACATCTACACACATTAATCAGGTAATGCCTGGGTTATGGTAGATTTCAAATGAGGAATTTCGAGTCAGTTGGGGTAATAAGAAATCAAATGAAGTGATGATGACTGAATAATAGAACAAGTGGACAAGGTCCACGTATGGTACAACAATGATATGAACATCTCTCTCATATGAGCAAGAAAACAATGTACAAATAAACACAACATATGTACACAATAGTATGCACGTTGAGTGCATTTGTAATAATAAGGGAGTAGGGTTTTGTACGTGGTAAGGGTGAAAAGTAACATTATAAACTTACAGATTTTTTATATAGGGTGTTTATGTTGAGACTAGCGATTTGGAGTACTCATAACTAAGCACAGTGACAGTATATACTATATATATAGGTATGAAAAAAAAAAAAAAAAAAAAAAACATGATTTAAATCATAGACTATCTATAAACGATAGACAAAATGTTATTTGACTGATTGTAGCAAGGCACGATGTAAACAAGAATGGTCTATGAGTGGCCGCTCTCTTTCAACACATGACCAAAGGGAGCTAGATCCGACTCCTTGCGGATCGCATAAGTCCTGTCCCCAAAGTCACGGACGCTGATCTTGCCGTTGGATGTCCAGGCCTGCTTCAACTTGCGTTCACGACACAGCTGCCTGCACAAGTACAGAAGACGATCGCGGTATTTTGTTAAGTCTTCGTTGATGATGATGTGCCTGGTTTCGGAGTTTTTCCGCAGCTTCTTGGCCTCCTTCATCAGTGAGAACTTGACGTCGGTGGATTGGAGTCTGACAATGATTTGTCTCGGTGACTGCCTTTGTTTACGTGGGTCACCGACGCGATGAGAGGTAACGATATCGGAGGATGTAAGCGCAACTCCCACGGATGATGTTACTTCCAGGAGCTTTTCTGTGGTTGATTCCTCAGGGGTTTCAGGTATACCAGAGACACGGATGAGTGACCGTCGACCGTACTGCTCCAGTTCATCTAACTGCAGACGTAGGTTTTCGTTTTCCTGGCGCAAAAGGTTGACATCGGCCCGTATTGGTTCTACCATCTGCTGAATTAAGTCCTGGACCTCCTCTCTGATCGAAGCTCTGACGGATGCGCTGACAACGTCTGCTATCTTTTGTAGGTCATCGCTGGATAGTGTCAGGGGCTGGGGATTGACAAAGTACTGAGCTGGGTAACCAAAGGGTGGGGGTGGATGATGCAGCATCGTCGGGGGGTGGTGGGTGTCTGGAGTGTCTGAAGTGGAACTGCATACTGGCGCCCCGGGTTGTTGTGATACCCCCTCCATTACGGAGTTGTTAAGTGTAAGGTTGTTTAGTGATCCTTCTCGAGTTTTTTTGGTTGCAACGTCAGAATATGGCAGAGAAATGTCACTTAAGTTACGTTTATTTTTATCACTCATAATACTGAACGTTACTGCAGAGTTTAAGTCTGGTATAACAGAATGTGAGAAGAGTTCACATACCTCAGTCAATCACAAAACAAAATAAAACTTTCCGGAAACCTTCTTAATTTTCATTAAAACACTTACGATGTTTCCATAATGAAGTTCCTTCTAGTTCCTTCGTGTTCCCATCGATGTGAGTCGATCATCTCACCCGAATACCACTTTTAATGGAAGAATCTACATTTTCGACAGAGAGCAAAAACAGAACACAGCCATTCAACAAGGGACGTAACTCTGAAACTTTTAATAATTAAAAGACCTGTAAGTTCTGAGTTTGAAACACTTTGTCATTCATTATGCCAGTCATTCACAAATTTTTGTTGAAGTTTGATCTCGGCTAAGTTCAAGTTACACAGCTCCTGATTTTAAAAACATGTTGACATCTCGATAGATTGTAGTAAAAGTTTAACATGGTGTGACCAGTTTTGGTTTGCGGTTTATAAAAAAAAAGCGTAAACTGTTCCAACTCATTTTATATCGTATAAAACTAATTAATACTGATTCATTGCTTATATTTTAAATTTTTGCTATTAATTTTAGATAAAAACAATCATTTTATCTTTAAAATGCCATCGAGTTGTTCAAAATTCAAACATAACGTCAGGCGGATAGACACGTTTTTGAAGTTAGTATTGTCGTTGGCAACATTCTTTGTACGATATAGAATATTTGTTTGGCAATTAAAAAGTGCGTTACAACCAGAATTTAATTATTTTTGCGTTAAATCGTAATGTCAAAGGTCAACAGCATTCTATTTCCTTCTTTTTTAAACTCGGAACATATCTAGTGCAATCCGATACGCTACGTTAAAATCAAAGTCCGATGACTTTAATTTCTTAACTATCTTAAAAATCTGCATTGCCAAAAAAAAAGTTTTTTTTTTCGGTATAATAAAATACCTCTTTAATGACTATTCGGACGATAGCAAGTTTATTGTCCCCTTCGATCGCAACGATTTCTCTTGGCTTCGCCTCGAGAAATAATTCCTGTCTCGGGGGACTTTAAACTTGCTATCGTCTTCATAGGCAGTAAATAGGTATATGATAAAACAACATAATTATACAAGTGTCAATAAGCAATTGTAAAAGAAAAGGCGATAAAAAAGCGGATGCTTTGGTTGGTATTAAATGCGTAAAGAATAGTGATAAATGCTAAGATAAGGTAGGCTAGACAGCAGTTTTGCTTCTGGATGTTTAAAATAAAAGAGCTTAGTTTTTTCAATGTTTTTAATTTTGATAGCGGCAACAGTGCCCTTTTTATTGTATTTGGTTTCTGACAAAACTGGTAGGTTCAAAATGATTTCGGAAATTTAATTTGTAAAGAATTTGCACCGGAGAATGAAGTGAAATTCGTTCGGTGAATTGATGTTCTCAGTTTGATTACAGTGGTCTCAAAATTATTTTTTCGTAAGAATACATCATGAATACACTTGATAGAACCATTATGACGTCATAATTGATTTGAAGAATCATTTTCCCGTACTTTACGGCTTTAGGAATTAGGTAGAAAATTAATCATTTTTTTGACATTTAATGTTAAATCATGGGAAAAGTAATCCCGATACCTATATTCAATTTGACATCATTTTAAAGATGAAGTCAAGAGCTTGTTTCATTCCATTTTTTGAGAGACTGTAGGCATTCTAGATATATTGTATTTATATTTAGTCAAAAATGGACAAAACTCCGAAATTTGTTTCTTATTTTCGTCATATTTTATTGAAAATGACAGTTTAAAACATGATTTTTCAATGTGTTAACTAAACTTGTAGCCCCTGTACACCCTATCAAACAAGGCTATTTAAATGAAGCATCATGAAAAGAATTAATATCTTAAATTTTATAAAACTGTAGGCACCTTTCATTTACTAGATCTTGACCATAACAGAAAATACTGTAGTGCATTGTTCTGTCCAGATTAAAAAAAAACACCACAGGAGTTTAAACTATGTCGTATAAAAACAATCATTATGCATTGATTTATACAGTCATTATTGTACAAATATCGATTTGATAAATACTTACTAGTATATACAGAAATTTGACTTGTACAATGGAGGGCGCCAAGTGGGAACAAATCGTATGTTGTTTACACAAGCAAAAGTTGAGTATATTTACCTGTTACTGACGTGTTTTAGCAATTTACAGTGCATTGATTAGATCGGTTGGATATTAAAAAAAAATCTTTAAAATTCTCCATCTTTGATGATAAATTACAAGTTGTAAGTAAGAAACAATTAATAATTAATATTTAAGGAATAAATTCAATATTTATTTGTTTTATCCGATATAAAATGGTTTGGGAAGTTTACGCTATATAAACCGCGAAGCGGTTTATAATAAAAAAGCGTAAACTGTTTCAAACCATTTTATATCGTATAAAGCTAATCAATTTTGAATTCATTGCTTATAATTTAATTTTTTTACTCTTCATTGTAGATAAAAACGGTCATTTGACCTTTAAAATGACGTAAAATTGTACAAAATTCAAACATAACGTCAGGCGTATTAATACGCTTTGACGTTAGTCTTACTAAGACGTAGGCAACATTCTTTATACGATATAAAATATTTTTTTAGCCAATCAGAAAGCGCGTTACAACCAGAATTAAATTATTTAATGATAATAACATTAAATAGTAATAATAAATTTACAACAGTTGTCATGCTGTAAATTTTGTATTCACTGCCACCCGGTAAATTTAACATTTACAACATGACAGTAGATCTGATGATTAGTTTCTTTACCATGAAGACTCCTTAAAACATATCACATGTATAACTGCAGGATTCGACTTTTTGGAGCCTTTGATTTTGAGGAGCAAGATAATTTATTTAGCAATCAATACTAATTATTTAAGTGATCTCCAATTTTTGTAAAATTTCCTTTTAAGCGCGATTGAAAACATAAAAACGATTATATCAAACGAAAGAAATGGCTTAATATTGCACATGGAGAAAAATTAACTGGAACTGGAATTAACTAACATTTTTATTTACGAAAGTTATTCTTTGCAATTCTAAATATTTTCATAGTACACAATAACAAACACGATTTATTAGTTTTACTTTCGCGATCTCGAAATGATTCCAAATAAGCGAAAACATCACTTTTGTTTTATTTTACGATGCTGAAAATGTGTTCCAGTCCAAAAAGCAAAGAGCATGTTTAGGTGATATGGGACACCTCCATATTGTGACGTACTTCCTATCGATAAAATCAAGCATAATTGTTTTCTTTCCACACACAATTAACACATATTTTGGTCATATATTTTAATATTCTAAACCGGTGAAAGTATTTTCATTATAATGTACTTTTATCCACATTAAAGGGGCATGGTCAAGATTTTTGTCAAAAATTATTTACAATGCTTCAGTGAGGTATTCTTAATAGGGAAACAAAATTTGAGTTACAGAGCTTACAATTCTTTGACATGTAAACAAAGCGTTTGTTTACATTTTGAATGTTGAAGTGAAAATTTTTAATTTAGACTTAAAATGAATAAGAAGATAGAAAAATCAACTTGAAAAAGGTTTTTAATTGGTATATTGAACCTATGTAAACAAAAACAGGACACGAGCCTTGTTTACACGACACAGATTTGTGAGCTCTGTATCTTGCTTAAAGCTTAAAAACTGACTCGCAAATTTCACTCGATCATTAGAAATGCAATTTTCAAGCATTGTTAATTATAAAAATAGAAAAACAGAATTTGACGAAAATCGTGACCATGTCCCTTTAATACACAGGTTTCCATTACCCCTCAATAAGACTTTGTTATTGGATTTTTACTATTTCTCTGGAATGTAAAATAATGCGACATAAAGTAAATATAACAAAAAACGTAGACCAAATTTTATTTACAAGTAATTAATTGGTAATAATCTATGTTAAAAATTTGTTAAGAGTACATACAAATAAGATACCGGTTTGTTTTTAAAAATTGTACTAATGTAGGTTTACATGGCTCAATTTTTAAAATTTTTGATGTGTGGTGCGTGTATATTTTTTTTTCAGGAAGAATCTTCAAACTCAAAAATTTCTTACTTCGGGAAACCATACGCAAATAAAATTTAATCTACTTAACCTTAGTCTTGTACATGTATTATAATGTTCCGAATATTTCATTGTATCATTTTCAACTTCTGTTGTAAACTGTTGGAGATAGTTAATGCAAAGACGAACTATCTTTAAAGATATATAAAAGTAACCCTGAATTAAGTGTGGTGCAATCGACACTAAACTGCATACATAAATAGTTTTACCTGTATTTGCTGTAGTAGTCGTAACCATTGAATTAGTCACAGAATCGGTTTCCGGATTTCCAGTGTATGTAGTCGTTGTTTCCGGTTTTGTGGTTAGTGCAACAGAACTTGTTTCTGGGTAATAGGCGGTTGATGTAGAGTCTTGGGGGTTACTACATTTGTAGGAAACACAGCCGGAGCAAACATCAAAGAAACAAACGTTAAAATTCTCCTCTATGTAAGTTCGACAGATAAAGTGAGTACTGTCGAAGGTAAAAACTGTTGCACCAGTTTGACTTTGCTCCATGCTTATCAAAGAGGCACAAGCACGCACGGTGGGGGCTGTATACCAACCATCAGTGTTGCTCAAGCAAACCTGGCCTTGCTTATGTTCAATAACTTGAAAAGGACGTTGTTGAAATCTCTCTGTTTCTTGATAAGATGGTTTCACGAGACTTAGTAAAATAGCTATTAACGATTTCATTTTCTCCTCTAAATGTACATGCATATCAGAAACGCGGAATATGCAGCTAGTAACTAGACTTCCAAAGATAATTATATGGTACGTGATCAATCGTAGAGCGCAGTTTATTAAAATTGATAAACCCCTTATTGATTCTTCAACAACACAAGGAATACTTCAAATTTCAAATCAATCCAAAATTAGTTTCTGGACATCACCGAGTCTTTTTCGCTTTAGAGAAAACTATCCATGTGACGCATATCAAACTATTAAGTGTACGCTTACTTAACTGTGGGATAGAGGTTTTAATCGATTAAAAAGTGTACATCATACGTTCTTCTGTTTCATTAATAATTAGAATCTTTCACGCGTCGCCAATGTAAGTAAAATACTTACAAGCTCAGAATTAGATCGATTTTATAAAAAAAGAAAGCCAACCTTTGCAATACACCATCGAGCACTGAGAGGGATTAACAAACATTAATAAGCAATATATGTATTCCATTCTAATTATTTGTAAAATTCTTTCCGAAACCTGCATTGATTTCTTAATGTTTAGAATTTCAAGATTCAAATGAATTGAAATAATGTTTGAATCAAGTCATTTTTTATATGGTTGAGTCTAAAAATAATATTTATAATGAAAAGATTTTAACAGCAATGGGTCCGAAAAACTAGCATTTTTTAATGATACGAGATTATTTTACTTGCAATACCAAATTCATGAAATGTCCTTTTCTTTCCGTTCAATTCAAATCAATATAGACTAACAGTGAATAATGGACGTCTCGTTTTATTATAAAAATACATCAATTTGTTCACAAATGTTTCTCTCTCAACAAACGAGGTGTCCAGAGATCTATTGGCATCCCGCCAGGTAAGACCAGGTACAGGTGAGAGAAGTTGGCGAAAAATGAAGCCCAGGGTTGCAGGGCCTTACCAATGGTGATCCATGAACACACTGTATGTACTTGGTGCAATCTTTACTGTATGGGTACAGTTTGCCTTCGTTGTTGGTACACGAGATTCCTGGAAAACGAATAGAATGTTAAAGCAAAGAGAAAACATTAAGCATGCCCAGTTCTAGTTTTTGCGGTTTTTTTTTAATTTAAAAAGCCAATGATTTTGCATACGCCTTAAATCGTCATACATATAACCTTTCCCATATTTTACACGCATTATGGCCTCTTTTCAACATTAAATATTTAAATGAATTTAAATATTAATTAAATATTGATTAATTTATTTAAATATTTTGATTATTATGAATGGAGCATTTTAGGTGAACCCTCTTACCTGGCGCAGAAGTTGGACGCCCGGTAGCTGGGACAGCAGTTGTTGGTTTTGTTGTTGTTGGTGGTGGTTTTGGTGTTGTAGTTGTCTGTTTTGTTGTTGTTGTTGTTGATGTTGGTTTAGTTGTTGTTTTCATTGAGATTGTAGTTGTCGGTTTTATCGTAGTAGGCTGTTTCGTTGTAGGAGCAGAAGTCGAAGATGGATCGCTATTGCAGTTTACGACACCTGCACGGTCACAAAGTTTTGTGACACTACTGAACAGCATTCCGCTCGGACAAGATTTCGGCTGTCGTAAAACGACTCCATTCCAGCAAAGATAGTACTTAGCGCAATCTGTGGGGTCCCTTATCGCTCCATCATAGGGACAGGTTCCTGTACAACGGGAAAAATGTCTTCAGATCGAATTCTCAATGTGGAGCATGTTCCGAAGCTATAGCTAATATAATTGTATACTGCTACAGTCATGTCGTTGTTTGAAGCAAAGAACATGCAATTACTGTTAGTTCAAATTAGTTCAAACGTATTATAAATTATATCGTTATATTAATCATATATGTGATTTTAAATATTGTACTCACCATGGAGTTAGAATAATAAGTTCTCGAAAACTTTCCTCCCCATGTACTAGTATATAAACTTATAAAGTACTTTTATTATTATTGAAGGCATAAAATTTTGTGTATTTATATTAGTTGCAGTTTTAGGGATAAGTAAATTCCAGACCAGTAACTATTACCAAAATAAACTGCTGTCATTTTTGTTATATAAATTAATCATATAAGACGTATATGCATTTTTGGATCTTCCCAAGAAGGAAATGAATTTATAATATATAAAATTACATTAAGGCATCACAAGTTAGTATGCGAATTCAATAAAAATGACTGAACGACAAGATTCACCAAGAATTCCATTTATTTTCTAAAGACTATCAAAGTGTTCAGGAATCATTTTGTGCAATTTGTACTGGCGTCCGACTACGGCTCACACTCCGAATCAGCCGGCCAAACGCATGTACTGTGCTGGACTGAGAAATGAAGCCCAGGTGTGCAGTCGATCTCTTTGCCAACGCCGTGGCTGCATTGGTAGAATTTGGTGCAGTCTGTGGGATGAGCGAAGTAATGTGCACCTCCCTCACAGGAAACTGGCAAAGAAAATGATGGTCATTACTTTTCATTCACATTTTTAGAACGGTATTTACAGCTGTGTTCCAGTAATTTTAATGTTGCCGTTTTATTAACAAGCATGTGATGTTTAATCTTTCCGGATATTAGTGTTTGTTTTATCATACCATTATGTTGAGCACCATTACGTAAAATTTTTAATAAGACTGTTGATACTGCATGTACTTTGTGTCTTTTTTACCATATCATATTTGTAATTTGGAAAACGCTAGTTATTTGAATAAGACTGTTTTACCCGGTGGCGACTGAGTGGTTGGCCCCTGAGTTGGCGCTGCAGTAGAAGCCGGTGGTTGTGTTGGACCGCTGGTTGTTGGCGCCGCAGTGGAGGCCGGTGTTTGTGTTGGACCGCTGGTTGATGGTGCATTTGTTGAGCCCACATTGCATTCAACTCTGTCAGCATGGTCACACCCGTTGTACTTTGTGGTGAAGTACTGTCCATCCGGACACCTTTTAAGCTCACCAGCACCGTTCCAACAGTTATAGTACTGTGCGCAGTCCAGGGGGTCGGGATGGAGGCCATTTGAAGCAGTCGAACAAAACCCAGAACCTTTCGGGACAACAGTATACTTCTACTTTTATCACACTTAATTCACAAAAAATAGAAATACATATCTAATACCATGCTAGAGCAAGACAGCATTCCCAATACCCTAAGAATAAAAACCCCCGTTTTTTGCGCGTAACAACAACCAACCGCAAAGCTGCATGATATATTACAACATTGTAACATGATATTATATTGTATGATATAGTATGATATCATAAAATAAAGAACTATATACGATAAGAGTTAAATTTGGCCCCCATAATTCGCCATTTTTTAAGTGTTTCGGGTACAATAAAATGTTTACTAATTTTTTAGAAGAGTTGATATAAAATATATTTTTAATCTATTTATTTGATTCATTTGCACTCACTGGCAGTACATGACGTCAGAAATCACGCCATTTCTATAATTCAATTAAAATCAGCCAGAAATTGACATTTTTCTTATCTATTTACGGATGGGAAATATAGAGCGCATGCTTGAACAAGGAAATTTTTTTTGTCACTTATTAGTCTTGGCTTGATAGATCACTAATTAAAATATTTTATTTGTTCAAGAATGCGCTCTATGTTTTCGGAAGGAAAAACTGCTTGAAAACAAGCTGTTTTACGCTAAAAAATGCAAAAATGGCGGGAAAAGGTTGTCTTTACAATGTCATATTTCTAAATTGTTGGCACTTGAACCAAAATGAATATTATGTAAACACATCACATACATATCTGTACTAAGAAAACAAAGAATGATAGTAAAATGATGATGTTCATTTTAGGGGGCCATTTTAGGCCCTTATCATATATAGTCCTTATGATATTGAATCATAGATATTGCTTTACATAATATTGAACTATATTGAATATGAAAGTGTATCATATAATACAATATACTTTGCTACAACATTGTATCATATCGTATGATACAGCCCAATTTGAAGAAGAAAAAAAAGAGAACAGTTTATAGACAATCAAAGCAACCAAACCCGTACAGACTAATGCCAGCCATGCTGAAACTCGATCACTTCTGTAGTTTTTTAGTCTGTTCAGATCCATGGTGGTGGTTTACGTACTTTACGAGTTCTCCTTTCGTGTGTTCATCAATTTGCACGCGATTTTCAAAAACGGTCCGTGTAGTTGTTTCATACTGTTTCATAATAACTGCAATGTTATCTAAGTCACCAAAAGTTTCATTTTAAATTTTTTTTTCAGATCTAATGTGTTGTGAATTGTGCTTGTTTTTATGAATCTCAAATCTGTTAATAGCTAGTTGTTAGTTAACGTGTTAGATACGTATTAGTTGATCATGTTTTAACATTGGTGCTTCTATCTACAACATGCGTATTTCTGAAGACTAAAGTGTGTTAACATTAATTAATCCTAATAACAAATGAATGTTAAATTGCAAATTTCTTACTTTCTACTTTACATTCTACTTTCCTTAACTTGGTTTTCAATAAAATTTAAATTCCAAAATTGAAAATTTAATTTTTGTTTCTTTTTAGAAAATTGCAGTTTTTTTTAACCGAGTACCTGCTGGTGTAGGAGTCGTCGGAGCCATGGACATGGACGACGACGGAATTATTGTTGTTGGAACAGCTGTAACAGGTGCTTGTGTTGTTGGAACAGCTGTAACAGGTGCTTGTGTTGTTGGAACAGCTGTAACAGGTGCTTGTGTTGTTGGGACAGCTGTAACACGTGCTTGTGTTGTTGGAACAGCTGTAACAGGTGCTTGTGTTGTTGAGGCGCAGACAACGTTACTGGGCCAGTCGCAATTGTCAGTTGCAACATTAAAAAGCAGCCCGGACTGGCATTGAATAACGACAGCACGCCCGTGAACACACTGATAGAAACTAGAACAGTCGTTTACGTTCGGGAAGATATATCCATGGTAAGATTGAGCGCATATTCCATCTATCATAATTTCCAAACAAGTGAAAGAAGAATGTAAGCATAACAAATGAAGTGTACATTTAGATGAAAGAGACGGAAACATGAATAATGCTGTTAAGTTGGAGGGATATACAAAGTTCATGTAATACGAATAAACATTGCAGGCAATGAAGCTTGTATAGAGAAAAGCTACAAGATTCCAGTCTAAAAATGGAGATCTAGCATATATCACAGTAAAATACTTCAATTCAGTGTTGATAATGACTGAAAATCTTGATCATAGGTCTTTAAATTTTCTCCATTTCCTTATCATTTACTGAAAATAAATCCTTAATTGCAGAACTTTACTAAAAAATCCGTTATTGCAAAGATTTTAAGCTAAGTAAAGAGAGGTAATTGAAAACAGAAAATACCTGCTCCGCCTCCTCCTGGGGTGGTTACGGATGGGGCTCGTGTGGTAGTTGGGGCGTTCGTGGGAGCATTGGTTGGTGGGTTAGTCCCTGGTTCTTTGGTAGTAGGTGGCTTCACTGTCCCTCCTCCGTTTGCTTGATCGAGTACATTTTTCATTAAAGAAATCAGTGGATATTTCCCTTCCCCGCAGATTGTACCTGTGAAGTCATCTAGGTCGAGAGCCCAGGTCATTGCTCCTCCGTAGCCATCTTTAATGATCAGCTCCGTCAGCTAAGCATATAATCGTCAAATCAAATGCAACATATGGATAATAGTACATTGTACTAGTGAATACTTATAACAATAGTACATACCTACGAAACTAACTTATTTTCCATACCTTTGCGTAGATGCTTTCTTTATCATCATATCCAACCCACAGTTTCGTATTCGGATTGACATAATAAGGAACTTTGGCTACAGGATCGCGATATGTAGTTCCTCCATTCTTCCGCATCTCGCAAATCTATGTTTAAAGCAAGAGTACGTTTTAATGATAATAGAAAAAAATGAACAATGTTTCTCCTTTTTTCATTAAAAAAACATCTGAAGTTAGTTATCACTATAAACAATTCCAGTGTCCCATCTCCATTCTGACTAACGCCCGACGGTGTCTGGGGCTACTACATCTAAATCAAATAAAAATCGAATTAAGCCTTATTTTAAGAATATTAAAATATATATAGCTGCATGTCAAACCTCGTAGTAGGACAGGAATCCTTTTTCCCGTGTGTAAGTTCCAGGGGCCCCCGCACCAGAAGCTGGCGCACCCACACCGTGGTTGGAAGCGTCTACCAGGGTAAAGCTCCGTCCGTATGTACCTAGACCAATAATCAACTTGTTCCGAGGAGCTCCTTTCTGATGCCAATAATTTGCCGCGAACATCTTCAAATATAGTCGACATTAATGCATCGTATATAGTAATGAAATGTAATTTTTTTAGGAACTCGATTTGGTTAAATTATCTTTTAGTGAATAATATCATCAAAGCACTCACGACATTCAATGTTTTATCGGAATCAGCATCAGAAGCGTCCAACCCAGTGTGTAGTCCGGTAAACGATTCCCAAGATCCATGCAAGTCATACGACATTATACATATGAAATCCATGTATCTGAAGCATCGTGAAATTCATTAAAAAACGTTCTGCAGTCTGCATATATTCAGGATTTTCTTTAAGGATATAATTATAGCTAGTCTACAAAAGTAATAAAATGTAACCATACTGTGCCATCACAGGAACATCGTAGGCTGAGTCAACCACTGCTTTTCCTGCACCAACAGCAGACGTAAATAATAACCGGTCCCTTCCTGTTGTTTGAGCCTCGTTATCGAAAGCCTCCCGCGTTTCCTTTTAAAGTAGTAAAAACAGACATATTATCGCTGCCAATGACATTTGCAGCTATTTAAATTTTATAAATACATGTATTCCATTAGTATATAACAACTAAATCTACATAATTATATTACCTTACAAAGATGAGCAAAATTTTCTTTATCGTAAGGCTTTCCATCTCTGTTCGCTGGATATTCCCAATCCATATCAAGACCATCGAAATTGTATTTCCGTAACCAATCAATGGCAGAGTCGATAAACTCTTTGCGGTTTGCAGCAGTGGACGCCATGTTTGAATAAATCAGACTTCCGGCGGTCCATCCTCCCATGGCCAGCAGTGTTTTTAGATTCGGATTTGCTGCTTTGTGCTCATTTACCTGTTTGTACCTACAGTGTACAATTGTTTTTGAAATTTAGTAAATATCATTGTCTACGTTGTCTAAGACGTTTGATTCCAGCCTACACTGCAGATCCGTATATTTTAGAATTGTTGTCGTTTTTCTTCATTGTGAGACCGTTTTTTTTAAATTGCAAATTGATTAATGAATTAAAATCAGTTTTCAATTACTTCATTTTAAACAATTCCTTTTTTGTCAAGGTCTTCTAAAGATTTTTTGATAATATTAGACTTTATTAAATGTTTCATTTGAAATAACATACAACATTTGTTTGAGGCAACACCCCCGCAAAGGCTCTCATTATGGGTGCCAGGGGCCCCCTGGGTAGGTATAATTCTGTACCCCCAAAAAATTATGATGCATAAACATTTACATTTTTACAAAATAAATTTGGTAAAAAAAAAAAGTAATATAATTATAATCATAACTTAACATGTACAGTGCAAATATCATTTTGTAAAAATTTTTATGTAAATATATGAAAATATTTCAAAGTCATAATTTACCTGCAATTTACAAATATAATAGGATTTGACAATTATGATTATAGAAAATATAAAAAGCGAAATACAGTGCGATACTACACATGCGACAGGACTTGCTTCCACAATCACAGTCACAGGTTTTTTTTGTCCTATACCGCATGGATGTACAGAGGGCCAAGTCGCCCGTTAGTACATTTTTATACTGCTGCTGTTTACAATGTACATTTTATTTCATATTTTACAATTTACAACTTTTCAGGAAGAGTTCTATGTATACAATAATCAGATTTGACAATTTGAGCTTTCTGATTAACAAAGGAAAGGCTTGCAAGCTATGACCTTAAAAATAAAAATTTAAATAAGGCCTTCATTTGTGACTTTTTCTTCTATCATTTTACATTTCATTTTGTAATTAAAAATGTTACATGCAATGAAGGACACTACATTGTTTAAAACTACACTGCTTTGATTTTCATTATAAGTCAAACCCAAAACAAGATGTTTCCAAGCGATATAACTTTAAGTATAGCAGAAACTTTTTTTCCAGATATTTTCTACAAGTATACAGTAGAAAATCATATGTTTTGTATTTTCAATTTCTCGACATATACGTACAATATTAATATATATCAATATTTTTATTCCATTCCCTAAGGTAAAGATTTGGCAACAGATTGTGCAATAATTTAAAAATAAATTCATCAATACTTTTATTAAATAATTTTTACAATTTTTTCATCAAATATTTTTCGCCAACACAGTGAGTTTATGCCGCTAAATTCATTTTTCCATTTACTCTCCGTGATAGGTTTTTTGGATTTGTCATGAAGTAGGATTTTGTAGCAGAAGCCAGATTTTGTTTTACTTATATCACTTATTTCTCCTTGTAATTTAAAATGAAATTTATTTTTGATAGTTATATATCTCCTCAGCCTTGCATCATTATGTATTTTAGAATTAAAAACGTTTTTTGGTGTTAATAAATATTCATAAAGACAATTTCTTTTTTACTTTAATATAATACATATATAGCTATTTCATTGAGCGATTTAAAACGATTATCTTTCACAAGGTCTTTCACATAATGAAGGTCGCTTTCGTACCTACGAAAGACGAAGAGGGACACATAAACAAATATGTTTATCTCGTAATTACGATAAAAGATCTCGTTATTACGAGATAATTATCTTGTAATTAAGAGAAAAAATCTCGTTATTACGAAAAAAAGATCTCGTTATTATGAGTTAATTATCTCGCAATTACGAGAAAAGATCTCGTTATTACGAGATAATTATCTCGTTATTACGAGAAAAAATCTATTTAAAATGGTGCGTTTCATTGTTCTATTCCCTTCATGTAAAGTGTATGAACTACTGCAATGTTTATTATTATACACATCCTTAGCATCGTTTAAAAGCGTGCACATATAATTCGATATAAAATCGGACCAAACAGTTACAAAATCAGTTATTTTCAATATACATGTAGGTTGGGTATGAACATATAAAACACAATTCGGGTAAATTCTATATATATCCATGATTGAAACTATATAGTCATTAAAGTCATCTGTAACTAACAGAATTGTGTTTTTACGACTGTAGGACTACCTGGTATTTACTTCGCAGTGTGATTATATATAAGTTGAAAACTTTTTCCACTTATTCATATAACATAAAATTTCAAATCCGATCATTTTATGTAGAAATTAAAGGAATAATGATCTTTGTTATTTAAAAATTAATCGAAATTAAATCAACGTTTGTAGAAAGAAAAAGGGTGATCCAGTCGACAAGGAGGTCTTTTCAGAGACGCATCATTTTATGTAAAGGACTATATATGGTATGGGCCTAAAATGGCCCCCTACAAGGAATATCATTATTTTACTGTAATTCTTTGTTTTCTTTGTACAGATATATATGTGATGTTTTTACTTAAAGTTCATTTTGATTCAAGTGCCCACAATTTAGAAATACGGCATTGTAAAGACAACCTTTTCTCGCCATTTTTGCATTTTAGCATAAACAAGCTTGTTTTCAAGCAGTTTTTCTTTCAGGAAACATAGAGCGCATGCTTGAACCAACAAAATATTTTAATCAGAGATGTATCTAGCCAAGTCTAATAAGTGACAAAAAATTTGTCCTGTTCAAGCATGCACTCTATATTTCCCATTCGTAAAAAGATGAGAAAAATGTCAATTTTCGACTGATTTTGATTGAATTAGAGAAATAGCGTCACTTCTGACGTCATATACTGCAAGTGAGTGCAAATAAATCAAACAAATATGTGAAAAATATATTTTATATCAACTCTTCTAAATTATAACATAACATTTTATTGTACCCGAAACACTTTAAAAAATGGTGAATTATGGGGGCCAAATATAACTCTTATCATATATAGTTTTTTTTACCCGTAATAACGAGATCTTTTCTCGTAATTACGAGATAATTAACTCGTTATAACGAGATCTTTTCTCGTTATTACGAGATCTTTTCTCGTAATAACGAGATAATCAACTCGTAATACCGAGATAATTAACTCGTAATTACGAGATCTTTTCTCGTAATTACGAGATAGTTAACTCGTAATAACAAGAAAAAATCTCGTAATAACGAGATAAAATATTTTTTTATTCGGCCCTATTCGTCTTCCGTACGTACCAGTTCAAAAAATATCAAATTTTTCCCTTGTATTTAAAGTTTACGTTAAACCAAATATTCTGTCGTAGTATTTTGTCAATAGTATCAACGTTATTTGAAGTTTTACAATCATTAAATGCAGTTATTTGTAGAATTGTGAAAGTCCTTTCAGACTATTTAAATCAAAAATGTTTGTTACATTTGATTCTAAAATATAGTCGATTTTAATCTCATTATTTGCTAAAGACGGATTTCAAAATTTACTTGAATTGCTCTTATTTTGTTTAAGTTTTGATATCGATATCCAAGCTGCTTTAGTAGCTTTAATTTTGATTTCTGGATCAATTATTCCTATACCCCCATCTTTTATTTTTCGAATTAATGTGTGCCTCTTGAAATTTTGGGGCAAATGACGTTTAAGAGTTAATAATTGAATTATAATAAATTATTTGATAATGATATAGACAAACTATTAATCATTGAATTCATATCATGTTTAAGTCATATGAATCATAATTCGATGTTTTTAGATTTATTTTAACATTGATTGATTTCCAATTTTTTATCAAAAAGATGAATCTAAGGTAGGCGTCAAACAATACCCTATATCAGTTCTTTTGAGTCTTTACAACGTATCTAAAAGTACATTTAGATACTTATCAACTATAATTGTGATTAATAATGAGTATTGTCTTTGCAATGGCCAAAATTATCGAATGCGTTATTGAAGGTTGTTAATTCAACTGAAATCTTTTAGTTTTGTTAATACATGTAGTACTTTATATGTACTTTTGCTGCTGATTTTTTACAAAAGATACACAAAAATGATCTTGTAAAATTTTAAACTGTTTCAATTTGAAGTTGATTCGCCTAACCGTTTGACCTGTAGTAGGTTTGACAACTAAGCGGGCACCTTGCAAATATTTATAGATATAAAGGTGTCAAGATTTAAAGCTAGAACGTGTAGGGTGATTTCTTGGCGGTCATAAAACCTGCATTTAAGTGAGAAACAACTCAGTCAAGTGTGGAGTGAAACACTCACAGATTGATGTAGTCATCATTGTCATTCCATTCAAAGTTCGTTATCTTGTTCCCATCGAGTTTTCCAAACGCATAGATGATGTGGGTACACAGGTTGGGGTCGATGTCCTTGGGCATGAACTTGCCCACTCCGTTTCTGTACTGTGCCCAGTTGGTATAGTAACAAACCATGATGTACTCTGCCAGACCTACAAACGAGACACAATCCAGGGCATGCATTGGAATTTATTCGTTTAACCAACTCTTAACAATTCTAAAAGATTTGCTTCTGAAATAATTTTTAAAGATCTGAAACAATTTCGTTAATTCACAAATGGTTTAATTGTATGGCTAGATTAATTATAACGTGCTAGTGTCATCAGTGCATGCATGCGCACCCCTGTTACTCATTTCGTTACACTTTTATCGTAGAAATCATCTTATATTCATAGTACTGAAAACATTTGATTTGATTTTATTCCACAAACTACCAGTCATCTATGAATCGCCCTACTAAAGGACCGGTAAAGTGCCTCAATTTCATAAAATTGAAATCCGATTTTATTGAATAAAGGTCATAATGAAATCAAACTTCACGTACTAGAAGGTACTTAGAGATAACATAACCGCATATTATTTTGCAATACTACTGACCAAATGAAATATCATATACTATATATATAATTGTAAAATGGATCTATATGTCATAGAAATATTAATCAGAAAATCTTGTTGTAACACAGATCAAATAGGCATAAAATGAAATTTTTCCATAAAAAGATTCTCTGGCCTAAAAAATCAAACCTGTACATTGAATGTATGTTTATTTGAAAAAAAAAATCTAACGGGACACATAGTTATTGCCTCATTTTTAAAAATTTGACCTATGTATTTAGTTTTTAGTATTTTTTTTAATTTTCTTTTTTTTTTTGGACCGGGTCTAATGTGGGAGATCAGTTCGTTCAAAATTCATTTTTCTATGTGATATTTTGATAAACGCCGCTTTTTACGAATGAATAAGGACCCAGCCCCCTCCCCGATATCAAACTTCTGAAGAAAAGCCTGAACTTTGAAACTTAGATATACAATGTAGCATGTTCAAATCAGTAACAGGATGCCGATTTTTCATTTTTATACATGCTAGTTTCTTCATATGTAAATCCGACAACTCGATTTTGTTTGTACACCACCAACACTCCCAATTATTGAAACGCGATGAAACGGGTTAATTATTTGGGTATTTTTAATTTTCTACAGAAGATTTCTAATATTCTTAGTTCATTTTCTACAGAATATATCTCGCTTATCAGAAGGTCATTCCACCTTAAGATGTAATGAACTATTTACATTTTTGTACTTCATTCCAGACTGATCTTATCGATTTTTGATCGAACTTTGTGATTGGTCCGAGTATGGCCCGAGGGAGGAAACTATCGTAACAACATTCTCACCATGTTGTATTAAAGGAAAGCGTTACAACGAGGATGATTAAATGCAAACAAAATTGTTGTTCAGTGATTACAATAATTGAACAAAGAGTTATAGAGTTATTCCAAAGAAAATGTTTTAGATATAATGTAATATTTCATTAAGCGACTAAACCTTTTGAACTAAAATATTTGACAGATTTTGCTAATTTTTCAATTTTAAAACATTTCTACATCTATCTTTATTCACAAACTTGAATTACAATTTTCCATCTATCTAAAGAGATCGAATTTGTAAGTATATTTAGTATTTTATTATTCCTGGACAGCGAAGATGATAATTTTTAGAAATTATGATTTTTTAAGGAAAAAGTAACTTTCTATATTTTTGGTTCTCCCTTTATTTATTAGTCTATAGAGTGATAAAAATCAGACCTACCTATGCTTGCCAGGGAGCAAACCAGCAGAGTGGTCACCAAGTGTTTAAACCCAGCCATAATTTTCCGCTGTCCAGTTCACCACTGCTTTGGTGTATCACCTGTGTCGGTCGTGTTTATATACACCCGTTCACTCTCGGTAATTTTCGTCAACCTCCGGGCTACTTTGATTACGATCACATCCGCAACATGCGAAAATTTATCATCAGAAATCGAGAAGAACAATATCTATACGTCACACCCCTGTAATATCGGCCGGGGCAATATTTTCATTTATCTAACTTACCGTGAAAATAAATTAAATATTTCCTAAAATAGAGAGCAAAAGTGTTTAGATTTAAAGACCATCAATTCTGAATTTGACCGAACCTACGCAATAAATGCTCATGAACTGGGGGATTGTACGGTGTTTTTATTTTCATTGTTCAAATACTGCTTTGGGCTTTTTAAAGTTTTTTTTCTTTAATAGAAAAATAACAGAAAAAGGTTTCTACAACTGGAAGATACGTGAACAAAGACGAGAAAGAGGGAACGCAGAAGAAAAATGTAGAAAATAACAGGAGAAAGAAAGAATGAAGAAGAGAAAACAAAGATTATATATTTTTTATCATCTGGATGTTGACGATGAGTATCACTTTATTTTTAAATATTCGATGTACCATGAATATAGAAAACTGTACATCAAAAAATATTATTGGTATAAACCAAGTATGTATAAATTATTACAATTATTGTCAACTGAAAATACTACTGAGTTAAGTAATTTAGGAAAATATCTTCAGAAAGCAAAAACACTCAGAAATTTGTTGGTAATAAATAAATAGTCAATACTTTGATGCATTTAATACGTATATTGCTACATATTATGTCTTACATTGTATATATATGATGTATTCTTTGTATCTGATGAGCCATTTGGCTTAAGGAATAAATAAATTGAAACTGAAAACTGGGACACCCCTTGAAGCGGTTAATTCTAAAGTTTAATAATTATTTGATTCTAATCTTAATCATCTATATGCTTCATTTCAAAATTTAATTACAATATTAGAATATTTTGGACGATTTTTACGTTATTTCATTGTATAGCCTCCGAGATTGAATGTTGATTTTTATCTACCGGTATTTCTAAAATTAGTTGTAAATCAAAATATCTGTAAACACGCTTCAGTTAAAATCAGTACAGGAGAGAGCGATAGCTTTAAAATATTTTATCAAATGTTGTTTCTTTAATTATTTGTAAACAAAAACGTAATTTTCGTTATTATGTAATTCTAAAACTGTGTAGACCCATAAGGAAATTGGACCAAAGTTACGAGTAACGAGCATTGTCTAAACCATTACCAACATAACAACATAATACGTGTAAGGAAGGGGTGATACCAAACTCGAGACATGTGATACCTGTACCTTGTATATTTCAAATACATCATATCCACGTTATGATAAGTAGGTACGAAATTCTAAGACTTGATTAATAACTGGTGTTTTACATGTATGATCCACTTACTTCCACATATGATGTTTATTTTTTAAATATATTAAATTTACACTCCTTTTCACTTATAAAATATGTATGACGTCATTGCAGTTCTAAATACTCTAACTTGCATCTTATGAAATGAACTTTTTCCTGTAAACGTTGGCTTTTTTCTTTAACAAAAATCGCTGCTGCATCTCTAGCTTACAAGATCAAGTTGTCGCAAAAAAATATATTATCAAACAATGATATATAGGTTACTTTATATAGAACATATTCCATGAAAAAGTGCTAACTTAAGACTGAAAAAAAAATGTACGGAATATATGAGCGTGTTTCTGTGAATGTACGTACACAGAAGCCGTAGTTTTAAGAGCAAATCTTCGAATGTCATTCACAAGCAATAAAAATGGCGAAAACCTAAACACTTCGCTCTTCACACATCATAAAATAACAGTTAATGAAAAAGAATTGGCAATGGCTATCCCTTACTGTTATTAAGGGACAAGAAATTCAGCCATCTCAATCTTTTCAGCGAGATTCAAGCACAAACGAGAAGGATATATAATGAACTCAACCAAATCTAATGTCAACTTGAAAAGAAATTTGTACCTCCTGCTGTAGATTTTCCACTGAGTCGTCTAATCGAATGTGGTTCAACTGAATATTGAGGTTTTAAATGCAAAATGTTCTGGGGAAGTAAGAACAAGTAAGAAGAAGTAAAAGATTTTGGAAAATTTCCAAAAAGATTTTTCTAATTCTAAATTATAGCAAAATAACATTGATTCCAAACATAATTATGATATGCTATAGTTTGCACGGCTTAAAAAAACCCGAATGCATTAATCATATAGACAGAGATCGGATATTCTCTTAAAAGCAATGCAATAAAACGCAATGGCTGATATATGTACATTTACAACAAGAACATGGTTATGAATTTTTGGTTTATACATAGAATTGATATTCTGATTTTACCAGACATAGCATTAATACTAGTGGTTTTGTTGGATGATAAGCCCGTTGTTGTCATCGTAATGGTTTTGATAGTGAATTCTTTCCGTAAAACTTCATTTTCTGTAACATAGCTCACCTTTCTGAAAAATGTTTACGTTTTCTGGATCAGATTTTTATAAGTTAAATCTTTTTTTAAAGAAGCTAGAAAGACAATGTAAAAATTAATCGGTAGATCTCAAAAAAGGATATAATATCTACGTCACATCCCTGTAATATCGGCCTGGGCAATATTATATAAATAGTGCCTGTTTGGGAGGGTAATTGACAACCAGAGGAAACCATTGTAAACCGACGCGAAATAAACAGACACTATTTATTTTATTATATTGAATGTCTTAATTTTAGAGAATTTTTTACTGCTTTTATATAGACATGACGTGAATTCTACGGCGAACCGTACGCGCATAATTTACGCGCATGTAACAATTCGTTGTGTTACCCGTTGCTAAGTGAGTTGCTAACGCTGATGGTAATAGAACTGATTCTCAACTGCCTCTAAACCAATCAGATTTCAGTATTTAACATGAAAGTATAATAAATATAGGATCTCTCATGATTTGCGATGGTATATGATTTTTATCCAACGAGTTGTGTGTTTTCTATCCCCGAGCCTTGGCGAGGGGATAGAAAACACACAACGAGTTGGATAAAAATCATATACCATCGTAAATCATGAGAGATTCTTTTTATCACATGTTTTACCAAGTATTTTGTTAATCTCAACTTTTTCTGTAAAAATTGTAATTGTGAGCCACACAACACATTATTTACAACACGTCAACAACGTTACGCATGGAAAAAAAAGTTCCTTGAAGTTTAACAAACAGACATTTCATTTTCGATTATTTTTTTATGAATTCATGAAAAATAACTGAAACAACATTATATGTTTCAAATTTACATCTCAACACCCCTCAACTGAATTAATTATTTACTTTTTCATTCTACGTCAATCAACCGCCTAAACCTACGTAATGATTAACTATGACGTCACGTGGCGTAAGAACACACAGTGGAATATCAAAAATTTATCCCATGAGTGATATCCACCGTATATTGGGATAAACATGTGATAATATTATTTCTCTAACCGTGAAAATAACTATTTCCTAATATAGAGAGCAAAAGTGTTTAGATTTAATGAACGTCACTATTGAATTTGACCGAACCTACGCGATAGATGGTGATGAACTGGGGAACTGTACGGTGTTTTTATTTTCAATGTTCAAATACTGCTTTGTGCGTTTCGAAAGTTCTTTTTCTCATAGAGAACGAACACAGCACAAGGATTCTGTAACTGGAAGTTAATCGTACAAAGACGAGAAAGAGATAACGGAGTTATTGAATTACCATGTAATTTGTTTTATGTTTGATAAAATCACAACGACCCTTTTTACAAACGTCCCTCTGACATGTCGGCAATAGTTGGTCGACCACCATTAAATAAAAAAAGACAGTGTAACTATGCTACATCTCATTGACAATGTCTTAATCATATCATACATTTTATTGAATCCCACCACAGACTTACTGGAGTCACGGATTTAACCGTATCGTGAAGTTTTACTGTGACTTTACTCTTTAATCATCAAGCAATAAGTGCAGACCAAGCGTGACATAAAGACGTATATTTATAAGCAGGATGTTTTAAAGTATATCTAATTAGACATGAGAAACTTTTAGTGCCTCTGCACTTCATTGGTCGGTACTACATGTACAATGTAGCAATGTAAGGCTGATAACAAACAAACAATTTTTAATAATTGTGTAGCTATACTATACTTGTAAACCAATATATATATATATATATATATATATATATATATATATATATATATATATATATATATATATATATATATTTATGAATTTGTTTTTCTTTAAAAAGGGGTACTATACTTTGTCCGAAGATATTTATGCCGCATGAGAAAGAGCAGGCTAGGATAGTCTGATTTCATGGGGAAAGAAACGACAACACACCTATAAATTTCACCAAACTGTTATATCACGTACAGAATTCACATTAATAAAAAAGATACTAAAATAAGATATTTTCCAATAATATCATTTGAATGTTTAAATGACCGTTTTTCATTTGTTGTCATATAATTGTGATTACTCCCCTACCGGAATAGACGGAGGGGAGTGAAGTCTTTATCGCTGTCGGTCACTCTGTCCCAACTTCGTTTTCCATACGTTTTTTCCGTTATGGCTTGTCGAATTTATTTGAAACTTGCTGTGCAGATTTATCATGAGAAACTACAGATCAATTTTGAGTTCATTAGATTGATTAACAGATGATGAATAAATTAAATCAAAACGTTTCGTTATTTTTTTTTATTTTTTTTTTTTTTGGTTTGTTGATTTTTTACCCATTTTATAAAAGTATTTTATTTGCGGACTATCTTTAAAGACAATAATTTTATAACTGTAGATGTGTTAGTTTTTTGCTCTTACCCATCAAACCAAGAGTATCAAATTCTCTACGATCATGACTAACTTACAATGTACTTGACATTATGAAACATAGAAGATAATATGAATATTAAAATCTCTACCTTTCGTTACTTAAGATCGCTGAAACGTTTTTTTTTCTCAATATGCAGGAGGAATAAAAATATGGAAGTTAATTTTAACTGCATTATTTTACAGGAAAAATTTATACCCTGTTGATATCACGACTAAATGCAAGTTAACAAATGTCTTCCATCGGACATAATTTGGCTTTTCATTGGTATAATTTCCATCTACATGTACATAAAACTAAAGAAAATTGAGGACAACAACATGGTTTTTAATATATTTGATAAAAAGGACGATCTTTTTTTTATACAAAGACTTTAAGATATACAACGAATCTAAAATAGAGCAAAACAATACCAATATCAATTAGTGGCAAGACTAAAAATATGCAAAATATTGCACTCTATGGTATAATGTAAATGTAAAAACAACAATTAAATTATGTTTTAATGAATTCCGCAGTGTTAAACATAATAATATTTTTAAAAATACTATACTAGTATTTAGGACATTGAAATTGCTAGGAAGAATATCAATAAATACATGTATGTGTACAATGTAAGATGATGAGAATATGGCGAAAGTTGACACCCAGTATTTATTGGTGTAATGTTCAGTGAAGAGTTGTCTGCCTTGGAATAGACAGAGGTGGTTGTTTTAGGTATCGTTACCACAATAGATGAACAGTTCACATTAGAAGCCCAGTCACACTGCGACATAACGATATTGAACTCCAGATCAGTGGGACAGTTCCGTACGAATGTCTTCCCGTTTACACACTGTATGTACTTTGAACAGTCTGACAGATATCTGTAGCGGCCGTCGTCTTCGTGGCCACAATCCACATCTGGACAACGAATAAAATTAAGAATTTTTAAAACAAAGCGTAAGTAATAGATAATGACCTGTACTTATTTACATTTTCCAGCGTCTTTGTCTGTGATAACATTTGAATCAATTTTGTAATCATGTATTGTCCAATACATTTCATCAATGACTATTTTAATATTTAAATTTTACAATAGCTGTAAACAATGTAAATATATGTTATAAGGAATGATTCTTTGAATATTATGGGGTGATCAAATACAATTGGGTGTGATCAAATGCAATTTGGTCACCCCCAACTGCATTTGATCAACTCATGATATTCAAAGAATGATTCTCAAATACAAGCTTTTTTCAGAAAAAATGGTGTTTAATATAATGGCCCGAATACCTATATAACAACATATTTTAAAACTGACAAAAACTATGTGGGTATTATTACCTAGGGACGTTATTCCGTCGTGACCACTCCCTCCGCCCCCGCTGTCCGGAGTTTTCCCGCCATCACCTGTGGGTGGTGGGTAAGGAGACCTAGTTGTTGTCCCCACGGTGGAGAGAGGGATATGTGTGGACGGTGGGGTGAGAGAAATGCCCGACTCTGACGCCAGCAGTGTATCGGTCATCACTCTACTGATCGGGTATTTCCCGTACCCACAGATGTTGTTAAAATCATCAAAGTCCAGGGCCCAAATCATGGCGCCACCTAACTGTTTCCTTATTACAAGGTCGTTAACCTAAAATTATTGCGATATGAATAATATTACAAAATGGTAACGACATGTATACAAGAGAATTTCCCCCTCGAAATATAAATTAGAGTATACACGTATCCTGATTAGGGGATGTCGTAGTTAATAGTGCCTCACTTTTGTATAGATGCTGAGTTGATCGTCAAACCCAACCCAAATGTTCTCCTGAACAAAAAAGGGCGTCTGTGCCTTCTCGTCTCTGTATGTTTCGCCGACTCTTTGAACTTGTCTCGCGCATATCTGATATAAAACACAATGCTTTGATAATCTACATGATATTTACATTTAAGTTGTAGGCAGCTGTTCTTTAGCCATAGTGACATTAATTTCAAATTGAAGAACGTACGTCATAATAAGGGAGAAACCCGTCCTCTGCGACGTATTTCCCCTGGGGTCCGGCCCCTGTGGCCGGTGCCCCTACTCCAAAGTTATTCTCATCTTGAAGTTTGAATGATCTTCCATACGTAGCCAATCCCAGAATTAGTTTTTCTTTTGGGGTCCCTTTCCTTAACCAATAATCGACAGCAAAAGCCTGGGAAAGAAATTGAAGAAAGGAAGTTAAACATTGTACACATGACATGGCAGACCTTTAACTATTTACTCTGAGAGCTTGAAATATAAATATAGTACTGTATAAAGATAAACAGATGCCTAAAGTCTGTGTGGTTAGTAAACTTTATTTCAAAATTATCTTTAGGGAAGCTTATTGTTTATTGCCAAAAAATGTAACCATGGTGTTTCACATAACAACCAAGTATCGTATCACTTTCTATTAAATCTATCATAAACCACAGCTTCTTCAACATTGTATGAGCTATAATTGCTGCTACAATGGTCAAGATGTATACTGTATGTATTTACAACAATAGAGTGGATACAAAACAACACGCCTGATATAGTTCTGAGGTATTATTGCATCTCCTGCAATGTAAATGTGTCAAGTATACACGCAATATGGAAAATTACAGGTTATGAATATTGTAGCAGAAGTAAAGCTATAGTTCTCACAGTATAGGCTTGCAATTATTCAACTTGGTAGCCACTAGCATAGCTCTGACTTTAAGATCGTAGTCCTACTCGAATGCATTTCCGAAAATATTTCATTATACTTACATTCAGTGTATATTTCCCCTTAGTTTGCATTGGAAATCTACGACTTTCAATTTCCTTTGAATACATTTAGCTTATTCATGCGCTATTAGCACAAATATAAACGAAGTACTAGTGTTTTGAGTATTTTCATTTTTGTAAATGTAAGATTAAATAAAATGTTCAATCTTACATAACCAATCTAATATGTACAGTACTTATAAAAAAATTATTAAATCATATCTACTCGTTAATAAAAAAGATTTTCTCTACAAAGTTTCTGGCGCTTTATTTTTACTCGCGGAAGCGAACTAAATAACATGTTAATATGGCTGTTCCCTGTATGTTTCATATCCCTGACTAAGAGAGTATATAATGGCTTTACAGCGACGATATACATAAATTTCATACAAATAGACATTAGAATGAAAATTAAAATAAGCATTGAATGTTTATTTTTGGATGTCGTCGGTCCTAAGCATACCAACTGGTGCAGACAAATTATCATACCGCACTTACGCGTGGTATTCAATTTGTCTGCACCGCTTGCTGTGTTATAGGACCGACGACATCCAAAAATAAGCATTCAATGCTTAAATAATATGAAATCGAGCGTACCACATTGTACTCGTCACTGGAATCAGCAGACGACCTGTACAGGGCGGCGTTGAATCCCGTAGTTTTTTCCCAACCGCCACGTAAGTCATACGCCATCAGAGATATAAAATCAAGATACCTACAAAACATATCGTTATCGTACCTTAATAAAAAGTAATTCAAACATGAATACACGTACTTTTGCCTATAAGTAAATTAACATTAAAACTTAAGGGAAAAAATATTTTTGCATAGGTGATTCAACTATGATATTTGTAGAATAACTTTCGCGATTCGCATTCATTATTCACTGACATTATTACATTCATCAAAATGCCATCAAAATAAAAAGCTTTCACGGAAAGCCCCCCCCCCCCCCCCCCGCAAAAAAAAAATCAAAACAAAATGGAGAACAAAACAGACACGTAGCATCAGGGGGCAGAGGGGGGTCACTTTTTGTCCCAGCAAAGATTTTTCTTAAATTGCTTGTGAAGATTTTATGGATGAGTCAAACAAGAGAAGAAAAAAGGGGAAGAAATATAAATTTATTAAGTAGTAGTCTTTTAGATGCTCTAAGCACGTGCTTATCTTGCAAGCGCTAAAATAAGGTAGCAAGAGACAATTTCGGATAATGTACATGTACCGTCAATATTTTTGTAAATTGCTGTACTTGAAGGCGTATAAATGTTGCTAAAATTCATGAAATGGTTTTTAATGATTATCATTAGCTAGAGGAATGTCTCATGTTGAAACTGGTATGCAATATGTAGGCCCCGAATGTTAAGTACATGAGAATCAGAAATAAAATGCGAATCATGAGAATCAGAAATAAAATGCGAAACACGCGGCTACAACTTTTGTGTTGACTTTGCACAGGGAAATCGCAAGTTCCAGACGGAAGGTAAAATAGCACGAAAAGTAGGTGGATGGGGCAGAGTAAACTATACACCGGTAAGTTTCTGACAAGTTAAGGTTCGACATGCACATGATACGGATTGTCAACCCTTTGAAGGGTGGGAGAGAAAATCACGAAAATGGGCGAAATGTGAAAAGGTCAAATTCGAAGAAAAACCACGATGTCGAAAAAAAAAACCGCATCATGACTAATAATTTTCTTCAAAAATTGGTAATAGGCCCTATAAGGAGTTAATATATGTTGAATGGGAAATGAGGAAATTCTAGTTGTAGAGTTCTGAAGACTCATATCCCCTGGATACAGTGTATTGTATCAAGAAAACTGTCCCATGTCACCTAAAATCATTATACAGATTTTCAACTGAATCTGTGGAGAGAGAAGAAGACGACTTCTGTCTGGGGTTTTTTAGTACACCGATTGTTTCTACATCAAAGCTTCTACACAATGCTGCAGCATATTCTACAAGAGTAAACTGTTGAAGCACTTAGCTTAAATAAATTAGCATATATAGTACTTATAAAATTGACAGATGAGAAGACAATTTTAATTTATAAACACACCCTAACAGCTATGAATTTTTCCAATTCAAAACCATACATTATCATCTCCAAATACAACAATGTTTTAAAACTATCTCTTTAATAATATTGAAATCAAAGTACCAGAAAATAATTTATATACAAATGTACTTTGATAGGTTCAAAGCGTTTGGATGTGATTTTTTTGGGGCTATTTATTTAAAGGTTCTTTATGGTATTTTATAATGTGAGCATTGGCAATGAAACATTTTCATTTGAAAAGTTGTTAAATTTTTTATTTTAAACAGACTTTTACCTAGATTTCAGAGCATTAGATATATTTTGCTATCACATTTGAAAGATAAACAATATCTCTATTTGTGTCACCGTTTTGACATAATCTATTTATAATCACAGCAATTACAATAAAACAGTCTTCTTTCTTCGAGTTCGTTGCACATTCAAACAATCACTTGGTGTCACCAGATAATTAATGAATTTCATTTCTAACTACTTAAAAGATAAAAAATATTTTAAATTTAATGGAAAAACTAATGCATGTCCATCAACTGTCGTGCCTCACGACGCCGATGTTAGTAAAATTCATTTTATTTATAGTATTGTCATTTTTTAGACATTCTTCTTTGTATAGCTTTTCATCAACCCTTCCGAACTATTTACAATTGCACAAGCAAAAGAAAAAATCAGTATCGTGCGCGACGTCACTGCCATTCGCTAGACGAGAATACTTTTGATCCATGACAACCATCAATTGAAAGTAAAAAGTTTTAATGGTCGTAAGAGATGATAATCAATATTTTTTAAATGAAGAAAGTATTCTGTTTGCAAACGAAAATTATCACACGAAAACAATAGCATCCTCCAGTAAGATGTGTTGGAGTTTTAAAGTTTAAAATATCTTTCTGTGCGTGTTTATCAATTTTCTTTCTTCTCCTTACTCCGACAATGTATATGTTTTTTCCTAGCACGCTTGCAGGTCGAAGTGATTCTTATGCCTTATCTCTACAATCTACTTCAATATCCAGTTCCTTGTCATTTCTTTCTTTTTTTAAATTTATTTTTTGCCTTCTATCTTTTTGTAAAAAAAAAAAAAAAGGACGTATTTGTTTGTTTGGTTGTGGATTTTAGAAGGAGGTTACTAAATCTTTGATTTGATTTTGATGAATGGTAAAACTGTCGATTCTTTTATCATTGTGAGGATATTTTTTCATAATCATATCTTTTTTTAAAATCTTGTTTAAGAGCGATTTGCACGCACCACGAACAATTGGTGTACGCATGTCGTATGTTTACTGTGCGTTCAATTTAGAATAATTTAACAAGAGCTTGGACTTTGGGTAGTTGTTTCAAACAGCAATGTGACGTAGGCCTTAAGTCTGTTTATTTCATTGCTAGCCACTGGGCCCTGGTTCTTTGGTTTTTAGCCGGGCTCTGCTGAAAGCAGAGTCCTGGCTATAGGCAGGCAAATCGCCAATGTTACTATAAATAGCACAAGTAAACAAAAAACCAAACAGCGTCAAGGTAAAGCTTCCGCTGTACCAAATAGTTACACAAAGAGCCACGTTTTGTCAAAAGTGTTGGCATTTTGTTTCTTTTTTTTTAAATTTCGAATGAATTGTCTATCTTTTTTAGTTTTCTTATTAAGAACGTGTTTTTAAAACATTACTATGCATTTTGGACACATACAATGCGCATGAATTTCCATGAACTACTTTGCTGCGCAATGAAGATATATAATGCGTGTTGCAAAATTCAAGGCAGCAACTGTTGAACTTTTTAATTTCTACTAGACAGACATATTTTTTGTTTATAGCCGCTTACAAAATTTGGTCGCTCTCTGATGCTTTGCCGACATTAAAAGCATGAGAGAGAGAGAGAGAAAGAGAGAGAGAGAGAGAATTTCAGTCTTTACTACACAATATGCATAAAGACACACCAAAAGAGCCCGGCTTTCAGTACTTCAGTACTTTGATTGAGCTAAGACTACGCAATCGATGCACATTTCGCTTGAAACTGCGTCTTTTTTAATTTGTTTTGGCGGAAGGAATAGATAATTACGCCCTACTGAAAGTCCAAGGTGAGCACAAGGAACTTGCAGTCAACGTACGTGTAACGCAAGGGACACGTGATATCTCCTTATGTCATTCGTGCATGTCAAATCGTACGTTCCTTAATTAAGTGAAGATCTCTTAAAGAAACAGCGGCGATTGTTGTGCATGTCCAACAGCAATCGTTCATGCATACAGGAAGCGGCGTACTTCCTTCCAAAATTGTAAGATGCACTTGCGGGTCTTGCAAGATTTTCATTAAAATTTGCCCGTAGATCACCCGTAGAAGCACATACGATCAGTTGTAACAAAGGCTTTAAAAGTGATATGGTAGACAGTTTGCCCCAGTTTTGTATTTACACCCACCCAGTAAATTCAAAATTTACAACACGACACTTGTACTACTCTATAAATGGGGGAACTAATCCTTCATGCAGTTCACTGATAGATATACCCCATACTTGGACATTTCCGGAATGTTGTATGCTGTGTCAGCCACGGATTTTCCTACACCGACCGCTGCAGTTAACAGAAGTCGACTTTTTCCGCTGGTTTTGGCTTCTTCTGTAAATGCTTCCAGAAGTTCCTGTTTTAATAAAAGAAAAAAAAGATACGAAAATATGTCGTCAATTTTTATTTTAGATGTCTAAAACTACAGAGTTTTGATTAATTCAAATAATTTTACAACAATCCTTCAATCTTTCGAGTATCATGCTGACTTTTATAGTGACTGTTAATCGTTAATCGTGAAATATCTTTTAACATTATTTAATAAGTTATACCTTTAACAAAATAGGAAAGTTATTGAAATCCTCTGGAACCCCACCACGGTTGGCGGGATATTCCCAATCCATATCGAGGCCGTCAAAGTCGTACTTCCTGAGCCAAGATATGGAGGCATTGATAAAAGTTCGTCTGTTTTCGGGAGAGGCAGCCATGTCTGAGTACGGCTTACTTCCGGCCGTCCATCCTCCCATTGCAAGCAGAGTTTTCAGTCCTGTGTTATTTCTTTTGAAGGCGTTCACTTCAACATACCTTCAAATAAGATTTTTAGAGATGCTTTCAAGTTTTTGAAGTCACAGACAAAATTCAACCATCTGTGCATTATGTTAATGTTTACTTACTAAATGACATTATTTTGAAGAAATCTTGCGTTATGTTATAAAATGAAAACAGATTAAGAGATTCGTCCCTTTTTCAACTGGATTAAAAATGTAAGAAATGTTTAGATATGGAAAAATTAGTTTCCCTTTTTTAATTGTTTTGTTTGGTAGATGTATTCTTTCTTTTTTACTGTAGTTTTTTGTTTTTTAAATTTTGGTTTGTTAATTTGTTATTTTTTTTTAAATCTCGACTTTCTAAAACACTCTACATTTATGTGACTGTTACCTTGTTTCGTCGTTCCATTCAAAGTTGGTAATACCATTGTCTTCCAGCTTCCCAAATGCGTATATGATGTGTGTACACAGAGAAGGGTCGATGTGGCTGGGTTCAAATTTAGCGATTCCATTTCTGTATTGAGCCCAGTTGGTGTAATAGCACACTCGTTTGTACTTCATGGCAGCTGAAACAGAATGTTGCGTGAGAAGTACAAATAGTTGTACCGTAGATTGTTGGGCATAACTATACTAGTACTTGTGTAACAACATACGATGTAAAAATAAATCAAAAACAAATAAACAATGCACATCTTATCATATCAATACTTTATATCATAATAATATCTGTAAAAATTGCAGAAATCAACGGTTTGTGTAGGCTTTGACATAAATGCATATGTGTTATAATTTGTCCTTTTTTATTCATATTAATTGAGAGTTGTTTAAAATAAAAATGTAGATGGTCAAATCTGTTCAAGTGACACTATTTGCTTGATGTGTACAGAAATATTAGCATTAATAATTTAAATAAGATATTATCAAAGTCAATGCGAAAAAGGGACCTGGAAGATTACCTAACTATTTTTTAATAAACGTAAAAAAAAAGAAAGATAAAGGTCACAGCAATAGACATGGAGTTATGGAATGTCGCCATGGCCGCCGTACAAGTAAATCTCTCGTAGGACGCAACGGATTAAGTCAAGAATGTCAAGATAGAACAACGTCATTTTCATTCCGTTGCGCAAATTGTTGCGGGGGGGATATGTCATTCGCTTATTAAGTTCCTGTGGGTGTGTCAGTGTGTGGGTGTCCACGTGTTGATATTCAAAGTTGAATAAAACCTCACTATCAATCAAATGAAACACTTCTCATTCGTTGTAATAAGTAAAACCCCAATTAACAAACTAGTAACCTTGAATCGATGCATACATGTGTGCAAATAAGGCCTTATTTTACGATTACTTTGATCTGAGCTTACTTTGTAAATGTTTGTATTGCAATACATTTGAAGAGCGATAACTATTGCGACGGGACTCTTAGCTTGTCAGTATTTTACAATATACATGTAATATGAAAATCTCGCGCGATTACAATATCTTAATTTTGCCCACAATTGCCTTAGGACAGGACCCCCCCCCCCCCTTTTAGACCCTCGGGGTAGTTGACGCTTTTTTGAAATTCCTGATTGTCCTGTACACAGTATGTTCCATATATCATCTTTGTACTGCGATAATATCACCCCGCGCTTGTTGGATTTATTAAGCGGATAATAATTTTATAACTTCTTTAAAGTGTTCTTGGATACAAAGACTAGTGCAGGGGGGACAATCTTGGTTGAGTATTTTTAAAGCAGTGTTTGGGAATATTGTGTCTGGATTTTTGGATTTTGGTGATGCTTTTATTGAAAATCTTTTGAACAACTGTACCAACACTTTTTGGAGAGATGTTCTTAGGTCATGGCTTATTGTATTGAATACACATTTTAACCAAAGTCGAATTTCAAATGATTACATAACATATGCTCCAGTTTGGTTTAATTCTAAAATTAAGGTGGATAATAAGTCTGTGTTTTATAAAGACTGGTACAGAAGAGGTGTTAAAATTGTGAAAGACTTTTTATATGAAAATGGATCATTTCTATTAAAATCTGATTTTGAAAAGAAATTCAATTTTGAAATATGTTTTATGCAATACAACAGTATGATCAGTGCTGTAGCAAAGTTTGTAAAAGGTTCAAAGTTCTGTAAGGAAACCTACAGCCATAGCATTGGTCCTTTTGTTCCTTTTCATTGTGTTGAAATTCTTTTATACAAGAAATGTACCAAGCATATTTACAAACTAATTAATACTAATACAGTAGGTATTTTACCAACATCAATTAGAAGATGGAATTCCACTATTGTACAAAGAGGATATCCTGAATTGATTTTACAGGATGTGTTTAAAATATGTTTCAAGGTCACTAAAGACTCCTCTATACAATGGTTACAATATAGAACATTACATAGACTTCTTCCAGTTAAAGCATACTTGAAAAAGCTAAAATTAGTTGATAATGACACATGTACTTTCTGCAAGAGTGAAGTTGAAACCATTGAACATATTTTCACATCTTGTCCTACTGTACTTGCTATCTGGAATAGTTTGAGTATGCATATTTACAATACTGTCTCGAAGAGAGTTGGTTTTAATGTAATCAATATATTATTCGGAGAGGCTCCTCTCTAAAAGTCAAATTTAGTCATTAACTTTCTAACTTTATTTACCAAACAGCATATTTTTCAATGTCTTTGTAATAAAAAAAAACCCAAACATTGCTGGACTAATGTGTCATTTACTTTATAGATATGAAATTGAAAGTTGTCTAGCAATTAGAAATTCTTCTTTTTACAAACATAATACAATATGGTCTGAATGGAAAAATCTTTTCTGTAATGATTAATATATACAAGATCTAGAGCAGAAGTCATATAGTTTCTTTTTCCTGATTGTATCAACTTTATAGTATAATTACTTATAATCTATGGTGTGTTTGTGTATGTATGAATGTGAAAAATGTAATTACAAAAAATTGCAAATAAAAAAAAAAAAGAAAAAAAAAAAGCGGATACATGTTTTATATCCCGGGGTTTAAATCGGGGTGGGGATGGGGGTAGGATGGGGATAGGGTGGGGGGGGGGGGGTCTTGGTCCTGTCCTGTCATGTGATCTTAGCCTTGTGATTACATTAATTAAAATTTAAATTCTTTAGAAATTGTATTTCTGCGGATACATGCATGTACCAATATACAAGGACCACGTGTCATTGAACAGCAATCAATTCTTACTGGTGACATATACGAAAACAAAATTTCAACATAAATTGCTGTCAGGTTCTTCAATGGATACGGAAGTTAAAAGCTTCATGCGCATGTCGCGAATAAAATTTGATAAGTCGTCCTTTGTTTTATTTTTGTGAAAAAAAAAGCAACTGGAGGTTTCTCACACAAAACTTAATGTTTCAAGGTACAATACCTACTATTATTTAACTCTGATATAAGAGTACACGTACGAGTATCATCAGTGAAACCGATACATCTGTATTTCCTACTGACATCAGATAGTGCAAGTATCAATTTGCAAAAAAAAAGGAAAAATAAAAATGTTTCATTTACTCATTTACATGTACATAAAACTATCATAATTGCGGAATAATAAAGTTTTCCGGTTAGCGATCAGTGAACAAGTTTCTTACTGTATTCCTTAATGGACAAAACTGGTGATGGGCATTGTGGGATATAAATCATAACCCATGCATTTAACTATTTATAGCATTATCTACTTGATAATTGATTCACCGGTATAAATATTCTATGATTAATGTATCTTCATTTTACCGTAGATAGATGAATATTAAGTACATGTCTTATTAATTCTAAATAAATTTACCACAAAATCCTTCTGAAACAATTAAAAACAAAAATCAATTTTTATCAAAGAAAATAAAAATAGTGAGGATTACATGGGATTTATAAACAGCGTGCCCCCTCCCCCCCCTCTCTCTCTCTCTCTCTCTCTCTCTCTCTCTCTCTCTCTCTCTCTCTCTCTCTCTCTCTCTCTCGTTGTTGAACTGGACTGCTGGTGATCTTGTGTTTATAAACTTGTACATGAGTAGTTATCAAGGAATCTATAATGTAGCTTCCAGTGATGGATTAATAAAACTTACCTGTGTGACAAAGGTAGGTCAGATAAATGAAGGTAAATAAAAGCCGCGCCATTTTCGATACTAGCTGGATAAAATCACTCGTCACAAAACATGCCTTTGTTAACATTGCAGAAACACTCTGTAGGTAAATGATTTTTCCTCATGCTGCCTGTATTTTCTGAGAACAACTCTGTACAAGGTAGCAGCTTTAAGTCTCTCTGAAAGAAATTTTCAACAAAGTCACGTGGGTTTGATCTCTCTCCGACCAGAATTAGGTGTGTGTCTATCCAAAGAGGCGTAGATTATGACTTTTATATCCCTGGCGATTAGAGATTTCGGGGGTTTTGTTTAAACAAGATGGTCATTATATTTTCATTCATCCCACTGGTGGCCATTCGCAATAAATAAACACGATGATCCTACATAAGAGACTGTTTCCTGTTAAAACATACCGCGCGGGGTGAGTTATACAGTAGCAATGTTTCCATATATGTGCGCGTATACTCACACGGACACGTAACTTCTCATACTGAAAATCACCAAATTAAATCATTATTTTTCTAGAAGATTTATTCCGGTTTGAACTTGAACGGCGTCATCCCGTGTTATATGTATGCATAGGTTAAACATGCATGGATCATTTAGACAATGCACTGTTCGTATAATTTAATGATTTCTCAAACGTTGACTTTTCTCTTAAAATAGTAATTAAACTTTAGATAAAAAAAAATTAAAACTTAAACTTTAGATAAAAAAATCAAAACCTAATCTTTTAAATTAAAAAGATTGAATTTAATTGTATTTTTCACGTCGCTCTTTCTCTAAGAGAGGTGTTTTAGGGGTTTGTTGTTGTTGGAATGGGGGGGAGGGGGTAGGGAGGAAGGGGGTACTGCTTTTTCCCTTTACATTATTTCGCTGTAAGTATGGATGTCAGCGGGGGGGGGGGGGGGGTATTATGATAACCCAGGATGCGATGTCCGATGCTTTTTAATTAAATCGCAATTCATGGATATGAAGTGAACAATGTAATGAATTTGATCAGATGAATGATTTTATAATAATCATATGTTAATATATTTGATAATCCATGCAAAAGAAATGTTAAAGCTAGCAAATGTTTGCTTATCATTTGTGTAACGTTTTCACGTGCACGTGCTACATTATATAAATAGTGCCTGTTTGGGAGGGTAACGGTTGAAATTGACACCCCGAGGAAACCATTGTCAACAGACGCGAAGCGGAGGTTGACAATGGTTTTCGAGAGGTGTCAACTTCAACTGTTATCCTCCCAAACAGGCACTATTTATTTTATTATACTGAATGTCTTAATTTTAGAGATTTTTTTCACTGCTTTTATATAGAAATGAAGTGAATTCCACGGCGAACCGTACGCGCATAATTTACGCGCATGTAACAATTCGTTGTGTTACCCGTTGTTAAGTGTGTTGCTAACGCTGAGGGTAATAGAACGGATTATCAACTGTGTCTAAACCGATCAGATCTCAGTATTTAACATAAAAGTATAATAATGTACATTGTTATACTTTCATGTTAAATACTGAAATCTGATTGGTTAAGACGCAGTTAATAATATTTATTGTTATACTTTCATGTTAAATACTGAAATCTGATTGGTTAAGACGCAGTTAATAATATTTACTATTACCCTCAGCGTTAGCAACGCACTTGGCAACGGGCAAAAATGTTACATGCGCGAAAATTATGCGCGTACGGTTCGCTGTAGAATTCACGTTATTCCTATATAAAAGCAGTAACATTTTCTTAAAAATTTTAAAAAAGACATTCAGTAAAACAAAATAAATAGTGCCTGTTTGGGAGGATAACAGTTGAAATTGACACCCCTCGAAAACCATTGTCAACCTCCGCTTCGCGTCGGTTGACATGGTTTTCTCGGGGTGTCAATTTCAACTGTTACCCTCCCAAACAGGCACTATTTATATAATACTGAATGTCTTAATTTTAGAGAACTTTTTACTACTTTTATATAGAAGTGACATGAATTCTACGGCGAACCGTACGCGCATGATTTACGCGCATGTAACAAATTCGTTGTGTTACCCGTTGCTAAGTGTGTTGCTAACGCAGGGGTTAATAGAATGGATTATCAACTGCGTCTAAACCAATCAGATTTCAGTATTTAACATGAAAGTATAATAATTGAAGTTGACACCCCGAGAAAACCATTGTCAACCGACGCGAAGCGGAGGTTGACAATGGTTTTCGAGGGGTGTCAATTTCAACTGGAACCCTCCTAAATAGGCACTATTTATTTTGTTATACTGAATGTCTTAATTTTAAAGAAATTTTTACTGATATTATATAGGAATGACGTGAATTCTACGACGAACCATACGCGCGTAGTTTGCGCCCATGTAACATTTCGTTGTGATACCCGTTGACAAGCGTGTTGCTAACGCTGAGGGTAATAGAACGAATTGTGAACTGCTTCTAAACCAATGAGATATCAGTATTTAACATGAAAGTATAATATACCCCTATAAATATTTTTATGTATAGTTTTTATTAACAAAAAAAAACAACAAAACGAATGTTTATTCAGCCTGTCGGCTACGTTACAGCCAATTGACATTCGTCCGATCTCGGTGGAACGGAAATAGCCGAACAGCTTTTCTAGAGAAATTATAACGTGGGCTATATATTTTCTGCAATGCTCTCTACGTTCATACACAAGTACATAAGTACCCATTTGAACCACCAAATAATGAATTTAATTTATTCACCTGCTTGGAGTCTTGGACATTATAAATAAACAGTTGTCATGCTATTTTCTTAGATATAATTTGATGCAATTTACCCAGTTGGTGAATATGAATAGTATATTAGCTTGGCCACCTGTTCTATAAGTCCTGAAGAGCAAGATTTTATCTTTCAATTTTATTTCTCCAAAGACAATTAACTCATCTATTAATACGTACACACAAATTGGGTCTTTTTGAAAGCAGTATTTATCTACATACAGAAGAAATGTCATAATTCAAACATTACAGTGTGATGTGGGTATAACTTGGGAAAATGTACAATGTTTCGATCGGTTTTAAAATTCAATATAAACTTATCTTTCTAATTCAGAAAATGTACAAGACAGAAAACCTTGTGTGATTTTTGTTCAAAGAATGCAAAGTTTCGTACAGAGAATTGCAGTCTGAAAATAAGAAATATTACATTTTATGGTATACATGTATTAACAACAGTAAAATAAAGGATAGGGGCGTACAAGGGGTCAGTTATTTTTCTCCCACTTGGACCAATAAATAAATCTTTTAATTTTCTTCAATTTTCTCTAAAGCATTTATATTCGGCTTGTATACATTGTTTTTTATTCTATAAATTTCGCAATGCATGTCATTAAATTGCTTTCATTTTGTAAACACAGGAGGTACTGTATAGGTTTCCAAAATAAACAACATTAAATCTTGACCATTTTATACTGTGCTAAATTGCAAAGTTATGGTATGAATATTCATTCTTTATTACTTATGTATAAAAGTGGGGGTCTTAACCAAGTATAAGTCAAAATCTGTGGTTTTCACAAAAACCTTTTAACTCCATTAATAATTGTCAAACTATTAAAGTTATCTACAGAGGTTGATATTTGTCATCGTAGCCCAGTGTGATAGTTGGCGTATTGTAGATACATGTACTTCCTGAGAAGGTGTTCGAAGCATAGAGGGCGTTTTCTTTTTAATTTCTGCGCTTTATCTTCTTTAAGATAAATCATTTTTAAATTATTTTTTTCTTATCAAATAGAATTATTTTGGAAATGTTTAAAACCCTTCAAATTACGACTAAAAATAAATAATGTTCTTGCCCAGTAAATAACAATTATAGCGCTAGCACAGTCAGGTATTGTTTAAGATCACGTTGTAACATTAAGGAGAAAAGTATAAAGTATGAATGACTGATTGTTAATGGTCAGAGAAAGCAGTTCTATATTATATATTTGCATTTCCATTGTTCTTTCCCACTGTAAGCCCATACGGAGGAGCTGCAATTATTTCTCTATAATCGCAATTGCTCTGTCAGTATACTATGACGTCATAAAGGTGTAACGTTATATATACTTTTCCGTGACGTTATAGATTTAAACAACTATACGATACATCATGTGTTTTTCTCCAACTCCATTAAAATTGACGTATTTACATGTAATATTAAAACATGTTTTTGATAACATTTTAAAGGAATTACTGTTATAACATATCATTGATTCTGTTAACAAATCTATGTGAATTAAAAAGATACATTACAGTCTGAATGTTTACTTTTGATGTAATAGCTAAATGTCAAGGTCTAGGCTAATACAGGGTATTTGCGAGTGGTAAAATGCAAATATAAGTAATAAACAACGATTATTTAGTGAACATGGCGTTATGAATAGCAACTGCTCTGCTGGTATATTTTCCATGATGCGCTAGCGCGCATCATGGAATATGCCAACAGAGCAATTGCTATTCATAACGCCATGTTCACTAAATAACGTTGTTTATTTCTTAAATATGTACTGATGCACTCCTCCAAATGTAAGATTTTTTAATACATGTAAGAGATGTATATACATGTTGTACGTCGTTTAAATATCCTAGGTTCGGGAGTTTGACAGACATTTGTACGCTCTTCTCCTTAAGTCATGTGATGGTAGATGGTTAGTTTTTTATACGACATTATACAAATATTGACTGGGGTTGAGGGCAACATTGATTATATTAGCCCCCGAGGGACGAAATATTGCCCGACGCGAAGCGGAGGGCAATATTTTCGTCCCAAGGGGGCTAATATAATCAATGTTGCCCGAAAACACAGTCAACATTTGTTTTGTTATATGAAGAAACAAACCAAAATTAAGAAATTAATTGAAAACAGATCGCCGTAATTTTCTCGGCTCAACAAAGAATTCACGAATTCAATTCTGTGCAAAGTTCATTTCCAAAATATCCTCAGCACCAAACCGCTGATATTCCTCCGACCGAAAGAATTAATATACAGATGTTCTACCTGATTTTACTTCACAGTACTATTCGCAAATCCTCATATCCGTTATGATAGCAAACCGTCGCATTGCGCGTCTGTTGTTTACTTGCCTTGACTGACTATTATGACGTCACCTTGTTTTGGAGTCGCGAAGAGTTATTTACGTCATCGTTTACGAATCAACTAATCAGAGGCGATTATTTGAAAAAGAGGGAATGTTCTCTAGATATTATTCCTAGCCGGTCAATATAAAAAAAATATTGACCGGTCAATTTTTTTCGGACGAGCTAATATTACAATTATTGACTATTCGTCTATATAGAGTTATATAGTGAGAATATACTACTGAATATAACAATTTTAAATATTTCATAGACAACTTTTACACGTACAATATTGGACACAAAATTCTGAAAATATAACAGAACATCGCAACGAAGGGTGTATACGATGAAAGTAAAACTCCAGTGTTTGTTGGTGTGTCATCGAGAGAGGAGTTGTCTGTCCTGAAATAGGCACTGGTGCTTGATGGAGGAATACTTGTTACTATTACTATGGCTATTGCTGTACAATCCACATTGGAAGGCCAGTCACACTGCGAAGTGGCGATACTGAATTCTAGCCCCGAGGGGCAGACTCTTACGAATGTATTTCTTTTTACACACTGTATATACTTAGAACAGTCTGACGAATATCTGTAGGTACCATCGGCAACTTTACTACAATCCACATCTAAATCGTAAACAAAAGCAACAAATTGAATAATGATATTAAATATAGTTTTCAAAACAGAGGGCTAGTTACTCTATTTCATAATTATACAGGAAGTTGTTTACAAGTACTTCGAGTGATATGACTGTTATTGTTATGGTGTTATTTTACCTAGGGACGTTATTCCGTCGTGACCACTCCCTCCGCCCCCGCTGTCCGGAGTTTTCCCGCCATCACCTGTGGGTGGTGGGTGAGGAGACCTACTTGTTGTCCCCACAGTGGAGAGAGGGATATGTGTGGACGGTGGGGTGATAGAAACGCCCGACTCTGACGCCAGCAGTGTATAGGTCATTACTCTACTGATCGGGTATTTCCCGTACCCACAGATGTTGTTAAAGTCATCAAAGTCCAGGGCCCAAATCATGGCGCCACCTAACTGTTTCTTTATTACAAGGTCGTTAATCTAGTGAGTTAAGAGGGGTATATTCGGTAATCCAAACAAGATGAAACATCGTCTTGCAAACTATGTATAATAATACTCTTCGAGTTATATGGAAACTATATTTTCATCTCACCTTAGTAAAGATGCTGAGTTGATCGTCAAAACCAACCCATAATTTTTCCTGCACGAAAAAGGGCGTTTGTGCATCTAAATCTCTGTACGTTTTACCGACTTTTTGAATCTGTCTCTCACAAATCTGTTGAAAAGTTATGCTTTGATAACCAAAATACATAGCCTTTTAAAAATAGTAAATATACTACTGCATATAATTATCCCTATTATATAACTACTAGTGCACAGCGAATTAGAGAGCTATATGGTCGTGGCCATTTTTAGACTCTATTGACCTCCTTTAAAAGAAGAACTCTTTGTAAAAATATAGGAAAGCACCAAAATTTAAACGGTAAAACATATTGTTTTTCTTTACTAAGGCCTAAAAAAAAGTTGTGTGTTTAGGGTAACCCGACCTAACCTACAAAAATGCCCCAATCCTACTATTTTTAGATGTCTGTTTTATCCTATTGTGAAATTTATAATATTTCTATTAAAAAAAAGTTTTTTAAAATATGACACAAACAAACATTCTTAGGATTCATGCAAAAAAATATGATAAAATAAAAATAAAAATAAATCCCTACCTACCTAACCTAATTTTTTCACCAGTGTTACCCTAAACACACAATTTTTTTTATATAAATAATAGTTTATAGCTAAACAAATTATACCTTAAAATTTACGTAGATCTGACGCTTAACTTGTTGACCATCAAGCCTCCTTAAAATAAAAAAGTAATGTAAAAGAAACGTACCTCATAATAAGGAAGAAACCCATTCTCTGGGACGTATTTCCCCTGGGGTCCGGACCCTGTGGCCGGTGCCCCCACTCCAAAGTTATTCTGGTCCTGAAGATTGAATGATCGACCGTACGTGGCCAGTCCAAGAATCAGTTTTTCTTTTGGAGCTCCTTTGTTTAACCAATAATCGACAGCAAAGGCCTGGTACAAAAGAAATGAGAATAAAAGTTAAATGTAAAGAATATCTGATATATTTAAAATTGAATTGATGTATAACTTTAAAACAGTACCAAAAAGTAAATAAAAAAGAAAATAATAAGTTAGCAAGCTCACTTATACCCCACGCTTCCCTATTATTTGACAATGATATACAAAATGAATGGAATGGTATGCATTAAAAAGATGATTTGATAAAGGGCATAACTCGGAAACACCTCCCTGCGAATATGCACACCTATTCCTTTGTATTTACCAACTAAAAATCCTAAGTTCAAAGGGTCGAAATTCCCCGAAAAATAATGGAATTTGAATTTCCTGGTATTAAACACGTCTACACATGTTGTCTAGATGCCTACACAGTTTTTTCTAAACTCCATTCAGTGGTTTAAGAGGAGTTGCGCCTAAAATCTCTTTATTACTACATTTAACTTCGGGCCAAATTCTAAGTTCAAAGGGGCAGAAATTCCCAGATAAATAAAGGAATCGGAATTCCCTGGTATTATGCACATCTACACATTGCGTCCTAAATGTTATTATCAAATGGAAATAATACTCAGCATGTATGTAGTTTTCAGAAAACTTCAACTGCTTGTTTATTCCACCTACAACTGTAATATCCTATATGCAAACAAACTAGAAGCTGTACTTTGTTCTTAATCAAATACAGTAACACAAAATCGTGCATACCACATTGTACTCGTCACTGGGGTCAGCTGAGGGTTTGTACAGGGCGGCGTTAAATCCAGTAGCTTTTTCCCAACCGCCACGTAAGTCATACGCCATCAGGGATATAAAGTCAAGATACCTACAAGCATGTATTTTGTACAACCGCATTTATTTCTGATTTCTTTATTGCCAGCATATGATAAAAATTGCCTTAATGTTTCTGAAGTTACTGACAGTTTTTGCTTATTAGGCTTGAATGAGAATTTCTTGTTTATCAACTATTTTCTTGAAAAGCACCCAAAATATCCATACTTGGACATTTCCGGAATGTTGTATGCAGTGTCGGCCACGGATTTTCCTACTCCTACTGCAGTGGTTAAAAGAAGTCGACTTTTGTTGCTTGATTTGGCTTCTTCCTTAAACGCCTCCATACTTTCCTTGAACGAAAAAAGAAGTAAATAATGTCTTGATAATTATTCAATACGAAATGATAAAATGTTCAACGTTTAACTTCTTACAGCCTATAATTACAGTTTCTTACAGTTTAATTCGAAAAATTAAGGAAAATTTGGGGGTTTTATTTAACCACAGGAAGTACAGATTCTACACATACAAAAGATTGCATTTAATCATATTTATCCAAAGAAAACAGTTGACTTTCGGTGACTGGTGGCTGATAACCTTAATGCACTATCTGTACCATTAGCTATTATACCATCACAATCATACCCTAAGCAAGATTGGAAAGTTATTGAAATCCTCTGGAGCACCACCACGGTTGGCGGGATATTCCCAATCCATATCGAGGCCGTCAAAGTCGTACTTCCTGAGCCAAGAAATGGCGGACTGAATAAACGTTCGTCTGTTAGCGGGAGAGGCAGCCATGTCTGAGTACGGTTTACTTCCGGCCGTCCATCCCCCCATTGCTAGCAGAGTTTTCAATCCTGGATTAATTCTCTTAACGGCGTTGACTTCGGCATATCTACAAGCCAAACGCTATGTATACAGTATAAGATTTAGACAGATGACCGCCAAGAAGAAAAAAAGACGTTAATATAGTCACAGATATGCATGTTATAAATTATTTTATGGTGACATACAGTAAAACACGATTATAGCGAACACGTTTATAATGAATTGACGCTTACAGCGAAGTGATTTTCATTCCCCGGGACTATATTACATGTTGTAAACTTGATGGATATAACGAATTACGCTTTCAACGAAGTAAAATCGTCCGTCCCTGTCGCTTCATTATAACCATATTTTATGGTGACATACATATGTAACTACATATATTTGCTTATAAATATCTTAAATGTGGAAATGTTTCAATAGGACATAATAGCTGCAAATATTGCAGAAATATTTTTTTTTTTTGTTAGGAATTTCTGTATGTTGGTTACTAGCAGATATCCATAGGACATAAGAATATGAACCCCCTTGCTTGTATACTTTGTTCCGTCGTTCCATTCAAAGTTGATGATTTTGTTGTTTTCTAGCTTCCCAAATGCGTATGCAATGTGTGTACACAGGGACGGGTCGATGTGTTTAGGATCAAATTTAGCAAGTCCATTTCTATACTGAGCCCAGTTTGTGTAATAGCATACTCGTTTGTACTTCAGGGCAGCTGAAAAACAAATACATATGTCGATGAGAGCATGTAGAAATAAGATTAATGTTACTTACAGTTCTGTAAGTGTAACTTAAAGACAAAACAAAGAATTAGTTGTTTTCAATACATCTATAAATCTTTTATTTTCTATTTAAAAAGTTGCGCTGATAAGAGAAAAAACTGTATACAGGAAAATATTCGCCCCCGTTTTATTTTCGCTCCTATCGCCCTTGTTGTCAGAGGGCTAATTTAAGACTAAGCGAATTCCAATGTCTCAAATTACCACAATTGTGCTAATGTGCTCAGGCGAATTCATGACGGGGCGAAAATGTTTGCATGTGTAAACGTCGAAAATTACACGGAGTAAAGATAACTCCGTATACCGTATATCTTCAAAAATATATAAAATAAAATTAAATAATCAAACGAAATTCAATTTATTTCATTTGATATAACATAAAATTTGTGATAATATGAGACAGATTATGGCACGAACCATTTGTTTACAACAAGCCACTTTTTCACACCTCTCTCTAAATAAATCATAATGAAAAACTTCTAAAGTATACATGAAAGTATTAACTTACCAGTGTGACAGAGGTAAGTAAGGTAAATGAAGGTAAGCAAAATCCGCGCCATTCCTGAGACCAGCTGCGTGGATAAGATCGTTCTTTCCTGCTTAGAATGGAACACAACAACTTTTGTAGGTATTTGGTACTTCCTTATATACATATTGTATATTTCCCGGCAGCTGCATGGGAGGCAACAAGTTAAACACATTTTTTCCGAAAAGAAAATAAATAAGAAGTCGCGTGGGTTTGATTCCCACGGCTAGTATTCTGTAGGAAATTTCTGGTAAAATGTTTTGACCAATCACACTGCAAACTTCTCGAAATTAATAAATAGTATCGGTTTCATGTTAGCACATTCCGTGTTTGATACATGTACATCAACTAAGTCAAAATAATATAGTGAAATACCTGTTTCAGTTTTATTTTGATTAACTTTTACTACCGTATAATGTAAATTTTGAGTTGAAAAAAGATATGCTTATGCATGCGATTTTTTTTTAAAGTCCTCAGTATATGCATGAAAATTGAACAAGTTACATGTTCGATGCTTGTGCGTGAAGCACGCTTTTGTTTTGTTTACGATAAAATATGGCATCATGAAGGTATTTGAATGATTAAATCTGAAAAAATTAAATCTTGACACTTTTAAACAATATGTTATATGGAGAAGTTCTAGTTAAATGCGGTCTTTTTTCCAAATGGGAAAACGTTATGCCGACTCTCAGTATGGGGATATATTAGGCTATAGCTACAGGAGCGTATTTCCCTCCATAGGAAAAAAACCAACTTGGGTTTGTTTATATAACTAAATACAAGTAATGTATTGCCAAGCGATGGAATTGATCAAATAACCTGACATTTTACATGTACATCTAAAATTAAAATATGCTATGGCATATATATTAATGATGATATCAATTTGCATGTTACATATAAATTTGTTTATACATGTATTTATATAATTTATGAATTTAAACTTAAAGGTTAAAAACTGTGTAAATGTAAAGTTCGAATTCATTTGGTAAGTATAAATATAACAAATAATACAATTTGGTGGAGGGATTGGCGAATTTTAATTTTTCTTGGCTTAATTTATGTGCTTCAAAATAAGAATTGCTTCCTAACCACAAGGAAGAATATTACTTTTGTTAGCGCCTACAGATTGTTCATTTTACCACCTTTCAATCTAATTTATTTAAGAATTGCACCTTTGGTCATAGATTTATAGCGACAATAATCTAAGACATAAACTTTCCTTGAATCGTAGATATACGCTAGATATATGTACATATCAAACATGGTCGGTTTTCCCTTTTTTGGCATGTGCACCTGTATGCATGCTTATAGTTATTTCCTTGTTCTTCAGATTAAATACCCGGTAATCGTAATCGATAGTAATTAAATGTACTTGTTAACAATGCAATATCCCGACAGGCTTTCAATCTTAAACCATGCCTCGAACCTGGCGAAATTCAGGGACTTTAAGCACAGAATTGCCGACTCTTGTCGTTCTAGTGAAAATGTAATAATTACTTTGACATCAGAGTGACAGATTTTACAAAATATTACGCAAAATTTACTTTAGTAAATTGTAATAAAATAAAAAGCATTTACGAATAAATATAAATGAACAGCGAGGGCTTTGTATCGTGCCAACACCTGCTGCGACCCGAAAGCTTGGTCTTTAGTGTGTTACAAAGACAAGCGCGTGGCGAGAAACGCTTACACATATTCGAACACGACCGGGGTTCGAATCTTTAATATTAAATCCAGTTTAATATGTATGCTAGGATCAACTTATTGTATGTTCGAATTCAATTCCAATACGCTGTATCCGAAAAAGTATTGTACCACCTACATATCGTGTCGCTGGCGATATGATGAAAAAAAGATTACTGTATATTTTGCCACACGCGATATTGTTTGCAATGACTTAAATCCTGGTATTTTCTAAATTTTTCGGCCATAATCATATTTCAAGACTACTAGTGTTCTACAATTTCTGGAAGTAATAAACTATATATGTAAGTAAAGGGTTGTCTGTAATGTATTTTATGAATAGAATGGAGTAGTTAGGGTTAAGACTCATGAACTCACAGGATTACCAAGAGTGCGGAAAATTGGGCTCATACTAGAAGAGAAGTGCGGGGCTTGGAATGGTAAAGTTCTTAAAAACTTTGTTCATTGTCTAAACATAGATGGTATAAATAAAAAACACCTTCTGACCATGAACCTACTCATTCCAATATACAGGTATTTATGCTTTTTTTCGTTAAAAGCGCCTTCATCAATCTCGCACATTGTAATCAGTATATACGGAACCTTTTCTACATCCGTATTTACTATTATAATACATGTATATAACAAGGAAAAGTAGCTCGCATGATTTTCATGCGATTTCCTTTTCACATGGAAATTTTGCAAAATCAGAAGAAAAAAAAACTTCTCATGCGAATATCATGCAAATGTGCTCGCATGATATTCGGTTGAAAATTGCACGATTTTCATGCGATTTATTTTACGCAAGATTTTATGCGATTAGGTATTTGTGTCAAATTCATAAGATTTATGCAAAATTCACATAGACGACCTTCCACTGTAATGGTCGCTACCCTTTATTAATCCTACAGAGCAGGATACAATTTCCCTAGCATTAATGGATCCATACCTTTGCAGATTTAAGAATTGACTTTCACGATAAACTCATTACATAATACTAAATCATGATTACGATAAAACAGTTTCAAAATAAAAATGTATATTTATTCATTAAGTTTAACAAGTATTAAAAATGAATATATAATTTCTTACATCTCATACAATGAGATATATATATACATAAAAGAGAAGAGAGGAAGAACATTTTGTATAACAAGGTTTATTTCACAGTGTAACAGCATACAACCAATTATAAAGCGATTTTCCACAATTTCAATCTGAAAAAAAAGATTATATACAAATATATTTAGAATTCTATGTTTTAAAAATATTTCATTTTTTAAATGAACTGATTATAAAAAAAAAAAGAGCCACATTAACATGTACATGAATTATTTTGAAAAAAAGAGTATCATTAATTTACATTTGATATGATGATATGTAATATCTAAAAATATTTATTATAAATTTACATTTAATATAATGCATTCATGGTATGATTGTTGGTGAGTCGATACAAGACACCATTTATTGTACGGTCAATGGGGTAATAAATCCGGGGTACTTACGCCATGAGAGGGACTATTATTATCTTGGCAGATTAACACAGGACACCTGCGATATCCAGTCACATATTTGTTTCCTGGGATTATAATACAAATCTTTGGGACATTTGTAATGGAAAGTTCTCCGGTTTTGGCAAACGTAGTATTTTGAGCAGTCATGGACGTCCACATAGTAACCGTTTCGTCGTCTGTGGCAACTGAAATACCCTGCAATACAGCGAAATCTTATACGATATTCTACAATCTTCTACATATACGTTACTTTTCGAGGGGGGGGGGTCTGAGGGATAATTGTGTTTTCCGGAATGAGGGTCTAAGGGATAATTGTGTTTTTCGGAAGGGGGGTCTAAGGGATAATTGTGTTTTCCGGAAGGGGTGTCTAAGGTATAATTGTGTTTTCCGAATAGGGAGGGAGGGGGGGGAGGGGGGTCTGAGGGACACTTCAGATTTTCGGAAATTAAACAAATACTTGCTTAATGCTTATGTTGTTTGATTAATTTGATTTTACAAAATACGACGTCTTAGTGTTCCATTTCTCCAAAAGCATGGATATTTGAGTGGGAGTGGGGGTTAACTTTGGCCTTTGAGATTATGATATTTTAAAGCAAGGTTGCTTTTTGCATCATATCCACATGCGGGTATGTTATTTTCAATATCATTTTACATATGATAATAAATAAAGCTGTTACAGTTAGCACGAACTCAATTTTCTCAAATAAAAAACAGCAATGGGATATACCTCATTTTGTTTCAAAATGTCTTTCTTTCTTATAATATTATTTTTAATACTATCTTTATTGTTAATTTAAGTGAGCAAACCTATACATGCATAATTATTCCTTTGTGCCTATTATGTGCCTAACCTTGCAGTGCAGTTGTGCAATATTGTATCAATAACGGAGATAACAATTAATATTTTCAACTTTACATTTACCACACTATTATTTTGCTTAGAATGATCAGATCAAATTTTTTGTAACTGTTGTTTCATATGAATAAAGTTCTCACGTATTTTTTTTTTTAATTTGAAATTGAATTAAATTTATAAGCCGTTGTTTTATCAACTAAAGGAAGAAAATTAAGGTTAAACACACAAAAAGAGAATTAAACATTGATTTTCTTTAGTCAGGTTTACGACTGTTAAATGATTCCAAATCTTGGTCCTTTTAAGCTTATGTATTTTAGGAATGTGCAAAAAAATAATTTGTGCATGCGTGCCCATACGTGTACATGCATTTTAGCATACGTATTTATAGAAAACGTTCCAAATATGGTGCGCGAAATAAATGAGAATTTAACTTACTGGAATATCGTGGAAAATATTTTCTTTCAGTAATTACTAACCAAAGGGGTGAGTTTTCTGGAATTGAGATATCATTATGCAAATATAGGCTCTCTTCATGATAAAGGCGATGGTATGATAGTATTACGGGGCTTACTTACTAAGGAACCCATTGCGTCCAGTATTCGGATTAAACGGACCAATCGGTTGTGCTGTTGTTAGTCTCTTTGTTGTCATGGGTCTCTTTGTTGTTGTTATTGTTCTTGTGGGTCTCTTTGTTGTTCTGGGTGTGGGTGCTATTGTGACCTCTCCAAAGTTTATACCTTCTCCCGTTGTTACTGTAGTTGGTGGAGTTTGGGTGACTACTTTATTTGTTGTTCGGTGTGCCAAAGGTAGTTCTTTCTTATTTATAAACATGACTGTTATAACTTTGTTGACGACTTTAGTGGTACTTTCGGTAGAACTAGTGACATTGACGGAAGGTGGCAATGTCCTGTATCCCGTTGCTCCGTTATCAACCGGATTAATAGGAGGTAACGTTGATGGCTCTTTGACTGTTGTCCGAATTTCTGGAATCGGTGGTAGGGGTGGCGGGGTTGGTGGTATTCGTCTAGCAGTTGTTGTCGTTGTTATTGTAGTTGTTGTCGTTGATGGAAGTGGAGTTGTTGTTGTTGTTGTTTTCATGGAGGTGGTGATTTCAGCTTCGTTTGTGGTCGTAGGTACAGTTGTAGATGTCGAGGTCGTCGTTGATGATGGTGTCGTCGTCGTCGTCGTTGTCGTTAACATCTCCCCAGAGCGATTGTTCGTGATTGTTTCAGAAATTAAAGATGTCAGAGGGTACGTTCTGGAAGATGTTGAACACATTTTGTTAAAGTCGTCCAGCGAAAGGGACCAAACCATGCTGCCCCCATATCCTTCTTGTAAAATCCATTTTGCCTAAAATGGTGAACAAAAGATAAAAAGACAGAAACCAATGGGCCACATCTGAATATCGTTCTCAAGGGATTTTCATATACTTGTACTCAATTCTAAAATGTCATTACATTCAGGAACAGATCGTTTAAAATCAAATTCACAGATACAGATAATTATGAAGAACTCACTTTATTTTTTACGCTATAAATGTCGTCGTAACCAACCCACGTGTTTCCGGTGACGTAATAAGGTACGCTTTGCTCTTCGTCTCTAAATATCTTTCCATTTCTTCTGTCTTGCATCTGACAAATCTGGTAAAATGAATTTGAAGGGGAGTAATTAAGTAAAACAAATTCCAAAAAGAGTCGTAAAAGACATTAATTTTATTACAGCAGACAAATACGTTCTCGAGAATTTCATTAAATTCTAAACAATTATCATTCACGCATCAGACTGATATAAAGCAGCTCATGACCCATATACTAGTACTTGATTTGTGAAATACCTGTTTTTAAAAACACTACAATTTTAAAATAGATGTTTGCCTTTCAAAATCCATCAACGAAAGTCATTATTGTTCCTTCTTTTACCAAATACCTACTATTGTCTAAACAGCAAATAAAGATCGCTAAACAGAAAATGGGGTATTATTATATGAAATACAATTATCTCTCAAACAATAATACGCGTGTGGCGAATCTACACCTCGTAATACGATAGGAAGCCCGTCTCTCGTGTGTACTGTCCGGGGCGGCCCGGGGCCAAGGCTGAGGCTCCAATATGACGGTCAGTCTGAGGGTCCGCCAGTGTGTATGACCTCCCGTACGTCGCTATCCCTATGTTCAGTTTGTCTTTAGGAACGCCATTCTGGTTCCAATACCGTGCAGCCCAATTCTAGGAATACATAATAAGTCTGATACTCGATTGTGTTTAATAAGAAACATTTGTGTGTATTCTTTTTAGAAAATAATGCTGATTTTAAAGACAACGACTTAAGGGTTTTTTTTATAAAACTATATTATTCATGCGAAGTTTTTCATGTTGCGTATTCATGTACTAAAATGCACGAAAGCAGAATGATCGTGGCCAATCTGATTAAGGTGGTATGGGACACTCCCATGATGTGACGTATTGTTTATCGAAATAAACAATAAAATGAAGTCTAATTATATAAGTAGTTGCTTTCCCAATATTTTCACCTCATTGGCGTCGGAACCGGGGGGGGGGGGGCCTAGTGGGCTTAGCCCCCCCCCCCCCCCCACTTTTTTTGCAAAGTTAGACCTAACCATTAGGCACATAGCAAAATAGAAGGTTTAGCCTTGATAATCCCGCCTCTTTAACATTTTTTTTAAAAAAGTGGTCATTTGGTTCTAACTTTGTTTTACCGTGTTCATTCTTCGTTGAGCCTCGGTTTCGGATCTCCTACTGTACAGCGGACTGTTGTGGCCGACGGTACTCTCCCAGCCGCCGTGAAAATCGTACGTCATTAGGTTTATAAAATCGAGATATCTGAAAGTGGAACAATATATTGTGAGCAATTAAGTAGTCTTTAGACATTAATTATATAAATGTTTAGGAAAATTTATAATGGGTCATGGGATTTTTTTTAAATCCTCCATAAAACTTTTGTTTTTTTCGATATCAATGTAACTTTTACATTGATGTACACTGAGATATACATACTTTCCTAGCGTGATGATGTCATACGCCTGGTCCACGAGTTCCTTGCTTGTCGGCACGGCAGCTGACAACAGGAGCACCGGTCTTCCTGTCCGTCTAGCTTCTCGGTCAAACGCCTCCCGTAACAACTATAAAAATATCCCAAAAAATCCACAAATATTGAATAAAAGACTTACTTTGTTTTATCATGCCTAAGATGCTTACAACTTCTGGGTATAATTTCATCATCATAAAAAATAGTACCTTGACCAGTTTAGCAAAGTTTTCTTTGTCCTCGGGCCTTCCCCCTCGGCGAGTTGGATACTCCCAATCCAAGTCCAAGCCATCAAAGTCGTATTTCCGGAGAAAGTCAATGGCGGAATTGACGAAGAGTAGTCGACTTTCTGTAGAGGCGACCATTGACGAGAACGCCCCACTTCCGGCGTTCCACCCGCCCACCGCCAGTAGAGTCTTTATTTCTCGATTTTTATTTTTAATTCTGTTAAATCTTTCATACCTTTTAAAAACAAATTATACATATCCAAAAAATTAAATTCAATTTTGTTGATCTAAAACCCATTTCGAATGATGAATAAAAAAAGAAATATGTTCGATGCTTAGGATGACAATTTGAAAAAAAAAATACATGGAAATACAACCTTGTCAAAAAGAATTCACTCTGATTTGTGATAAAACATGATTTTCACCGAACTCATTGAATATTTTTTATATCTTTCCAAAGGTTGGATGAAAGAAAACAATCAAATCGTTCAATGAAAATTACATCCTATCCATATATGGGTTTTGAATGGACCAATGAATGATCGTGGTTACGGTACATTTGTGGGTCGTTCCACTCGCTGGTTTCTATCTGAGCTCCCCTCAATTCGGCGAAGGCGTAAATCAGGTGTGTACATAGATCTGGATTGATGTCCTCGGGGGTGAACCTTGCTGGGGCCTCTCGATACTGGGCCCAGTTGGTATAGTAACACACTCGTCTATGTTTCTTTGTGTCTGAATGAAAAGCACGTTCTTTTGTTAAACTTACCCTTGTGAGGTGGAATTATGATCGGATTTGATTTTTTGGGTCACCTGAGTCACTAAGGTGACCTATTGCCATTGGTCTTCGTCCGTCATTGTGCGTCTTCCGTTAACAAATATACATTTTAACTTTCTCTAGAAAACCGCAATGCCATTTATAACCATTTATGGTTTTCTCTTGGATAAGAAATCTAAATTGTGAAATTTATGATCTAACCACCCCTGGTGCCTCATTAGCGTAACCAATATGCAAAGAACGGATACATTTTCAAATATATTCTTCTCTACTCCCATACATTTTGGAAAAATTTTAATGCATAATTATAATTTTCATTATGTCCTCTACAAAATCATAAAAATTCATGACCCCTGTGTCAGGATTAAGGCCCTTAGGTAGCGCCAATATTGCCACATAGTGAAAATTTATACAATTTTGTAATTTTTTTTCTTCTGTACTTTCAATGTCGTAGGAGTAATCTAAATGTAAACGCATTGTTATTATGTCCATAAAGTCTTCTTTATATTGTGATTTTGTAACTTATTGTATACAGTAGCCCATACTAAATACATTAAATTCCTTTGACTTCACAATAGTTTGATAGCTTATGACAAAAAGTTCAACTTATATCACACAAGTGCACAAAGTCTATTAAATCTCACAACATTCTCGGGTACAAGTTTCATTTTACTCATTGACAAGTGACCATTTAAGGTCATATAATAATGTTCAATGCAATGTTTAATTGACCAGCAAGACGTGTGCATGAGAAGTTACATATTAGATACACAGAATACTGTTAGATGTCTTACCACAGAGACTGTCGGACTCGTCGGACCCGTCCACACAGTTGCTGTCCCTGTCACACACCCACTCCTCGGGGATACAGGTCCCATTACCGCAGTGGAACTCAGAGGGGCGACAACTCGTCCCACGTCTGGGGGTGAAGCTGAAAACTTCCATGTCATCGGATATTACAGTCACTGTTATACAGATAATTGTTGTATACACACCCTCCCAAAACACACCATCAGTAAGTTCTTAATTAGTTTATAATAAGAATTTTTCTGATGTATTGCTCAAACTTATTAAGCTAACTTTTACTTAGGTAACAATTATGGGAGAGAAAAAAATTCATGAAATTATGTTTGATTTTATTGTTTATTTCGATAGGAAGTACATCATATGGAAGTGTTCCATACCTCCTTATGTATTAACAAGTGAATTTCAGTAAGTTTCTACTTTCTGTGTGAAATTCCCTAAATTACTTAATTCATTTGCATTTTCAGTTGACAGTTGTATACAATGTCATGTATATGCACTTATTTGGAGGTAAAGAAAGGGGGGACTGTGTGGGAAATTATGTTAATGTTTCTCACCTCGAGGTTGTCCTAAAACGAGGCTTAGATCTCGAACAAGGACAAAAATGACCGGAATCAAAGATGATCTCAGTAAATGTTTCTGAAAATACGAAACAGAAGATAATAGTTTAGGAGACCTGAATGATTGTAGCAATTTTTTGACCACAAGAATCTCTTTTAGGACGCAAGGTGATTAAATGGTGATAATTTGGCGGGCAGCTGCCAAAAGGGTACCCCTTTAGTACGGATAAGTCCTGCTACAGTTTTCAAGATAGGAAGTTGATGTTTGGCAGATCATTTGTACATATATCAGAGATTTGTATCTCACTTGGATTTTGGTTTTTGACCATAGTAAAAATATACCAGCTGTTGAACTTAGTCATTTTCTTGCCAAAGTATTGTATATAGGGTACTCCATTTTTCTGGATGCGGTAGGTAGTGTTTATTAATTCAGGATTGTCATGGATTAAGGATTCATTTCACCTAAAAGAACACCCGGTGTCACATTGACAACTTTTCTCTTGTTTACCTGTAATTTCCTACCTACGTTTTATGTGATTATTAAATCTTTTTAATGGTTTGTTTACTTTATTTGAGAAAATACCCCATTAGATGCCATGTAAGGACAAGTATATGATGGGATGCCATTTTCTAATTGTACTCTACATGTACACATGGAACAAATGCTCGTTTAAATCTGTAAATAAGACACTTTATATTATAAGGCAATATATAATTAACGTACATGTATGGATAAAAATATTAAAAAAATCTCGTAAACGCATTCAAGTCTTTCGTTAATGTGAAAAAGTTTTGTAGAGGAAATAATTCTTAACTGGAATTAAACATTTTATCTCCCATTCATCTACACCATTTTTTACCTTGAAGAAATTTGATATGTATTCAAAGTAAAATATTACACCTCTCTCTCTCTCTCTCTCTCTCTCTCTCTCTCTCTCTCTCTCTCTCTCTCTCTCTCTCTCTCTCTCTCTCAGGAAATATTTTAACTAGAATAAAACTAATTTGTTTTGTTATTTTTTTTCATCAATAGTTAGATCTCTTAATTTGTTTTTAGAATAGAGCTGTAGATATTTTCATATTTTGGTATTTGTCCAAAAAAATATTTGCTTATACAATAATTTGATCGAATGAAGTTTCCAAAAAAAATTTTGCATTGAGAATAACAAGGTATATCTTAAATCCTCTCTTTTTGCAGTTAAACAGACGAACTTCCCAGAAGACATCAAACTAAATGTAAATGGCCTGTTCACAAAGTAATGATAGTCACTTAACCTTGGCGCTCATTAATTGCATTTACGAATCCAGTGTCACATTTCTACACACCTCGTACATCTTAATGCGGGTCACCAGGTAAGGACTGAACATCAAGGTGTTGTTGTCTCGGATCCCGTGCGGTCCCGTTTTGTTAAATATCTCTGTTCTATTCGTTTACTACATATCTATGATTTATGTTATTATTGATATCATTACTGTCAAATATCATAACATTTCTTTGTTTCCTATCAAGTGGTTAAAAGTTCATTCTTACGACGCCATTGCCCATCTACAAATTATAAAAATTAATTCATTCACGTGGAGTTAAGTATACTTTTTGCAGTACAAATGCACGAGAACTTTCGGGATCTAGCTGCAATTGTTTTCTGCGAAATCAATTATTTAATAAACGCCCATGACATCAAATCTTTGACATTTATCAAAACAGTTAAATATACACGCGTGTTCCCTTTTATTATTCAAAGGACATTTTGTTTTACGTCAACTCCCAGGACAATTTAGGGTATTTTTTGTTTGGAATCCTATATCTAATATCGTTGAATTTTTATATACATATATATGTGTATTTGATAATTTCTACGATTAATTTATCAATTGATTAATTATTGCTAAACTTTAAAATAAACCAAGATATTAGAAGTCAATATACATCTTTAAATATAAATTAAAAAACCTGTAAAATGATACGCTTTATAATTTCTTATCATCCTTATTTCAATGACAATTAGGTCTGAATATCATCAATACCGGTATGTTACATTTTTAATGTGGATGGTTTTCCCTTTATTTGTCGGCAAAAAGAGATTCAAATTATCAGAAGATGTGCAAACGACATGCTCGACATTCATCCGTGTTTACACTATCGGGTATTGTATTGTTTTTGTTGATTAATACAGGAAAGGGCTATTCTTAAGCATGTAAAAATATTTCGTTTTAAAAATGTTTGTGACTTGTATATGAAATAAAAAGCAAAGATTAATCTTACAAAAAGTAACGTTATTTCTTTGAAATTTGGCAACATAGAAATGTAGTGATTGTCGAAATTTGATCCGTAGAGTAATGCAAAAACAACAACATTTAGATTTTATTAACACTAAAAAGTGAAACATATGCATGCAAATTTTGTAGTCAAAACACTCGACCTTCAATTATCTGCAAAATATACGCGAGATTTCAATGGATCGTTATAAATTAGCTAAAGTTGCAAATTAGGGCTTTCATGTACTGACATTTGACAAGTATGGTTGTTTTTTTTTTCTTTTTCATCGTTTCATTTTGTGTACACTGACGAAACTCACCACCATTACGGCCCAGGACGTATAGAAAATAAAGTTTTTAACAAATTTCACAGAAAAGGATCTTTTTAACAACAATTTCACGCTTAAGTGTTGAAAAATTGAAGGAAAAAATGCCGCCCTTCTTAAATAATGCGTTGTTCATGATTATCAACATGAGAAGAATATCAAAACTCAATAAAATAAGCGTCCATAGGATAAATTGACCACATAGTTCTCAGTATAACAAGTACTCACCATTTTCTTGTGATGTAATTTTTCGTTGCTGTTCTGTAGAAATCCAGAGAGAGAGAATTCAATAACTTTTGGTAACACTAAATCTTGATCAATGACGTTTATATGTTATTTTTTTATAGTGGTCATCCTGTTGATTGAATACAAACAGATTTCTTATTGCAGAGAAGCCATTATGGACGCATAAATAGAGTCCGTTAGAGATAAAGAAAGCCCACACTATAGCATGGAACTCTAGCCCGAGGGCCCAAAAAGCAAATGTCACGCAGTAAGTGACAAATAAGTAAAACAATTACCGACAATCAATAAAATTGTGCAAGTCTAACCAACATGCATGTTGTTGGAAGATCTAGAAAGATCAAACTTGATTGCCAAAATATTTAATTTTGCATAATTTCGGGTCAATGCAAATACCAGCGAGAAATTATTGCGGAAATGGAAGGGACATAATGTACGTTATTTGTATAAAATTATTATCAAATCGTTATAATACTATATAATTAGAGTTCCCCTCTGAAGAGAATGCATAAAAAGGCATTTTAGGCAGTTAATCAATCTTCGTCAGGTTAACACCTGAAAGTGAAAAGACGTTATTGATTTATATAAAGAGAGAGAGACCCTGAATGCATTGCTCAGCAGCCTTCGCATTATGCATGAACATTGGTTGTAAGCCTTGATATGTGAAGTCTGCGTATTAAGATTCTCTCTTTCTCCTTGTCAAAACTTAACTTTCCTGTCTTTCGTATCCATGATCTTAAAAAATTGGGCGTTAACGTCCAGAAAGTGAAATTAACTAGACCTCATAATGTGTAATTAAGGGATGAACCTATGTAAAGAATGTGTTACGGATGTTCGTACGTGTAAAATTCCGTATGGTTCTATGTAAGTGTGCACAAAGTCTCTTCCGTGGGTCACTCTAAAATCGATTGATCTCATCCTTTATTCCGCTCCATTGCAGTTTGAACGCCCAAAAATTTTGATTTTACTCCTTCCTCCATTGCAAACAACCAAATACATTCCCTTTGAGCTTAAATGACACTAGCCAACAAAATGTATCACAATTTACTTTCTTATCATCATATTTATTGTATACACGTGCATGCTTTACCAGATTAAATAGTATACACGTGAAGCTTTTCATGTAACATTTAAAGGTGTAATATGTTTATTCTTTTTTTATTTTTTGAAATTGTTTTACTAACAACAACACAAACACAATTGTAGGAAATTGCACCAAGAAGACAATTCTGAAGATGGAAGTATCAGACATTATGTCCAGAACTTTACTGTTCATTTGTACTCAGAAAAATAAGTATTCAAAGTATTTGCATAACGTTTCATCTATGGTGCACAATCGATAAAAGAGGAATAACCACGGTAATTTGTTTAAATATTGACAATCTTCTTTAAAGAGGGAGAAAAATATTTATTGTAATGAATAATTCGTTTTTAAGAATGAAAATATACCTAAGGGCTTGGACAGAAGCAATATAACAATTTCTTTTCGGGTAAAAAAAATTGTTTGCTATAAACATATACATGTGCATATTATACACCACTGGTACCTAGTATAAAAATCTATCCTTTGATAAAAATATCATTTCTTATTTTTAATTTATCATGAAGTTTTTAAGTTAAATTTTAAAAGTAAACTAATTGTTTCTTCTTTATTTTTTTTGGAGAGATGGGGGTATAATTAAATTCTCATAAATGCAGCTCATATTCAATTTTTTTTAATTTTTGAAGATTTTCTGCTAAGCAGTATGCTGCTCGAATCAAAGTAACATCAAAGTGTGATACTTATTACTGCATGTAGTCAGCATCATTCTACCTCTATGGAATCAAAGTTGTACAACTTATTCAAGAGGAGATGTTGTTTATAACATCATAACATCAGAATAATCCGCACGTCTATGGCAACATTAATAAACATAGGGAAAGATTAAAAACTATTTTCAATACTTTACCCCTGTGAAAAAACAATGAATATTTAAATGAAATTTATTGATTAAAAGCATGTCACGATTATAACTTTCACATTCAACAAATATGACTTGTAAATCTTAAACATACACAGGTAAGTAATAAAAAAGAAGTAGCTGTATTGATCATTGGCTATAATAGTAATTGAAAGATATACGTACAAGTAAATTGCAAGTATCAGAAAATATCTTCAATAGTTCTGCTTCTTTTGGAATAGACAAGACAATTTTTCTGAAATCTTCTTCAAAATGACTTGAATCAGCAATTGTTTGCAAGTTGTTTTTACTCTAAAAAAAATCTGCTCTAAAAATCAATTCTAAAAAATTAAAACTAAATTTATAAATATGATGGCTAAATTGTTCGATATCAAATAAGATCGGGCAGCATTGTTTACGAAGTAAACATGACCGACAACTCGAGGTTTACAGTTCTAAAATTCCTGAATATCTAATAAAGCAGTTGTGATCGGTCAACCAGTTCCTTATTAACTCAGGAAGATTATTATTCAACCGATATCATAAAAAATACCTGCGACTTAAATCTAACATACGTGATGGATCAGATTTATAAATGTAAAACCGAAATATCAGAAACATGTCTTTGTTATGTTTACATGTATTGTTTGAAAATATGCATTCTGAAGATTTTCTGGATTTTTTTTCCTTTTCGTAAAATAAAATGAATAACTCTGCCCTATTAGAAAATCTCCAGAACCTTAAAACTATTGGAGGAGAGGTGTTTGCAAAATTGACCAATCTTGTGGGTAAGCTTGTGATCAACAAACATTTACATCAGGGTACCGCTCATAGCGACACACAAAATATTGTGATTATATCATACCGGAAATGTGTTTTATATAAACGCATCCTGTATGAATTTTAATGAAATACGATGATTGAATGAAATTTTATTTTCCATCATCGTTTATCAAGATTTAAATGAATAGAAATATATTGAACATTCAACGATCCACTTGACTGGTTGGGTTTTAATTCCGTGTACATTCATCGAAAAAGAAATTTATGTTCGCCTTTTAGCAACTTCAGAAAAAAAAAAGAAAAAGCTAAAAAAAATATCCTTTGTTGGCACTTTAATTTCATTTTATTTTTAATGGTTTCCTTATCATAAGCAATGGTACATGTATCTACAAACACAAGAAGACGCATTTGATGGCACTTGTGCTAAAATAAGTTTGTTTCAATTGTTTCTTTGCCAACTGACGATTGCAGTTCTTCCATTATGCGTTTAAACCTTATGACTTAAAATGCATGACAGTTTTTCATATGTACATTAAATGATTTCAGGGTATATCATTTTGAATATATAAAGACTTCAACTGTTCGCTTATTTCATCATAAAGACGCGATAAAATGATACAGTTAACCCTGGTCAAAGCAATGTTCATCGTAACAGAATAACGATGAACATTGTACGTTGTACGGTGTATGTTAACAAATTTGTTAAATGTTATAAATTTGAATTAACCAAGGGGCACTGCAGTAAGAAAATAATTTGAGGTGGCTGTAAATAAAAATGTACAAGTAGCAAATTTTTGTATCTACTGCCAACCGTTAAATTCAAAATTTTTCACATAACTTTATGCTAATGTGACAAAACGGCTGTTGTGTTTACCATTCGTCAACGTTGCTTATATCGTCATCAAGCCTAGTTGTTTTAGTGGATGACGAATATGGCCGACTTGAAAGGTTTGATGTCTTCTTCACGGGTGGACCTTTCAAGCTTTTAGTTTGAGTCTTATTATAATTTATATCGGAAACACGGTTTCCTTTTTTGCTGACTTTTTCGTGTGTTTCTTCTTCGTCGTCGTCATCATCACTGTAAATTTTATGGCAGACGACAATAATTCGGTAAAACAGCAGAGCAATCATCAGTGAGTTCTTGCAAACGAAAAATAATATCCCAAAAGTGATCAACTGGTAGCGTACTAAGGCGTAGACTCTTACAGCCAAAAAAGGACCATCCATGATCATGATGGAAATCATTAAACTCCAAAGTTCCAATTCGAAAAGTTTCCCACATGAGCAAAACCCACAACCTTGTCGTTTTTCGAACGTCTGATTCCCCTCGCCATCCTCTATCACAGCCTGTGATCGTCTGCTGTCTCTTGTAGCGGTCAAAACCAGCGTAAACTGGAACAAACTTAACGTCCATACAGAAAATATGGCGTACGTCAGGGCAGTATCCGCACGAACTTCCGGTTCCTCGAACACCACGAAGAGCTCCATTACATCAGAGGCGGACCCGATATACACAAACAGGAGTTGAGAGAGTTGATCTCGCGTCAAGGTCCCCCTAGGAAGCATCCATCTTCCTATGATCAGAAGGAACAACATGGATTGTTCTAGCACCTCTCTCCAAGTATCCGGGTCTAGTTTAACAGGAATGGTAACCTTCAAAAAATTCCTCAAAAATTAGCATTTAGTGGATCTTGTTATATCATAATTAGAAGAATGGAAAAACTTATAGATGAGTTCAATTCGTTAAGATCCGAATCAAGAAATGTTTTTAAAATATCCAAATTACTACGTACTCCTTCAATATTGGCTAGTTCCTGAACCTCGCTGGTGATGTTTTCGTTACTGTTCAACGCGTCGTACTTTTTGATACGGTCCATCTCCAGCAGCCACAGAGCTGGAATGGTACCGCAGAGATAGAACAGGAAACAGGGGCAGAACCTAGAAAAATAGAAATATATGAAAAACTTGCTCAGTGTATCAGAGTAATGATAATGAAAATGTACACTTGTGTGCAATATTTTACCGTGATCTATGTAATTTTCAATTATGTCTTCAAAATTATCAATTCCTTAAATTACAGTAAAGTTACCGTAAACTGTCATCGACCCTCCCCTGTTTAACTAGATTATCCCTCGAACACCCCCGGAAATATTTCTGAAATTGCGCAAAAAATGGTAACAATTCATATTCATCAGATAATACTATCAAAGTTGTGAATTTAGTCAAAGTTTCTTTCCTTTCTGTGTTATTTTGTTAATCTTTCTTGTAGTCATGTCTTTTTCTAAGTTAAGCATATCATGTAAACGTCATATTAAAAAATGATGGAAAGGCATTTGATTAACACTCACATTAGATAGATTTTGCTGAATTTTCGTGAAAATCAGTGATAAGTTAAATGCTCTAAAACACATTGTAATTTGATCAAAATATTTTTTATTTCTTGTATATTATCAACATATTCTGAAACTATTAAGTCAATAATTTTTGATGAATTATTGATTAGGAGACATAAAATTTAATTATATGTATATGGTTCGTTAATTCAATGCTTCCGGTTTTACCGATGCCACAGAGCCCACAGAGCCCACAGAGCCATGGTCACTGTGTATTTTAAGGTTTTTTTTATTGAAAACAAAAAATATTCATCAGTATCTCGGTATCCTTAAAGTGTTGTTGTCATTTTTCAAAAGCTTCAATAGTAGATTATATTTTATCCAAGTCATGCATGACTGTTCATTCTATTACATGTTTTTTGTAGAAACCCAGAGGGATTAAGATTTAGGCTGAAATAAGTATTTATCAATCTGATCCATTTTTAAACACAGCGATGTACACTGGTGCCAACATACATGAATTTCCATAATATGTAGGTGGAATAACTCAAACCCACGCCGGGTTTCCCCAAATGTCAATTTGATATTTAAGAACAATGACGAATTACTGTCCTGTAGTCCTCTCTCTCTCTCTCTCTCTCTCTCTCTCTCTCTCTCTCTCTCTCTCTCATTATGAATTGATTAGGGGTTTTTTTTGGTCTTTATTACTCATGGAATAAAATTTGACCGGTTCATTTATTTTCTGAATGATGACAAGAAAGATTGTGAGAGTTTGAAAAATTTAATGCATTGGTCAATTTTGTTATCAATCATTGCAAGTTGTTTGTAATCTTTTATAAATTTGACATACATTTCAACCTAGAAAAAAGGAACAGCTCAAAAAATGTGAAATCAAGAAGTAATGCCCCAAAAATGCGCCTTCTTTTCAAATTCAAAGTATCTGGCTGTTTCATTAGATTGTACACGGACAAATATATAACTTAAAATATGCACGTTTTTTTCATTCAGTTTTATACATGAATAAATCATAATTGTATTGTAATTGAATTTTATTTTTTATAAATGTGCAAGAAGTTATCAACGTTTTTGCCCGTGAAATATTTTGGAAAAACGTGATATTTTGACTTTTGGGAAAGAGACCCAAGTGAAATATAGACGTCTATTACTAGTAAACAGAAAATTCGCCCCAATTCTGTTGAAAATTTAAGAAGGTTCAGTTTTATGAATTTTTTAAGCCTCGAACAATGTTTAAAATCTCTGAAAATAAACATATAGCATTTTGAAACAATGTGTAAAAAAAAATACTAGTTATATACTTCTATTACTTTTATTCTGATAAAAAAGATCAACAATACTGCAAAATTACCAAAAAGTTAAATATCATAATGGAGAAATATGACGCATGCTATTTTAGGTTGACGGATGGGTAAAACTGTGTACACAACAATAACCCCATTGAATAAGATGTAGATTTAAAAATCACATTACACAGATAGGATCGCAATTTCATTGTGGCAATGGCTATGATCTCAATTTCCTGTTCGATAAACTACTGAAAATTGGTGTATTCTACATAGTTTTTAGAATTTTTTATGATGTTACAATTAGCATACTAGTATCTAATACAGTAACGTTGAACAGAATCTTATTTCTTAGGTATTCCTGCACAAATAAATGCAACGGGGTTTGTGTGTGTGTGTGTGTGTGTGTGTGATATTTTCGAAAATTCTCTTTACACCGGACAAATGTGACTAAAATTGTACTTTCTTCATTGTTGAATATTCAGGATACCACGGTCGAGAGGAAATCGTCTCACACGTGAGGTGTAATCACTTCGTTTAACGAAAAAAAAAAGAATTTGGATTACTCTTATGTACAGAAGTACACAAATAGAAGAAGTATCCAAGTTATAGATATATTTCTTAAGGGTCCTCTACACACCAAGGAAAAGTTCTGTAAACAAGCCCTTTTTTCTACTTTGCTTAAAGACATGGATTTCTAGCATGTCTTCGACGTAAAATGACAGAAAAAAATTATTTTTTTGGGGGGGGGGGGGGGAGGGGGATCAACTTTTTAAATTTTATCGCTATCCATGAAAAAAAAGTCTCTGTAGCATTCGAATTAGGGACGTGCGGGTCGTTAGATCGAAGCTACATGTACACCAATTGCGCCACAGAGATACACGTAGACACCAAACTTTGGCCATATAAAGTGTTTCACAATGCGCCATGATGTGGCGTAGTTATAAAAAGTAGAATTCCCGGGGTGTCCAGGATCCTTAAATGTGTTTACCACACTCTAAGGTTATAGGTACTCTTAAAGGATGTTAATACCTTTGGTGAACGTTTTTAAAACCAGTAAAAATTGGTTTTGAAATCTTTTGAAAAAAAGAAGTTTTAATTTGAAAATTCGGCTAGCTACAAAATTCATAATATTCTCAACAAAAGACAGTTATCTCACAATTACATGATGAGAAAGCAGATTAACCAAGCCCTTAATAATTGTAGTAATATACGGTTGAGCAAGATGATTTCATACGAAATTGAATTATTCAAATACAATTATGTATGTTGTGACTAACTAGTTTCTCAGTGTTATACAAATCACCTCCATATTTGACATCTTTGTATTACAAAAGGACCACCAAATATTTGTTTTATATACCAACGTTTTACTTTTCAGATACATACCATTTTCGTTCTTGTCCCTTCAGTCTGAAAATTGTGTAGAATCCATCGATAATCAAAAAGACGTTTGCGGCCGCCAGAAACCAGTACCACTTATCATCCAGAACGTCAACCGTCCGCCAAATGGTCACCAAACTGTGAGTCATCAGCAGCACCCGAACAGCAATCGCTTTTATCACGTGCACCAGTGAAAGTTTTCTCTTAGAAATTTCAGAATCAGTCTCAAACTCGACTGCTTCAATATCTCTCTTTCCTTCTGCAGTCATCTTTTTTAGCGCGTAAATCAAGTAAAAATGTTAGAAAATATTAACGTTCTATTAACAAGTTTAAAAACATAATCCTGATCAAAAATAACGTTCTCTGCAAAAGTTCACGTAGAGCACCTGTTGTATATTTCCCATTTTGCGTGACGTTGGTCCAAATGATGAACAGTTCTTTGTACGAGCCGACTCTGTAGGCGATGTAAATATGATAACAGCTACTCAAACACGTGACCTCTGTGTATTTATGAAAACTTGTCCATACTTGGATGTCTAAGATTTATAAGAAAAAAAAAACCAAAAAAAACAAAAATCCAGAGCGTTCAGTTTTTTATTGATGTCATCGATTGGCTGATTTTTAGTGCTTTTTTAAACCCTTTTTAAATCTTAAAAGTTGTAAGTTTTTATTTTCATTTGATATGGGTAGTTAAATATTATTTTCAGACGGATTTCCTTTTAAATTTGATTTCATAGGATTTCACCTGTAGCTTTGTAATACATGGCCTTATTGTGTGGGTTTCCCAGACCTGGGTAGAATTGAGATCGTTTACATGTACCTATTATACAAGTCCGATCGATAGTTAATGATATTAATCTGTTTAATCTTACTTATAAATAACATTACTATCGAGACATTTTTCATGACTATATTTTAAGTATAAGGATATTTGAGAATGAAACTTTTGTACTTGTTTCAAGGGGAAACAAATTACATTGATTTCGAATTTAATAGAAACTTTTACGGTTTTAAATAGTAAAAAATATTTCAAATGAAAGGAATGTTTCTAAACATCAAACAAATAAAGTTTTTCATATAATTTCATTCCATGCTGAACAAAATTATCAATCTGGATCTCGTTTAGTTAAAAGCACTGGATTACAAAAGTTGGTGCAATGTAATTAATGTGCTCAAGGTGAACACATCAATACGTCCTTGTCCTGTATTGGGTTTTTTAAAATTGAATTTATATTTTTTTTACCTGAGACAAGGCAAATCAAAATTTACCTTTGCCTATAAGTAATACTAGTACCCTTTCAGCATGTCTTTAATGTCTCAAAAAAATATTATTTACATGACAGCCAATGCCGTTAGTAATGTTAGTCAAATGATTCTAATGAAATGAATTTTTATGTTATCTTAGTTATCTGTTCTCCGTTTCGTGTTACCCCAGACGATCATTGTTTATATACTCTGAGCACCAAATATATTGTTACATACTCGACAAAAAACAGAGACAGAGAGTTGATTGTATTTAAACGGGTAACCCATCCTCTACAGTGTTAAAAGTCACTCAGAGTTTACATAGGTACGCTTTAGCGGGGCCACCATCTTTGTTGATTTATCACAAAGATGTGCGAAGTTATTAGAAGCAATGATTTGATTCGACATCAATAATGCATGCAACATCACAAAACAAGTTGCCACACAATACAAAGTGCTTGTTTCTGTGTCCCTGTGAGATAAAACGAACGACTATCCAAACGGATGGGACTGTTGAGATCGCAGTTCAAATACCTGTCAAAGGACAGGATACATACTCATTTGCATAAAGTGACGTCAGTTCGACTGATAGGATCTCAACGGAAGACAACAAATATACTAGATTCTAAGCTTATTTTTACTCTCAGTTTTTTTTGGAGAATCATTTTTAGTGTTACGAATTATTATTTAGAAGGATGATGACATCTTTTTACGTTTACATTTATTAAAAACAGATCATATTACATGTATTAAGTTCAAATTTGAATTTAATTTTAAACATCAAATTGGTCATAAACATCTTCATTCATTTCTTTAAACAGTGAAGATTACTGAAAAAAAAATTGTACATGTAGTGCATTTATACTTCAAGATATAGTCTTTTTAATACTTGATGCAAAAAATAAATAATAATGATAATTTACGTTTAGATGGGCATTCTATACAAGATACTATGTCGAGCTTGGATTAGGAGTAATCTTCAATGATATATAGTCATTTGTTGGTATTTTCAAGGTTCCTCACTACACCTTGAAATAGTTTCTCAAATCAGCAGAAAATTACTTCATTATGATAGAAAGCATGATGGATAAGAAGTATATATGTCAAATAGGCGAAAAAATTTGCATCTTCATAAAAAAGTAAAATTGATGGAGGTTGGGGGGCCATTTGCATTTTAGATAAAAAATGATATTCTCACAAATTTCATTCAGTTAACATGAACAAAAGTATGGGCAGCGGAAAGGGCAAAAAATACATTTTTACAAAATCAACGATAAACTAAATTCAGCAATCTAAAATAATATTATCAATGGCCATAGGTGCAAAACCAACAGTCTTCTCTGCAAAATAAATGTTCATAAAATCAACCAAAGATATCTTAATACAAATCAAACACAAAAAGTAAAACCAAAAGACATAAATGTAAAACGAACATACATCAACATGAAACAAGCGGACGAACAAATAAACGCCACGTGACGTTTTTTTGGGAAGCAATATGCGTCATCGATTATTGGAATCCGGGATGGTTCTCGCCTATTCTGGTATAATTAAAATGTTTTCTTAATGCGATTTAAACCTTTATGACAAAAACTATTGAAAATGGTAAAAAGAAACTTTATATAGTTTCAGCACATTTTACAACATTATAATAAATTAAGAAAGACAAACTAAATTTAAAAAAAAAATGGGTATATAATATACATTACATCTTCTAAATTTCATATATCATACATACCATACACTTTGAATCACTTTATTTTTCACTTTAATATTTTTCTAAAGCTGAGAGAATAAAAATAAGGTATAAGTTTATCTATAACTATTTCTATGCCAATTTATGATGGTGCTGTCAATAAATTAATGGAATAAATCAATAAGCAATAATACGTTTGACTGGTATTATTAACTTAGATAATTACATGACATATTTATTTTTTTTACATATTTTTCCTCAGAAATTATTCATGTTTCAATTAGCTGTTAAATCTGTCAGTTACTGTGAAACAATCAAATCAAAGCATATTGCATACAAGACTGAAATAACCTTTCACCAACTTGACGTCAAAGATTTGAACGAAGAAACCTAAGTCTGGCTCTTTGTAGTACAAAGTACATAATTCGCTTGATACCCAAGCTAATAAAACAGAACATGCACTGATTATTATTTTGTGATACACTTTTGGGCTTTTTATTTGGATTAAAAAGTAGTTTCTTATGAAGACTGACTGCATACTTAACAAATAATAAAAACTATTCTGAGGAGGAATGTTTTTTTTCATAGAGGACATTTTCGAAAAACAATCCATATTTTTCCAATTTGCTTTTTACATATTTATTTTTGCATTTAAAAAAAATTACCTTTTTTTAAATTCATTTTACGGATCGTATACTGTTTAAATTGTATCTATATTTTTAAATGTTTCACATCATTCGTTTGATTGGTTTTGATGATATTGCTTCGTGACGACTGACTTTAAATCTGATTTAATGGTTTTATGGTCTGCTTACTTGAACAAAGATTTTGAAAAGGAAATTGTTTTCAATTCTTGAATTGATGCTGAATCCCACAATCAACAACTTTAAATATTGCTTATTCGTCAAGCTGAGAACCATGACAGAATGTAATTTATCGATTTCTAACCGGAAAGGTGATCTAAGAGTCAACCAAATATACGGGTCAAATATCAAGAATAATGTCTATTAAAAGAAAACCTCATCGAGAGAGATAAACATGGCATCATGATAGTCAAGGATATCATGGAAAGTACGGACAACAGATTTTCGAATTACTCAAATTTGAACAGGTTATTCAAACATGTTTATCATATTTATTTAAAATAAGGATAAACATAACAGGTTTTGTCAACAATTTAAAGCGACACCTTAGAAAATAACATGGATTGCACGTAGTACCCTGTGATTTCAGCGGAAGTGTTCTGTCTATCCAAGATGTGTCGAGTGTCAAGACAAATTATAGCCCCTGTTAGAGTGACCGTGGATTATTTTTCATTGTCAAAAATATATAAATTATGAACCTCATATTGCTAAAAGAAAAAGTCAGATCTTCCCTAGATCTATAATCCGCACATACTACGTGAAAAAATTAACCCTTTTTAAATCACTCAGAAACTGACGTCAAAATCTACCAAAATTCCTTAACATTGACAGATATACAGGCCTACTGTTTAACCATTGTATCTAAAAAAAATTGTACATTCGTAGAGAATGGTGTACAGACGTACTGTTTACCAATGCATCAGACAATGCTTTTACTAAGTTCCATCCACTGAACAGCAACTGTACGATCATCGTCCTGAACTGCACTGAAATGTACGCCTTTTACACGCCACTGTTCGGCGTACTGACCAGCACATTACAGCATTATATTTACATCTACCAAGTATGATTCCTTCTATTTCTTACGGAAAATTAACTAAAGTTAATTCATAGCTCTATGTAGACACTAATTATAATGAAATCTACACGCCCATTTTATCGATTGGTCGAAACCTACAGCGATTTAAGAAAATCACGGACTGCACGAAATAATCATGATGTCAGACTCAAATTCCCACAGGAGACGATTTGGCTGTCTCTTTTAGATAACGGACTGGTGTACATTAACAATAATTTAGATAATCTAACTTACTTTTAACAGTCAATTTATTATTTTGTTAAAAGAAAGATGTAAATATATAGAGTTTTGAAAAACGTAATGTTTTCTTTGATGATTCATTCGGGTTATGAAGGTTACGATCATTGCAGGAAAAAAATTACACAACCCGCTAACGCAGATCTTGTATTTTTTCTGCAACGTCGCCACCTTCATATCCCGCATGAATTACCAAAGAAATCACTCTATTATTTATAACTTGAACTTGACTAAGTTTGAGGAGCATCAAATTTAATTAACTCACACCTATTAATCTACACTTTTATTCGTAGTATAGCTGTTAAACAGTGTTCAAATGTGTCAAGGTTAGAAATTTTATCTTTTGAAGTGTTTGTAAATGCTGTGTGAATTATGTTTTTTCGGACCAATATTCACCCCTAATGATTTCCTTAAAAAGTATTGTTTTTGGAAACAACATATGTGCCATCTTACTTATATTTAAGTAACCCACTGTATTACTCTGCTGACTTCTATTATATCCCACTTTTGGCAACTGTACATGATACAGGCCAATAAATATGGAACGCCATAGCTGCCTTATGGTCAATTTCATATTATATGAACTGGTATTTCATTTATATGCAATAGTAATATCATTATATGCAGTGGTAATATCATTACATGCAGTGGTAACATCATTATTTGTTATACTTTCATGTTAAATACTGAAATCTGATTGGTTAAGACGCAGTTAATAATATTTACTATTACCCTCAGCGTTAGCAACGCACTTGGCAACGGGTAACATTAAAAAAAATGTTACATGCGCGAAAATTATGCGCGTACGGTTCGCTGTAGAATTCACGTTATTCCTATATAAAAGCAGTAAAATTTTCTTAAAAATTTTAAAAAAGACATTCAGTATAACAAAATAAATAGTGCCTGTTTGGGAGGATAACAGTTGAAATTGACACCCCTCGAAAACCATTGTCAACCTCCGCTTCGCGTCGGTTGACAATGGTTTTCTCGGGGTGTCAATTTCAACTGTTACCCTCCCAAACAGGCACTATTTATATAATGCAGTGCTAACATCATTATATGCAGTGCTAACATCATTATATACTGTTATTTCACCATTATATTCAGGGGTAAAATCTTTATATGAAGTGGTAACATCATTACGTTATGTCGTAAGATCATTATGTGCAGTAGTTTATTCATTATATACTATGAATAAATATTAATATGATATGATAAATTCATTTCATACAGAGCTAAACTCATAATGAACTATTGTTCAATCGTTATATTATACGGTACACTCTTCATGTGCAGTTGCAAAATCCTTTTATGCAGTGCAAATTCTTGACATTAGGTGATAAGTTCATTATATGCAGTACTAACATCATGTTATGGTGTATTAAAACCATTATGTATGGTGGTAAAACCTTTATGTATTGTGGTGAAAGCTTTACATGCAAATGTAAATCCTTTATATGATGTGACAATTTTATAAAATGCCGTTGTTGAGTCATTATATTATGAGGTTAGTTCTTTACATGATGTGGTCATTTCATTACATGTATATGGAGAGGTAACTTCTTTATATGCAGTCGTAACTCTTCATGATGAGGTTGTAAACTGGTTCTCGCTGAAAAGTTTTAATGGGGAAGAGGTCCAGTTTTATTTTTTTAAAAAAGATGCCGCGTTCGTTCCATACTATATTGAAAATATCAGTTTGCCATACAGAACATGTATTTAGTTTTGTACGATGATTTTTATCATAAATTTTAGGTAACTATTATTGATAGTCATTTCTTTATCAATAAAAAAAATCAACAAAATATTTTGCTACCAGTTTTTGCAAATACCGAAGGCCATAAATGATAATAACAACATTATTGAATAAATTGCGAGCATGCATTGATGCATGCATATTCGTGAGCAAAATACATGTATCACCGAGTATGGTTCCCTCTATTTCTTACGGAAACTTTAGTTCATTCATAGTTCTATAGAAAACAAGCATTCTGAGAGTATTGCATATGAAAGCAATACACGTCGTATTGTATAAGCAATACACGTCCCCTATCGGTTTGTAGAAATTTGTAAAAACAATGCACTGTTGTTCTGTACTCCGAATCAACAGACCAACTCGATAACGAAACCGATTGTAATTATACAAAAAAACCCACTGTCGTTTAAATTTACAACACAATGCTTGACACTATTTTACAGAACTTATTTGTTTGTTAGAAACAATAAAAGGAATGGCCCAAGTAATGCACTTTATTATTACTGACTGCATACTTTCCTTTTATTCAATACACATCGAACCCGATAACGAACCCAAACATTAAAAATTTGGATTATAACAAATTAATTTTATCGAAAATATGTCAACCAGACGCTACAAAAGTGTAAACTTGATCTGTAGTTTGACATTTTAAGGCTGTTCAGCTGTTCCTCAAACGCATAAAGAAAAAAAGTGTGGAAAACTGAAGTGGGACAGACAGACGGACTGACGGACGCAGAGGAAAGCTATAGTCCACTCCGGTGAAAACCGGTAGGGGACTAATAACAGGACTGATATCTACACGCCCCGTTTATCGAATGGTTAACAGCGACCTAAGAAAAATCACGGACTGCACGAAATAATCATGATAATGTCAGATTCAAATTCCCAAGGAGACGGTTTGGCTGTTTCTTTTACCTAACGAACTGATGTACATTAATAGTTGTTAAGTGAATTCAACTTACTTTTACTATCAATTCATAAATTTGTTAAAATGAATATTATAATAAACATAAAAATGCTTTCTTTGGTGATTCAAGTGGGTTATGAAGGTAGCGATCATTGCAGAAAGAATTAACATAACCCGCTAACGCAGGTTATGTATTTTTTCTGCAATGTCACCACATTCATATCCAGCATGAAACACCAAAGAAAGCATTCTAGTTTTAATTAGAAACTGACGGGACTGAAATCTACACGTCACGTTCATCGATTGGTCGAAACCAACAGCGACCAAAGAAAAATCACGGACTGCACGAATTAATAATGATGTTAGAGTTAAATTCCCATAGGAGACGATTTGGTTGTTTCTTTTATCTAACATACTGATGTAAATTAACAGTATTTTAGCTAATTTAACTTTTTAAAATCAAGATATTAATTTATTAAAAGAAAGATGTAAATATACACAATTGAATATTTCCTTCATCCGGGTTATGAAGGTAGAGATCATAGCTAACGCGGGTATTTTTTCTGCAATGTCGCCACCTTCATTTCCCACATGAATCACTAAGGAAGGCATTTTTTGTTTAAATGAAGCAGAGATAGCTCGCTAGTGGATTTGATAAATTTAAGTTGACGTTCTTGTCTAAACATCAACCCGGTTGTGGAAAAATAAATCTAATTTTTTTTCAAAATAACAAAATACAAAAATATAATGATTAATTTAAAAAAAAAAATATTGATAATATGTTTATTACAATTTAGTGAGTAACTTATTATCTCCTTGCGCAACTTGTTGTGACGGGGATTTAGCATCGCTGATGTGCGTGTATGTATGTATGTCTTCTTCAGCTTGGAAGCAGGATTTAAAGAAAAACCTTGCACAAATATTTATCAAACTTCGTACACTTATTTGGCATGGTAATTGGCATGGTAAAAGGACAAATCCTATTAATTTTCAAGGCAGTTAGTTGAATACTTTTTAATATATCGTTAAAATAACACAATTTTAAAAAGAAATTTTTGTACGACTTGACAATAACTACTTCCGCTTCACTACTGTGAAACAAAAGTGAAAGTAAGCAGTTCAAATCAACTAATTGATATTTTTTTGGATTTAGATTTAGTACAGTTCAAATAAACTTTTTGTAGTAATGGAGGGTTAGTACAATTTGGTCTCCTCAGTTACATTTAAATAACTGTATATTCCTAAAGAATGCATCCCCCACACAATAGTCCAATCCACACTTTACAAAAGTTAATTCCCTATGCGGGGTCAACCTAAAGGTCAAAAGGGAAAAAAACCAACTTTCCCCCTCTTTAAGCAACCAAATATTTGGGCGTCGGAAATCTCTCTGAATTAATTTTTATTCCTTCGATCTGTGGGTTTCCCCATCCTGAGGAAATCAAACTACAATCAAAGTACTGAAAGTACTGTTAGACGGTGGCGCCGTTTGAAAGTGGCATATTACATGTATGATAATTATTGTTGTCGAAAATCCAAAGCCAGTATCCCATACATGTACCAATACTTAACGCTTACTCGCACAACTGGCGTGAGTTTCCTACATGGATAATTCTGTGGAAATTGTAGTTGTGATCACAATCCACACTTTACAAATGTTGTCTCTCTTTATCTTCATCTTTTGGGGAAAACCCATAGATTTATCACAGTAGCCTTTGTAGTATAGAAGTTTGTATCTATATGTTTGTATTTATATCAGTTGACATTAAAACTCCGTTTTTGGTAATACATGTACTACATGTTTGTATTTTGATTGCCCCAGAATGACTCATTAAATATGTGGGTTGCCACCACATATTGAATGAATAAATCAAATCCAAAGCGATTTCATCACAGTACGCCCAAATATTTGATTGTATAAAGAAGGGGATTTTTTTTTCCTTTTGACCTTTGGGTTGATCCCGTAAAGGGGAACAACTTTTGAAAAGTGTGGATTGGATATAATAAATGGATAAAATACTTATCAGGTTTTTACTAATTATTTGGTAGACATATAGTATGTTTATTGTCCCTCTCGACAGCATTTTCCGTCAATTTCTTCACGGGGAAAAAGTTGCAGTCTTGTGGACCATCAACTCGCTTTTGTCTTCATAGTCAGTTGATACATTTAGGTGTAAAGAAAACAGAATGGTTTACAAGAACCTGTTTGATAAAACTGGTATTGCTTTTGGAATGCACGTCATCATGAAACAGAAGAGTCAATCAATATTTTATCTTCGACTTTAGTGGATTATTTCCATTTGCTCACAGTGAAAGTGAATAAAAATTTGAAAAAAAAATATCATACAATATTCAGTCGCGGCAGTTTCATTAATCATTAATTGCATTTAGCAATAGATTCATTCAAATTATTTGAATGGATTTGGGAAAGTCACATGTATATTTTATCGCTTCTCAGTACACTTTGACACGCATAATTTACTTGCTACATTAAACTCTTCTAGTAAACTTACAACAAATATTGAATAATTATTCAAAATTAGTTTTCAAAAAAAACAAACAAACAAAATCCAAGTTGAACGCATGTTTTTCTGACCGTACAGCTGTGTATTTAAATTTCATTTTATTCTTTGCATGTACTATATACACTACATGTATATCTAGGGTTCGCAAATCCCAGCAATATTTCCGGAAAAGTATAGTTCTGTAGCTCAGCAGAAAACTACAGTCATCTATGAAGCACATTTTTTGCCTTCGTGTTTCACTATTTATCGCAAATATCTATACTACTATATTAAAATAATAGACTCGAATTTTTGGTCTTTAATACCGAGAAATCGGAATAATACTGTCTTTTGTTTTATATATTTTAAACATCATTGGTACTTGAAGATTACCAATTTGTTTTTATTTTTTCTCAGTTAAGCTTCGCTGATTAATAATCAACGAAAATTCCTCAAAAATCCCGGAAATCACCTGGATTTTTTGGATTTTATAATCTTGCGCTTGCGCAATACATTAATGCTAACGGGATCTTTAGTTTATGTTTCCACAATACCACATCAGCATGAATTAACTCAGAAATGATAATACAAATACGGGTAAATTTTCATTGGACTTTTGCTATGTAATCTGTTCATATATATTAATGATTTCTTATGAGAGAGAGTATAAAATAACAAATATACATTTCAACTAATTACTTCCTTTCGTCTTCGTGATGACAAAAAATATTTGATTGCATGCAAAAAAGTTACATTATATTTGTTAGGAGAGTGAAGATATAATATGTTTTATCGTATAAATGAACAATGTCCTACGGACCCAGTTTTACAAAGAAAATACGTGTACGTTGGTGAAAAAGGGTTGAATTCTTCCATTCTATGGATTAAACTTTTGAGTTGAAAGTTATTTGCAGTCTCAAAAAGGTTTGTTGTGATGAATATGGCTCTTATTTTCAAGGCAACTTCATTAACTTTCTCCAAAATCGTTCCGGAGCGTTTCTGCAATTTTCTGCTATATTACGGGTATAAAAGAGGCATTCTAACTGTGGTGATGGCCTTTCCCGAGACACAGATGAAATTAATAGCATTATTGTAGGGTTATAGCTTTGTTATGTAAACATGGTAAATGTCAATAATAAGGTGTGTCGATGTACGTATTTCGTAAATGTCCGATATGCAATCTCAACCCGTGCACGCACGGGTCAAAGTCTAGTAGCATGGATGTATATGCTATGGCTGATGTAGCATTTTGTTGAGTGATGACACTTTCTAACCGTTGTGTATTTCGATTGCGATTCGCAACAAACTGACGCATTTATATATTAGGCCTGCCTATTATGGAAACAAATGTCGAAAAAAGCTCATAATAGAGTTGTACTCGCGAGATAACAATTATTTGAGAACAAAAGGGGCGATATTTACATACATGTGTAATAATATTATCTGTTAGTGAAAAAATCCCCCCCCCCCCCACAAAATCAAAGAAAAGGTTCTCTAATAGCAGAGTCATCGACGGGCGCATATGGATTAAAGTCACAGATTGTACTTCGCTCATCAAATTGCGTTATTCAGTTTACTGTGAAAAAATTCGTCAGAAACTGTTTAGTGAACAAAACTATTATATCTTACATTACCGTTCACAATGTACCATAAATGTATATGGAATATTGCATGAGTTGAACCGATTTTTTTTTTCTCACAAAAAAGCTAGCGTTTGCTGCAATTATTTAGAGATACACGAGCTGACACGCCATGAAATCCATAAAACGTTTTACAGTATATGTCTTCAATCCCTTATTTGCTTACAAAATATCTGAACTGAAAATCTTTGAAACATCGTAAAATGTGGTTTGTTTATATATGTAAAATGGCGACTCGATTTGCACGTGAATTTTACAATCCGAGGTCGATCGATTAGCGTGTTTGAGAGAAAGTCAGCAGCAAGTAAAGCGTCAAATTCAGTAGTAAATATTGTCTGATGAATATTGAGGTTCCTGTAATAAAATTAATGTTCCTACAGACTGAGTGGGTTACAGAATAAGGTTCATGTAAATCACAGGTCAGTCCAAAATTAAACACATTTGTATCGTCAATTTCAAGTTTTTTGTATGTTTGAAAACACATGCACACGTGTAGAAGAAAGTGTACCATTGATCGGTTGAAGTTCAATAAAATGTAATTTATGTAATATTCATTTACAGTATCCGTTGTGAATTCTTTGGAATAAGCTACAACAAAATAAATATTCTGCCTCAACTAAAATTAATGCGTTGAAAAATTGCTGAAATATGAAATGGCAAACCTGTTAAAATAGTGTGTTTCTGACAATTGTTTACATCATAAAAAAAACAAGAAGCGATTATTGTGAGATCTCTTAGCAAATTATCGCAGTGATATAGTTTATGCAGCCCTGATACAGAGTTCAACGTCACAACTGGCAGTTGGTGCATACATTATCGATACCGCGTAAGCAGACAGGGTAACGGCCAATTTAAAATAAAACACAATTTCATAAATTATTTCAACATATATACAAAATAATTAGCAGCTATAATGCTTAAAATATCTGATAAGATTAAAATTAGTTCTCATATTGAAATCGACCCATAGATAAAACATTGTCTGTAACACTGCATACCTAACAGAGTTATCGTTCCTTATCCGCTAGGGTCCCCGTGAGAAATACTCTTCCGGTTAGGACGGTAGCAGTAGACCGTAGCTATTTATAGCCACCGTCTAAAAAGGAAAAGGACTTTTAATTAACTTCAAATGACAGAGTAACAAACCTCTAAACTACAATGGCTGCTGTGAGAAATCTATGGGTTTCCCCAAAGATGGCGGCCAAGGGACATAACTTTTGTAAAGTGTGGATTGGTCTATAATTCTTGTCACGAGGGGATGCTCCGCTTAACCATGTTAACGGTGCCCTTTTTACATATGAGTCATTTACTTCTTTACATAAGTTACATAACACAGAATTGATATCTCGCTTAAAACTTTAAAACTAACATTATTAGACCGTTAGAAATACCTTTTAACTATGAAAATGTTGAAACATTGACCATGATTTTGTGTTTTTTAAAGAATCATTTTTAATTTTGAAATTTTGTAATAGTCAACTACATAATATTATTATGTAGCATAATTGTACCAGACTATTAACAGTTATTTTTATAGGATGGTTCGACAAGTACATAATTACATGTATTCTAATAACATGTTTTTCAATTATTGCATGAAATATTAACAACAAGCTCATTCTAATGTGTGGAAATCTTAACTATTGTATATGTCAAGGATAAGTTAATTTTATTGGGATTATTATGACGACTATGTGTTCTAAATATACTTATGATATAACAAAAGCAATGACTCAGAAAGCATGGTCAAAAAATACAAACAGGGAACAGAGGAAATCTTATATTAAAATCTTTTTTTAATGAAACGATAAATCGATCGATAAATAAACATTGTATTCATGAATAAATGATCAAACAAAATCAATATATTATTCATAAACTCAAAATCAATATATTATTCATAAACTCTATTATTCATATACTCTGTTTTAACAATAGTGTGAATTTTGTTTTAAAACAAACGTTTTAAATGCATATACATGTAGAAAGAATATTAACTTGATGACATAAAATGTTTATTGCACTTGCAATATGAAACATTTATGTTATCATAATAACCATCCATTATCAAACTTTCTTCAGAATACTTATTTTGAACCCCCCACCCCCTCCCCCCACACCGTCAAATTCTGTTATGAAAACCAAATGATAAGCTAATGTGAACAGCGGCTATTTATACCAATAAATACTTGAAGTTCTTTTTTCATAGACAGGCTTGCCAAATTACCTTAATTGTGGATTTTTGCACATAATTTTGTTTATATTTGTTTCATATTAGAACATAACCCACTGTTTCATCCAATCAGCAGTCACTTAATATAATTCTATTTCAGTGATGATTTTACTCATTAAGAATTTCTCTAAGTTCACAGTGACGTTACATTTCGATTGTCAGCTTGGAGAGCCTAAAACAAATGATTGGCACAGAACTTTTGATCAGTAAACGTGGGTTATGTTCATATTAAGTAAAACTAGACTTTGACCCGTGCGTGCACGGGTTGACATTGCATATGATATCGGACATTTACGAAATAGATATTCGACGCACCGTATACATTGGCGGATCCAGAGGGAGGGTTCCGGGGGTCGGAATCCCCCCCCCCCTTTCTCTGGGACATATGAATTTTTTTTAAAACGTTTAATGCCCATTTAAAGGCAATTTTTCCCATTTATAATAGAAATACTGTAATTATCCCAAATAAATGCTTTTAAAATTGCTTATCTAAAGAATTTCGTACTACGACCCATAATTTTGTTCTTATATGAAAAAATCCTATCGATTTATTATCGAAATAAAGTACATTGTACTTCCCATCAGCAGTTTACTACACTGAGTAATCATGTGGAAAATTAAAGAAAAATTACATAAAATTAAGCAGTATCACAGATTTATAATAACATCTACAAGGTATTTTCTACTTTATTTCTTTTCATACAATTTTGAACTGACAAGCCATCGAGTCAAACGACGTTCAACTACGAGCACACGCATTCGTTTTACTTTTAAAAGCCGCTTTCAAATGTATTGTTTATTAATTAACTTAAATAATTATAAATGATGAGTTTTACTTCGTTTCATACGAAAAATACAAAGAAAAGTACATGACCCGCATATGCGGGTTATGCTATTTTTCTGGAATGCTAGCTACCTTCATACCCACATGCAGCACAAAAGAAACCCTTTTTTTTTTTTTTTTGTTTCCAAGAATCGGAAATTCTGCTACAAAAATACCGTGTAAAGGATTTATATGTAAACGATTATGAAAGTGCACATCTTTTCAAAACTTTTTTAAAATATAATCTCATCTGTACTAGTCCGGATGATGTAGCGCACCCTTTACAGAGGTCACATCAAGTTCCCTGTGACGACAATTGCTTTTACCATTGTATTACACACGTACCTTCTTTTCAGCAGATAAATTATCCCCATTCTTTTGTCATATCCTATCATTTTGACCTTTATTTAAGAAGGTAATCGATGGAATTTAAAAACATCAAAGACATTAAAAAATTTACCAAAATATCCATTTTTATAATAGTTTGTCGTAATTAGTCTCAAGCATAGACTCACTTTCTTATTGCTGGAAACTTGGGTTTCTTACGGTTAGATATTATGCAAATCTTCCTTACCTAAACCAGAACGGCAAAACGCTCAATAATGCAGTGCACTCTGATGTTGAAATAGATGTGAAATAGATAGTGATAAGATAAATGTTTATTAAATACAGTTGTATACGCACGGAAAAGGTTCAAAAAGTCCTTGTTTACTGACAAATGATAAATCTTGCTCATATTGATTTTCATCAAATGGAACTCCCCCCCCCCCCCCTCCCCCCTTTTCCAAATTGCTGGATCCGCCTCTGGTATATTGTGGACATTTGCATAACCAAGCTTTAAGCCAACAATAATTCTATTAATTTCACTACACTGCTTAGTTAGAATAATCTAACCGTTCCTCGTGACAGGCCTTCACCACAGTTAAAATACCTCCCATATACCCGTAATGTAGCAGAAAATTGCAGAATCGCTCCGAAACGATTTTGGAGAAAATTAATGAGGTTGCATTGAAAATAACAGTCAAATTGTTCATAACAAACAATTTTGAGGTTGTAAATACCATTCATCGAAAAGTTTAATTCTATAACTGCAGAATTCAACATTTTTTCAAAGACGTTTTTTACTCGCTTCCAATTTACACAATACACACCATTTTGATATTCGAATCTCTCGGGATTTTTCATAGTAAATGCACTGTGTTAGAGTTATCTTCCGTATTTTCTTTGATGAACAGGATATAGCAAATTTCCAATGAAAATTTACATGCATTTGTATTATAGTTTCTGCGTTTATCCATGCAAGTGTGATATATTGTCGAAACATAATCCAAAGAGCCTCCCGTGATTTAGCGTGAATGTAATGCTCATGCGCAAGATTGTAAAATCCATAAAAATTCAGATGATTTCCGGAATTTTTTGAGGAATTTTCGATGATTACTAATAAGCAATTAAAGCTTGATTGAGAAAAAATAAAAACAAATTGGTAATCTTCAAGTACCAATGTTGTTTAAAATATGTAAAACAAAAGACAGAACTCTTCCGCAAAAATTCGAGTCTGTTATTTTAATATAGTAGATAGGGCATGGCGCTGATAAAATGGGGCATGGCGCCGCGCCACGCTAGTTTGCTTTAGATTTAACACTATAGTATAGAAAAGGGGGTTGGTCGCAATGCTCCTTCCGTCCCCTTCTTAATCGCGTAAATTTTATTAATATGATCTAACTATTACTAAAATATCGCAATGTGTAAGTTAATCTTGTAAGGAGGAAAGCGTCTTCTGTCCTATACTTTACTGTAGTCATCATTTTCCATGGGTTGATAGGCTCACATTTTGACCAATCATCAATCAATATTTATTCAGCAACAATAAACAGCAAATCAAAAACATGATCGGGTTGACATGGATGAAAAATGTACCTATCGAACGAATTGAAGTGATGTCATTAGTAAAAACAGTACAATCAGGCAATACTTTGATTGGGTTATCACTTCCGCTGCGTTCCCAGTGTTACATCCGGTCGTTTGGCAACAGGAAGTGCACGACCGTGTCGTCACTCCGAAGTTCTTTGATCTACAGCCGTAGTAACACTCGGCTGCACACTCACGTTTGATGCTGGTTGTCAAACCCATTATAGAAATTCGCTCAACCTGGTGGTACATAAAAAAATAGATATTATGGTGTATTTATAAAAGTCATAGCATTGACTGCGGTTCTCAAAACAACGGAAAATTACATTGTTTTGCCTGTAAAAGCCATTACAGTAATTGCGTTTGGTGCATCACTCAAATTCAGTTTGTTTCCCAACTCAGAGATTTATTTAATAAACAAAATTTATTTAAAAAATTGAAGGAAATTGATGAACCTTTATATATTTTACATACATACATATACCTCTAATATTACAGACTAACTAATAGGGATCAGGGGGTTTAGGGGGGGGCGTCCAACCTATATTTCTTGTGGGTTTACTATGTCAATTTGATAACTTTTCAAATTCCACGGGAAGGACGGAATCGGAATCCGGACCCCCAGATATTTATCAGTAATTAAAGTTTTTGCTGGACTCACCATGCAGTAAGTTTCCGACCTTAGGCAGGGTATGAGCGGGGTATTATTGGGCTGTATTTGGCAGACTGTGTATGGATCCCACTGCTGCTTAAAGTTCTCCTCACACTTGTGACAGGAAAGATTCCCCAAGTCCTCCTCTTTGATTATTATGGCGCTGTCTGATCCTGTAAACATTTTTGACAGTTTTCATATAGGAAAAAAAAGACTAAGGATCCCAATCTGGATGTAAATCATCGGTTTGGTCGAGTGGGCACAATGACAAAATTTGTTCTGACATAATTTGAGTTTTTAACTGTTGACAGAGACAAAGAACCATGTTCTATATTTAGGTGACAAGTTTTTGATGACCTCTACACAAATTTTCCTCACATTTAATCAATCGAACTTCTGTGGATTTTTCTCGTTGTTTTAAACTTTTAAAGTGCAAATGAGTCAGTTCAGTTTATACAGAACAAATGCAATCATAACCTGAGCAGGATGAAACATACTTGGGGAATACTTGGGGAATATATTAAGAGAAAAGCAAAAATAAAATAAAACAGATTGGAGATTTTATCAAGACTAGTCGATTAGTCTAGAACTCTTATACTTAAACATTATTTACATGTTTAACAATTTAAAATGCAAGTTTGATTTGCCTAAACTTTTAATTGTCTTTGAAAGTTTTTCTGTATATTGAAAAAAAATGTTTGCAGCATTCGTTGATGTTGACAAAACCTACATTTGTGTTTAGGGAAAATGGTTGTTTGAGAAATTTAAGCGCATTCAGTCGAAATTGAAAACCTTGGTGATTTCCTTGTTGCTTGGGGTAACTATGCTTATCATCAAAATGCATGTTTACCAGAAAAGCGGACACCGACTCCACATCCCATAGAAAACCACGTTAAGTGCCGGAAGAGTGAAGCGATTGCCTGCTATCGGTCTATTGAAAAGCAATCGGATTTTTTTCAGGCAAAATTAAAATCTATTGAGAAAAAGATAAATATGGACCTTATTTCATTGGATTATTGAATGAGTTTTGGTCCACATTTTATCTTGGCGTTGAATTCAGAGAAATAGACAAGCTATAATAATAGCTGCACTGACAAGTCTGTGCAATATTTGAAGAAAAAAACTAATATCATTAATGGATGTACACGACTGCAGTATTCTTTGGCTCTTGTGTTTGCTATTCTCAAAAATAAAAATTGACTGAAACGCAAAAGATCCAGTCGAGTATGGTTCCAGAACCAAAATCAATGCTTTTAAAGGTACAGATTGAAAACTGCAAGTTCTTTTAAATGCGATTTTTTCAGGTGATCAATTTCTATTCCTTCCTAATTGACAGGACAAATAAGGCGCAGCAGCAGCCATAAGTTATTATGATGATGCATTATCCTCTAAGGTTCGATATTCAAATTGTTAAACAATGAGTTTGACATTTATTCTTCCCTAAGACAGAAAAACACGAATTAATATTGATAAATACGGTCTTGTTTGCGCGGGGTTCAGGACTAGGTATATTTTATTTTTACTGGTATAGAGAATCAACAACTTGTGGATCACACGTGCTGTAAAACGAAGGGAGGGCCTGCTAAACAACACCATGGAATTTTGTTTGCAGTAAATCATTTTTAATAATTTTGACAGCCGAAGCATTTGTGAAAATTTTGTTATTGCAATAGATATTGATATCTATTTCAAGTAAAGAAGATCGGTGGATAAGGCGTGTAAAATGCCCACAAACAGTCGGACAAGCTACTGAAAGTATTTTTTTTTTGTAAAACCATTTAAAACAATTTACATTTTACATATCATTGATTTTTAACCTATAAACTTTTTCAATACTTGGAATATGTTAACTCAAACAAGCGTATACGTATCAAACCTGCAAATACTGTCATTTTTTAGAACTTCAGGGCATTTTCTTTTATAGAGTGGGTCTGTGCTCCATATTTTTCTCATAGTCTAAATAAGGTCTATTGGAAAACAAACCGATTTTAATAAAAAAAAAAAAAACGTGGAGCGATGACCCACTATACATTAAAAATATAATTTTGTATCCTAACAACTAAACGTATTAAAAAAATAATACAAGTCCGTAAAGTCGTGGTCAAAGTCACACATAATATTTAAACAGTCTACATTGTTGTGTCTGAAATGGCTCAGTGGTTAGAGTACCTGACATAAGCTAACCTTATATATCTAGGGTTTTTATGTTATGGGTTCGATACCACTAAAAATTGTGGAAATATTTTTTTTTCTTATCTTTTGTTATATATATTAAAAACTGAATATAGTTAGAAATTGTGCTTTTGCAAACTTGTATTATAATATATTTGAATAGATTTAATTGGGGAAAAATAAATTCAAAATTGTATTTCACTACTAAACTGAATGGGCATTTGCGCCATCTTATTCCCCCATATTCTTTGTGGACACACAGTGAACCATGGTTGTCATTGCATAGCTTTTGATATATATATATATTTTTTTCAATTTACTAGTAAATCATCAAAGAACGTACATAGAAATTATTTTTGCGTAACAGAAAAATAAATTTTCACATGAAATACATTCACATTGGAATTTGGGAGTTTTGACTCGTTGTATATAAGTACAAGTATAATCAACCAGACCAGAATTTACATGTACCTTACAATAATCCCCAAAATTGATATTTGTCGCATTAATCATGGCCCTGTGATAGAGATGAGGTCCCACATTACCTCCCAAGCCAAGCTTGTAGGGTCTATCATTGGCATCTCTATAATAAGTCGTGATTCAATACATGTATGGTAACCCAGTCTGATTGATTACTTGTTGTTTAACACTCCATCGAGAATCTTTCACTCGTATTTAGACGCTATCAAATGCCGCTAAAATGCTTAACAAGTTTTTGTTGGGCTCTTAGGGCCATTGGAAAAGCTACAGATGACCCTTTTTACAATGTGAGAGAGACCTTACAATATAATTGATTGAAACCTTATCAACGAGAAACTTTCTAAGATCGGCTTTTAGAGTGTAACTCTTGTCTTAAGTTTAAAAAAAATACAAATCAGTATTCCCCTTACTTTTTTTTTTAAAGAAGTAAAAAATCATCCTTAACAGTTTAAAAATATAAGATATTTTTTGTTTTCCGACATATAGGAAACAAGCACGTCGTGCATTGTTTCATGTACCGAAAAAGGAGAACGGAAAGGAAATCAGTCATGTCCCGCAAACAATTGTTCACACGAATCATGAGTTCAAAGTATATAACTGTTTAATGTAAAAGTGTAACTTGTTTCGGAGAGATAGAGTTTTAAGATAAATTTTAAGATAATTTTTGTAACTAATTTTGAATTTTTTTATTTATTTATTATTCTGGTCATTATTTTTGTTTAAACGGAGAAGTATCGGGCATTGGAATTTATGTATTTACCTTTATTCATCTTTTTTTTGGGGGGGGGGGGGGGTGAAGAGGGTTCCCTTTTTTTACACTTTACACCTAGCTCTATTGTTTCTGTTTGATTAAGGTGTCTCGCCATAAAACAATATTTGATTGGTTTACATTTGAATTCAAATTCAATATACTGCAGTAATTTATATTTTACAATATTACTAATATTGTATATCAAAAAATATTAATTACTAATACAATGTATATGTCAATGCACGAAGAACACTGCCACTATTTGAATGATGAATTAATGACATTTAGTTTTCAGTAATATTTACCTACACTCCAAACATATTACAACGAAATCAAAGCGCGTATTTGAGATCAATACATCAAGTCAGTAGTTCTCACCTGTGAAATAAAACACATAAAAAAGCATGGTTAGCATCCTAGAGTCAATCCCGTGTCCCATACTTTTAGACAAACGAAGTCATGATAAAATGGTTCGATTCAGGTCAACCTGGGTAACTTCTTTCAGCGTTTTCAAGAATACACTATCCGATAAGCTTCCATATTTTGTAGCTAGGTGTCTGAGATTTTGTACTCCCACCTTGTAGCTAGTCTAGCGGAGAACTCCGTCCCAAGCCTGCTGGTAGTTAACGTCGAGTGAAGCAATTATTCCCAGAATCGCACTGCTTGGGCCGGGACTGGCGTTCCATTGAGGATCGATCCAATATACCTGACGGAAAAAGAAATTGATTTCGACATAAATGTCTTTGACGTTGTATAAATCCGGTTATTTGATGTCGGATACCGCAGGGTATCATAATGAAATCACACTAGTCTACAACCCCCCCCCCCCAAAAAAAAAACTTGATGAATCAACCACACAGTCTCTCTCTCTCTCTCTCTCTCTCTCTCTCTCTCTCTCTCTCTCTCTCTCTCAATTTAGATGATTGTTTATATGTGTTACTTATGAGGATAGATTTATTTCATTGCCCGCCCCCGATCCAATTAAATTCATGATTTAACTGGTAAAATTTATTTATATGAAACCAATTTTCATTTTTCTTTTTGAATTTTTGGTTAGCATTTTGCTTTACTAATATTGCATGCTCTTAACTTTTTAAAATCTAATTATACCCCAAGCAACATGTTGCAATGGATAAAATGTTTTGGACCCGTCATTCAGTCAGGGTGGCAGTTCTTTCGGTATTTCTTTTCTTTTCTTTTTTTTTGTGGGGGGGGGGGGGGGGGGAGGGGGTTGGGGGTTAGCGTAACTCCCTTTAAACCGCTGCACGGAATTTACTGGAACTACATTATAATAGATATACTGAAACAAAATACAAGGACACAATGTGTAGATGTATATACACCAGGAAATTCCGATTGCACTATTTTTTGCATTTTGAAGTGTTGTTAAAGACAAAATTATGTATAGATATGCACACTTGCAGAAAGTTTTGATGGGATGATTTGTTTTTCGTAGGGGTGGAGGGTGTTTAACTTGTTAGGTCACCTGAGTCACTCGGGATCCGTTTTTGTCCGTCGACGTTCGTCGGTGAAAAATTTTGAACATTTTTAGCTTCTCTGGAACCACTTAACCAGTTTCAACCAAATTTGGCATTTAGCATCTTTTGGTAAAGGGGAGTAAATTTTGTGAAATGCATGGCCCCTGCACCCCCCCCCCCCTCAACGGGGCCTGAGGGGTGGGGCTAAAACCATCAAAATTAATGCAATCTTTTAAAAATCTTCTTCTTTACTCTTGGACATCAAACAGTCAAACTGCTGTCCTGATTGTAATGAGCATTGGGCTCTCTATCAAAATTATGATTTTGGGGATTTGGGGTTCTGGCGCTAGGGTGGGAACTTAATGATTATATAGTGAAAATGCATTCATTCTTCAAAATTCTTCTCCTCTACTCCTGGATATTAAACAGATGAACTAAGTATATCGTACATGTAATGATCAGGAAGAATACCTCCCCAGAATTGTGAATTTCATGGCCACGGGCCAGGGTTTTGATGTTAGGGAGGGGCTCTAATGATTCTAAAGATAAAATGCATTCATTCTTCAGAATTCTTCTTCTCTCCTCCTGGATATTAAGCAGATGAACCATAAGTACATAGTTATGATGAGGAAGAGTCAGTGCCTCCTCCAAAATTGTGAAGTCCATGGCCCTAGGGTCAGGGGTTCTGGTGTTAGTGTGGGGTTCTAAATGAATGCAGTAATTCTTTGAAAATCTTCTCCTCTGCTCCTGGGTATTGATCTGATGAATTAAGTTTAAAGTTATGATGAGGAAGATTTCCTCTTCCAAAATTTTGAATTTCATGGGCCCTTGGTCAGGGTTTCTGGAGTTATGGCAGGACTCTAATGGTTATATAAGGTAGGGTGGTGTAATTTCGACAGATAATTTTTTTGTACCTTTAAGATTTGTTCAACTACAGTATGTCATTGTATGTTATGCTACAATTTTTAAGTTCCTTTTTTTAAAATATCAAATGTGGATTAAGCAATCCGGAATATTGAACATGATTCCAATAGCCCTGTAATAATAATGCACATTAATATACATTGCAAAAGTCACACTGCAGTAACGTTACACAGGTGACCAATAAGGACCATGGGTCTCCTGTTCTGAAATAAATTCATGCTGTGTATTTAATGCATACACTGTCATGCATTCATTATGTGAAACATTGTCAAATAATGAGCGATCGAGTGGTATGTTACATTGCTCACTTTTTATTTTATTTTCAAAAGTAATATAAAAATGTATTTAGTATATTTTCAAAATGTAATATATAAACGTTTGCTTTAAAATCCGTCTCTAAATTATGTTTACAACCACATCAATAGTCGTTTGACTAAAAATGATTTAAAAAGTAATAATGCAAATAATGTTTGCTTTGTTAGGTAATATCTTAACAGCTGAGTGTGGCTCTGCATATTCTAGAAATATATATAGAAAAATTGAAAATGATTTATGCTGCCTGATCAATAATGAGTGAAGGGGAAAGTAGTGCTTATCAGTCAAATCTAAACCTCGAAGGCTTAATGCGAACCGATTTTTAAGCTGAAAATGGACAAATGTTGTTAACAATTGATTGAGATATTACCATAGACGTAAAATCAACATGCAACTTCAGCAAGAACTGAAATATTTGGTTTATTGATTTTAAATTAGAAATTTGTGTAAAAAATATAAAGCATATTTTTTTCAATTTTTTAACGATTAAGATCGGCAATTCTTAAATGCTGAGCACATTTTCTCAAAGATTCATCAATATTCAGCACGCCCCAATGCAAGATTTTGTTTAAAGAGAAAAGAAGAATTTGACCATTTTTACGACAATAAAGTTGCGCTGCGAAGTATTACAGGAAGTTCAATTTTAATAGTTTTACCTTTATCAATTAAAAACATGGGCACTAGTGTACGCTAATGATTTACAAAGGTTGGGTTAACTGCATCTTGAGTATAATTCAAATTTTCACATAAAATAAAGAAAAATGAGTATGATATTTATGTAAATATAAATGTGTAAGTTGGTGGGTAAAACGAATTGCGTCTAGCAGCAAGATCGTGCAGTGAAAATAAGAAAGATAGAATATTGCTTGACTAGTGCTAATGACTTATTAATTACACCATGTGTTTGGATGCTGAAGATGTTAATTGACATACACGTGTATAATAGTTAAGAATCCTGACATCTGACACATGCTGTGCACAAATACAATTTCCACTCTGTAAAATGACTTACAGTATTTAGCATGTTGCCCCATGGGTCGTGTTATCAATAATGATAATACGTCCTGCATGGCATACACAGCGTTTTTAATTATGCAAATATAATGCCATCTTGACTTAAAAAGACATACTATGGTAACGCTTACCCCTCCTAATAATGCAAATACAAATTTGTTGCCGAAAATGTTTTAATAAGTATAGATATGTAGTACTACCTACTTAATATCATCTTGTACTCAGTCTGATGTCTCGCTGTCAACGATGTTATTTTGCATAGCAAATGTAATAGTATGTATGTAGTTATGAAAGAAATTTAATTATTATTCCGAATAAATATCTAGTTATAGCATCAGTTTGCACTGATGTATCATTACCATATAAACTGGAGTTATTCCGCTGTAATACTGTTTTGTTGTAATAATATGTAGTCACATATTGCAAATTTGATTCAGTTTGTACCTCTAGTAAATGATAAAAACAAATGGAAAGTTCATATACATGTATTATTTTCATTAATTTTTAGGTAACCATGAAAATTGTTTAAAATGTGTGCTGGCCTTATTATTCCATATCTCTGAAATAGTACAGATGGTCCGGGGGGGGGGGGGGATCCCAAATAATGAAATTGATGAGGCAAATGAGATTAAATATTTCGAAACTTAATCATTATCATAATAATAATTCATGGCAATTTATTTCTATTTCATAGCATTCAAGTATACAGTATTTGGTCTTTGCCAGAAGGAAATAGTGTTTATCAATGTTCGATTTCTTATACACTTTTTTAGATACTAACCATGAACATTGTTTAAAATTTATGCAGACCTTATTACTCCATACCTCCGAAATAGTACAAATGGTCGGATTTGCGGGGGTGCCCCAAAAATGATGTATTGATAAGGCAAATGATATTTTCAATATTTCGAAACTTTTAAGTCTATAATAATAATTATTGACAATACTATTCTTTAAGATACATGTAACATTCAAGTATACAGTTTTTGGTCTTTGCCAGAGGGAAATAGTGTTTTTTCTGTGTGCGATTTGCAGTGCTGGAATTACTTCTCCGTGGTAATTTCGCAGGAAAAAATCCATACATATCAAGTGTGGCTTTATAAAATATATATAATTTACTGGGCATTATTTTTGTCAGATATACATATGATACCCCATTCAATCAAACTATTTCACAAAAGCATACATGTACATGTATATGTATGTACAGACCCATTCATAGATAATTTTTATCTTAAACGTGCATGTACATTGAATAAACAATAAAATGAATCCAAGTTTGTCTGCAACTACAATAAAAGTTTTATCATGCGATGAAGAATGTAGCCATTCCCCCGCGACGAAAATGTACATTACTATACGTGGGGATAATCCATCTACATGCATATACCGAAGTGGTTCTGAACTTCAAACACACGCATGCAGGCACCTGACGTCAAAAATATTTCTTTTTTTATATTATGAAATTATGTACATTACATAGAATTATTTTATCATAAATACAAGTATTTTAACGTCAGGTGCCTGTGAACACTTTAAAACACCACTTCAAAAAGAGAAAAGAACATTTTCTTTGATCGATTGAAAGATATCAGATTTTTTTTTCATAAACAAGTTAGAGTGACTTCCCTTCCAAGTGGAAGAATTGTATTCTGGCTCTTTTTAAAATAATGAAGGCTGTAAATTCATCAATTGATAATACCGCTAGACATTTTTGAGTGAATATCATTTGCGTAATAATGACATACTTACTGCCCATTTAGCTCCCGATTTTTAAGAAATAAAGAAGTCTCTCGACCTTATAAGCAACATTTTGATGAATCTAATTATGTATGAAATGTTTTGTAAATTAAAACAAACTTTACTGAGAATTCATGAATGGCCTCGTGATTTCGCTCTTTACGCAGCTTCTCCTCAATTTTGGGGAAGGTATATCTATTGTATTTCTTAGCAAAAACCACCTGTAAAAATGATAGATAGTAAAAAAGAAACACAAAAAAACATTTGTATGTATTTAAGAAATACTTGTAAATTTTGGAGCGATTCAGCTTAAGCAATTGAAAGACGAAACTAAATAGATTGTGTATATTTAAACCCCTATGTAAGATTTATATTAATTAAAATATATGTCTGATACTGTTTGCTTCAGAGTAAAATGTCGCAACGGCATTGTATAAAACGGCGCTTCAAGTGATTAACGCCTGTATTTCTATAATCGAGAAACAATAGACGGCAATTTTGCGATCGCATGGATTTCAATTTCATCAAGTTTATCAAGTATAATTGATATACTGTGCAAATATTTTGGGTCATCGAAAAAACAAAACACTGATCGTTACAGTCTTATACTATAGCTGCAGGTCTGTAGCTCCCGGTCTGAAAAAAAAATTCGAATTTTTTCATGTCGGGAGCTACAGACCTGCAGCTATAAGTCTTAATACAGAAACTTTGTTAGATATCTTGAATATATTTAAAACTGTGCAAACTTATGAAATGTATTATAAAACGTAAATATACTACTGTCTTCAATATTATAGCATTTATATTACCATAAAAAGGTCTTCTGATTATTAAATAAATCATTTTACTTATTTCATTTCCCCGTAGGATATTTCTACAAACTAAAAGGTAAATATATTATTTGACTGATAAATAACAAGGTGGTTATTTACTCGTTCAGCAATGAATAAATGAATTTAAATTTCATGGAAACTGCAACTTAGACATGTGTTAAAATGACAAATCTGTCACTGGCACAGTACTAATAAGAATAAACTACACGTACAGTTGACTCTTCTTTTTTTTCCCTCTTTTATCGTGTATCACTAGTACCATTTTTTAAATATCAAATTATGCCAAATGTGCGATTTTGTCCCAAAATCCAGTGTGTGTGTGTGTATATATATATATATATATATATATATATATATATATATATATATATATATATATATATATATATATATATATATATATATATATATATATATGAATTTATAAATAAATTGAATATCATATTTTAAAACATCATCGAGGTATTCAAATAGAACTCAGCTAGGCACGTAGGATTGTTCAGTCAAGTCGGCGGGAGGGAACCTTTAGGTTAAGTACTCTAAATATAGTATTTGCGTAAAAAAAGGAGTCTACAGTATCTTAAAAAAAACCATTCATGTCTAATCAATCGGAGGGATCGATATGGTGGAGGGGTGCAGTTGTTGTAATTTACAAGCTGGTCATTTAAATTACAACATTTAATCTTATAAAACTATGTTTTATAACAATGCCCCAAAAGAGAAAAAAAATTATATGTAAATTCAACCCCCTCCCCCCCAAAAAAAACAACCGGAGGCAGTCCTGACACCTGTTGTTACATGACTGCACCACAGGAGGTGAAAACCATGGAAAAGCCAAACGCATCGGGTTCGACATTTTGATAATGTATAACAGAAGAGAGAGCGCGGGAAGAAGGAGCCGAAAAGTGTCAACTCTGCAAGCGATAAAAACTGAAAAAAGGAAGAAGGCGCCTATAGGTATAGATTATTTTTTAAGTGTATGCTATAGAACTGGGGGGAAAGCCCCACTCGTTTAAGTTTTATTTTATTTTTAGAAGGCTAGCTGTCTTGTTTACTTCATTCAGTGAGACAGGACTGAGTATCGGGTTTCACATCAGCTGCCCTTGTATTTTGACGTTTGACGAATCAAGTTATTGATGTACAATGACCTTTATATTTGATTGATTTTTCCCCCAATGATATTTATTTCGTAACTGCTTAGTAAAAAAAATCAACTGTTGGTAAAACAACGCGTACCCCCCCCCTTATTTCTTAATAGAGCTATTATCTTCAGCTGCAATAATTACGTTTGAATTGTTTGTTAGTTTTTTCCTTTGATGTTTTAACATTAAGGTTTGGTTTATATTGTTTATTGCATTAGACTGGTTGTATTATTTTCAACAGAGAAAGAGAATGGCTGTAGAAAAGTAAATGTTTCACTTTGTATTTAGATATATATGGCCAAATAAAAAATTGTGTGTGGTTCCGGTGACATCTAAAAAAATTAGGCTAGGTAGGAAGGGATTTTTTTTTAAAGAATAGAAATGTATAAACTGATTTTCTTAGTACATGTATTACCTAGCACAGCATTGCTAGAGGCACTTGTATTTAGTGAGATAAAAATACTAAATCAAGATTGGTAGGGAGCATCTCGCTTTTAACTATGAAACAGATGTTTTTAAAAATAATTAATATACAAATCATATATATACAAAATTTGAATGTTAATACCTAAAGAGAAATAATACATCTCATGTTTTGCATCATTTAAAGCTGCTTGGTCCGATTTTACGTCAAATTTTGTGTACGCTGTTCAACAATGGTTATGCTAAGTATGTGTATAATAATGGACATTGCAGTAGTTTTCCCGGTCAATTAAGCCGAAAAAAAAATATGTACAAATTTGTTAACAAAACAAACGACATAAAAGGGTATCGCATTATTTTGCCTCGTGTTAAAATTTACCCCAGACGTCAAACTGGTATGGTTGTATTACGACTTTGATATAGCTATACATAAAAGTCATAATGTTCAAGAAAATAAAAAATAATCCTGAACATTTTTTTCACTAAGATTTCTGAAGTTTGTTTTGTTTACAATCGATGCATAATATGCGGTATGAACAAACCCTATCAGTCGGGAGACGAAACCAAACGGTTTCCTTTTCTAAACATTCCCATGATGCATTTTGATTTGGTTTTTTTGTTTGCCCAAAAAGAAACTATTTTTATTTACTTTATATATTTCTAACTTTCAAAGGAGACCGATTCTGCTGGTGTAAATAGGAGGAAGTCCATAACTTTCTAAGATAAATGGTTTGTATGGAAAATTATTTGATACTGTAAAACAAAAAAATCAGACCAAACAGCTTTAAAACAAAATGAAAATTATTTTCAAATTAAAGGTTAGGGAACTAAATTAGCAATGATATACATCAGTTTAACTTATTTAACCCATTTAATTGTGAGTAATTAATTAGCAGTGGCGGCCATCTTGGCGAAAATTAATGCAGCAGCCTAAGGGTTAAGTTTCTGGCTTTTTCCTTTGGCTGCTTACGTTCTTGATTGAACTTTTGAGACCACCCGTGTGGTACGTAGATTCACTATGTAATCCCATTCTTGAGCCAACTCTTCGACTTGTACAGAGTTTCCGAAAACAGAAAATTATTTCCCTTTTAAATTTTTTTTTCTAGCAGTTTCAAACTATAAAGATAATAACAATAGTTTGGCGTTTGCGATTTTTGTACGTGCGTAAAATGTACATTTTCACAAGTAATTTTACTTTGAAATATCAATAAATTTTTCCACATAATTTTCTGTACACGAATCTTATATTCAATATTAGCAAAAAAAACATGCATATTTTTATCAAATTTTAGGCAAGGAGGAAACATGGCGGCAGCTGTGAAGTCTGGCAAATTTAGAGGAAGATTTCTAAATACCATCAAAACTATGATTGGCTGGAATTCTATGCAGAGAGTTTTAGAGAAGAAAAACAGAGTTACAAGAGAAAGAATCATTGCTGAATCATTTCACCAAAGAGAATTAGAAATTGGTATTGAAATGGCGTGCGCAGTTGGAAATCTTGAGGCGGTAGAGTTTCTGGTGGATGAATGTGGTGTTGTCGTTGATAAAATCAAGAACAGTTGTGTGTGGTCTGCAGCCAGTGAAAGACATTCAAATATTGTCAAGTATTTCATTGAAAAACACTCTGTCGATGTCAATTTAGAGACTGATCAAGGAATGGGAATCATACATTACGCATGTGTTGCTGGAGATGACAAATTTGCAGAATACCTTGTTAAGAAAGGGGCCAATTTGAGAAGCACAGATAACAAGAAAGTAAATTGCCTCATGGCTGGTGCATGGGCTGGCTCCAAGAAAATATGCGAGATGGCCATAGAAGCAGGAGTGGATGTTAATGCCAAAAACAGCAAGGGAGAGCATGTACTGCATGGGACTATCAGGCAGGGTTATAATGTAAACCAGAGTCGTCTGAACGTCATTGACTATCTAGTGAAGGCAGGAGCAGATGTCAATAGCGTGAATGGCTCCAACATCCCTGTTGTTATATATGCAGCTCTTACTTTGAATGGTTGTACAAAAACTCTCGGATATTTCCTTAAGCACCCCAAAGTACATATGCAAGATAAAATTGAAGCTATAAAATTTGGTGGAGCTTTCTTGTTTAGCCAGGGGAATGAAAAGAGAGGCTTCAAATTTTGGACAAGAGCTGTAGAACTTAAAGAAAAGATGAAAGAAGACGAGAACAACAATTCTGCACCTAGCTGTTATGATTTCTCCTCTTATGAACCTGCCTGTGTTGCTGATGTCCAAAGATTTCAGGAATGTCAAGTCTTACCAATCAAGTTTATGGTTGCCTTGCTGACAAAACTCCACATCAAGTTTGGCTATGATTGTTTGACACAACTTGAGAATTTTACAGATGTTATCCTTACACTTGGCATCTATGACTTCTATTTAGAGGTTTTCTCATTCATATTTCTCCACACTTTCCAAAATAATGAAAATGTTAATGCCATTCCAGAGTATGATGCTGCATTCAGAAGCATTTGTGCAATTATAGCTTGGGAAGCAAAGAAAGGAGAGGAAGTATTTCCATGCGTATTGAAATTTTTTGCAAAAATGGCAAGTGGATTTGAACAGAGACTTCCCCACTGCAAGACAATCAAGGAGGAGATTGTGAATAAAACCAAGTTATTGAGAGACATGCTATTCAATGCTTTTGATGTTGTCTGTCCCAGTGATGATGAAGATGACAATTCTGACTGTTGGAGTGAGTGTGATGACTACAAAGATGGCAAACACAAGCACATGTACATGACACTGATGATGAAACTTAGTGCTGTAATCCTTCAGATTTTTCCCACCCACAAAAAAGAGTTCCGTCCATATCTGCGCAAACTTCTGACAACAAATTTCAGGGATGAAAAGGGAGCCACTTTCCTTCAAGTTGCCATTGAGTGCATTGACTCGTATGGTTATCATGGAGATGAGGAAATTCAAGTTGAGTTGGTGAAAATGTTGATAGAGGAAGGAGTGAATGTCAATGCCACAGACAACTACAACTGCACTGCTGTCCATGGTCTGGCTAGAGTTGTCTACAGTGGAAACAAACACCTAATTCAGGAGATTCTGGATCTCATGTTGCAGCATGGTGCACACTTGGACATTTTCAATAAAAGTGGCTGGTCAGGTCTGGATGAAATGATTGATTCTAATGTGACAGTGTATCCCGTAGCCAACCAATCTCTACAGTGTCTTGCAGCTAAGGTCATCATGGAAGAAGGCTTGGACTATCACAGCACCACCCCCAAAGCATTATGGGAGTTCATTGAATTACATGACCCACAAGAACATATCCACGAAGATGAGATTCCATATGCTTACTACAGTGAAGATCATCATGATGAACATGAATGTGAGGTCTACTGACACTTACCATTACATAACTGCTCTGTGAAAAAAGGAAATAACATGGAGACATATGATCTTTTATGTGATTAGTGCTTTGTTCAAAGTATTAAAAAATACTAGCCTTATGCTATCAAACCATTTCCAAGAAATCCATTTACCATGCTTGCATTTGTTATAGTTTTACTTTTTAGTACCTTACTTAATGTTACAAATCAAATTTTAAAATCGATTTTTATTGTCGTATCTGTCATTAATTTTAATGTTCACAGTTATGTACAGGTACTGGTAGTTTTGTTTGTCTAATTGTTTGCAATAACATCATTGCCTTGTCCTTTTCAGGGATAAGGAATCGGGGATTCCCAGATAATCATTTAGGATAAATAGATCATAAAATATGTATTAAAGCAGTCATTAGCACAGAGAGGGAGAGAGACCAGTTGATGTCATGCAAGTTATTCTCTTTTATGAATTAACTTCTACATTTTGACTTATCATGTTACATGTACTCCTAACCATTGCTTGCATAATGTTTGAAACACTACCATATACTGTATAATTTGTCTTTCTCTGCTGGACTGTTTTGGGGGGTTTTGTGTTCTCTTTTTTAATGCTAGTCACAATGTATATTTCCTCTATTACTATGGCAAAAATATAAGTTAAAAGAAATGTTTTCATGAGTAGCCATTAACGTCACAAATTTTTTATGTGCCAAAGCTGTTCAATGTATAAAATCTATGCAAATGCCAAAGTAGTGTTCATTAACCATTGTTTACACATGGTTTACACATGGTGCTGGTTGTACATAATATTAGGAAGTTAGCAATGTGAGGTTTTTTGATTTACATCAATTTAATGGTAGTGCTTTGACTAGATAGAGTTAGATTACGTATGCATGTACCGGTAGTTTTAGTACCAGAACCCAATTTGTTTTTCAGTTCAGTAAAAATTGAAGTGTGAAGGTGTTAGTGCAAGTTCACTTATTATAATGTGGTGAAAATTCATTTAATCCAATTCCTTTGTTTTATAAAGTTGTGCTCAGATGATCATTAAGGTCCAGGGACCTCTTGGTTTCCATATCTTAGTTTGTATTGTCATTTTGAAAGGAAAACTGTCACAAAAACTAGTTTAATATTACTCTTTTTTCTCTATCTCTCTCTTGATTTAAAACTGTATTAGGATATAAGATGCCATGTATTTGTAATTTTTTTCCTATAAGAAATCGTAAAAATAAACATTATAGCTGTCCTTAGTGATGTTTTAGTACATGTTTAGCAAGTTTTGATAGATAAGGTTCAGCATAGCCATGATTTAGTAGTATTAGTTGTAATAGCTTTAGCTAAATAGTTCTATCAGTTATGTTTACAAGACTTTCAGCATGTAGTTGGTAGATTTGTTTTGTTAATTAAAAAAATTCTATTATTTCACTTTTGTGCTTTTTATTCATTATGACAATGTCAGAGTTGGCTTCCAGTTAACGTATTTGAAGCAGGTCTGATATTTAAGTTTTTAGGGCTCTGTTCTGTCGAGGACCTATAGTAATCAGTATGTCTGTCACCTGTCCATTTGTCTGCTGGAGATCACTTGTTTCGAGCATATCGTCTCACTCTTTGGCCCAGTCTGGCTCAAATTTACCCAGAGTGTACCATTGGGTAAAGGATGTGCAAAGACCCATGAACCAAAATCTAGATCTAAGGTTTGAGTCGTAGCAGAATTTTGTGAAAAAATCCTTGTCTGGACCATATATTCTTTCCGATGGTCTAAACTGGCTTATACTTGACCCTCAAATTGCCTTTAAATATGCAGTGACCTTGAATGGAGTTTCTAGGTCAAGGTCATATCAGACCACACAAATCATAATTTTTTCAGAGGATATATTATCTCCCGTTAGTCTTATTTATTTCATACTTCACTTAAACAGAGTTTTTGGTTAAAGGGTATGCAGTGACCATTAACCAAGTTTAAGATCAAATTTGAAGGTCACAGCAGATCTCTATAAAATCCTTTTGGACCATAATTTATTTCCTATTGGCTTAATCTTGCTTGGATTAAACCAAATAATGCGCATTTTATAGGCAATGGGTAGTGAGCATTACTGTCAAAGCAAAATCTGAAATGTATTTTATCCCATTGTCAATTATTTAAGTCGGACCCTTTGAGATGGTCATCAACTCGATGATGTCTAGTTATTGGTCCTAAATTTGTCATACTTGCCTAAATTTGAGCGTAATTACAGAAGGACTAAAAAGTCTTTGATGTTGAATCTTGGCCGCAGATCTCGGATGGTAAAAAAGATTTTTAGAGCAGGTGCCTTTTGTTGAGTAAGTTATTACCGGTCCTTTCTTATCCAAACTTGCATGGGTGATATATTTTGTGCTACTGATATACTAGACAGGCTTAAATGTTGAATCTTTGACAAAGGTTTCGGCTTCTTAGGTAAGCTAAGGTTTAATAGTAGGTAAAAGTTTTGGGAGCAGGTCATTTATATGCGGCAAAAATATATATTGGGACAGACTATAGGTAAATAATGGTCCTCATCTATTCAAACTTGCATGGTTGATTGAACGATAAAGAAGGATAGAGATGCTTCAGATACAGTGTGATCTTGATTAACCGAATGTGTATTGGCAGGTTTAAGATTTAGCAACTTAATAAAGTGTGTTAATATTAGTCGAACCAAATTCAGATGTGCACAGTTGATATAGCTATTGATGTGATTTAGATACACAACTTATTCTTATTTATCCTGGTTCCACCTTCACCAAAATTTTCAAATCACTCTGCTGAGCAATCCTTTCAAAAAAAAGTGCATACATTTGAGGTCTGATTAACTTGAAGCCGAAAGTTGGTGACGGCGGGGCAAGATGCTTTGGGAGGAAAAAGTATTTTTAATAGGTCATTACATGTTTGAATTTAGAAAGAGAATTTGCGTCCTTACCAACTACATGCAAGACTTCTAGGTTCATGTAACCCTGGATATAAAACAAGAGGCTAGCTTAAATTCAGATAAAGAGTCTGATCTCGACTAACAAGGATGCCAATTTAAGAAAAGCTGGTCCTACTTCACTCAAACTTGCTTGATGGATGTGATTGACGGTATAAACATCATTCCTATTTATTCTTATAATATTGCATTATAATAGAATGACGTTCTATAGAATTTAGTCATATAGTAATATTTACATCCACCGATTATGATTCCCTCCAATTCTTACGGAAATTGATTGTAATTCATAGCTCTGTATAAACCGTCAGGACTGAAATCTACACGCCTCTTATCGATTGTTTGAAACATTCATCGACCTAAACAAAATCACGGACTGCACGAAATAATCATGTCAGACTCAAATTCCTATAGAAGACGATTTGATTTTTCTTTTATCTAACGCACTGTTGTACATTACCATTAATTTAGTGAATTGTTATTAATTTTTTACGATCGAATTAGTAATTTTTTGAAAGAAGATGTAATTATAAATGATGGTATGCTTTATTTGATGATTCATGCGGGTTATTAATTAAGGTATCGATCATTGCAGAAAAAAAGTTACATAACGCGCTAAAGCGGATAAATACTTTTTCTGCAATGTCGCCTTCTTCATATCCTTCATGAATCACCAAAGAAATCATTTTATTGTTTAATTGTATCGTATATTTCAATTAAAAAAATATGAAAACATTAAGTCGTGATTTATATGCATTGTAATACTGTATTATGAGGTGATAATTTTGGTCGGGGCGTGGTCAAATCCAATAAAGCCCTTCGGGCTTTATGATGGATTTGACCAAGCCTCGACCGAAATTATCATCTCATGATGTTCAAAAAATGATTTCTTATTACTTATATGTACATGTATATTATTTCCAATACCTACAGTTTAAAACAACATTTTTTCAAGTAGCACATGCTATGTATTACTTCGCGGCGCAGCCAATAACGTGTTTCGGTTATGCTATAATACACGCCCATTTTGTGTCGCTCATCTTTTATGAAATTATTGGGTTATTAGCTTCAAAATTGATTCGTAATGTTATTACAGACAAAGACAGTTGAAAATGTAAATATCACTATTTGTAAGTAGCCTGTACATGTATTAAATAAAAATAGGAGATCTCATTGTTTTACCAAACATGTAGCTACAGAACAAGAATTTCCTCAGCTTTTAAAATTAATTGCTCGAAAACATTTACTAATTTGAAGTTTTCAGCTGCATTAAAAATGTCGACTTTAAAGAATGTTCAAATTTTCGTTTTAAAACATTCATAAAAACCGAAACAAAAAAGAAGGCACAGGATTTCCGCAATGAGTGTGATACGGATTTGTACCTGCCCTAGAGCTGATATGCAGGTTTATATGAAAGTATCAAAGTATTGCAGAAAAAATTGTCTCCAATTGTTGCTACCTTCAGAGCCCTAAAAACAAAGCGAGTAAAAAATAAGGAAATAATTATACGAGACACAGAAGGAACAGCCAAATTTTCTATATAAAGTCATATGAAGATTACCATAGAATGTCTGGAATAAGTCCGTGGAGTTCGTATTCTCCGTGTAGATTTAGTTTAGATCGATTATGAAATGAATATAATCCATGCATATTTAACACCAAAATTTACATACAAAAAACACTAAACGATGAAAAATAGTTCTTAAAAGTTACTTGAATAAAACTGACCCCTTTCCTCCCAGTGAGTTCAGGATTTCATTAAAAGAATCCACTTTAAAACTTGCCCATGCAGGTGATAAATTTTGCCAATAGATCTCCATTTTGTTTGTTTATTTTTGGTGGGTTTTTTTTTGGGGGGGGGGGGGGGGGGGGGGAGAGAGTATTATGGGTACCTGTGTAATCTGCATCCGCCTCTTCGAAAAAAAAAATCTTACATTTGTAGCAGTAAATGATAACAATTTTATTTTTGGTTATTAATCCTATAGACATAATTATGATTTACACCTGTGATGACTATAAGCTTTTGTTTCAACATTTGACAAGAGGATAAAGGGCCATATTATACATGTATCACCTGAGTATTTAATGATTACGATTACAGGAAATTAAGCAAAATAAACTGATAGTGGGAAAATGTCGGAAAGAAACAAGATTCAGGGGGGTAACGCAGGGTCAAGAAAATAAATGGATCTGGTTTTCTGGAGTTTTCAAAGTATTTGGTGGTATTTGGAAAAGTATGACCCACACAGTAAGTATGACATACATCGCCAGCAAACTAGTTAAATTGATTAAGTGCATTCCCATGATATGTATTATAAGAAGAACAGCTTCCTAGAAATAAAGTTAACATATGTGACAGCAGCTAAGGAATGTCAACAAGAAAAAATAATACATGTACATTGTATTCAAGAGCCACATTCGTAGATAAAAGTAATTCTTCACACGTACATATGAATGCCGCATTGGTCTGATCTAAGATTCCAATCACTTAAAAACTACGAACCGGGCTGGTTCTTTTGTATCCTTCATTTAAGGAGGCCGATTTGGGTTTTTTTGCGAAAAAAACTACAATAGCATAACTCTATTTTTTAACCATATGTTATTTAAACCAACTCTAGTTTATTTGCGAAGGTTCATGAAAATCGACCGTCTGGTTCTTTTTAGGGACCATCTCAAAATAGAGGTACATTTACTATAGGAATATATAGGAAACTGCCATTTTCCGCACATCAAAGCAGTTTAAAAAAATACTACAATAGCTTTTTTTCTCAAATTGTTATATATGATTAGTAATATCATTTCCTACCTTATATGTAAAAAACACAAAATTCTACCGTCTGGTTTTTAGTGGGGGCCATCTCAAAATATTAAAATGCACCAAATTTTGCTATATATTTGGATCATTACGATTGATGATTGGTATAATGGATTCATTCTAAAAATGAGGAAAATGTCCTCGAGGATAGCATCATTCTGTATATAAAATTTCAACAGCGTACAATTTTTACTTTTTCTTTTATGTTATTTCTTATAACGTACTCCTACAAAGCTTCATTTTATCATAACGTCATAAAAGCGCAATGGCAATGCTCCCCTACCGCACAACGTAAAAATCGTGTTAAAATTAAAAATTTCCTCTAAAAATCTGAATATTTTTATCTGTATTTTGTTTATTGTGTTCGATTTTATAAATGATATCGAAAAAAATTCATAAGAAGTATAAATCAGCGGTATTATATTAGAATGCGCAAAAACATGCGCAATGCAAACTAAAGTCGGCCTCCTTAAATCTCTTTTTCCTTCTCTTCTTATAACATAGTAATTGCACAAATATCCGTTATTTAGTAAGAAAATGTACCTTTATCATACTTTCTATGACCTCCTGTTTGCACAAAATTGCAGTTATGAGACTTCGTCTTTCAAAAATAAACCAATACTTAAATTCTCAGTCCCAATATACATGTATCATGAATATATCTATGACAACTTCTGCTGAAAAGTTTTTGATAAACGTAACCTAACCTGATATGATTGAGATACATATTACATGCGCGGATCCAGAATTTTTTTCCCTTGAGGGAGGGATGATGGTGTTTGCTCAGGTGGGGTGGGGGGGGGGGTGGGGGGCGTTCCGAGGCTTTTTTCTTTTTACTTTTTGTATTTGATGAATTTATTTCAACCCCACCCCACCCAGCCCCCTCCTGTCTAGATCCGTGCATGTTTCAACATATTTTGGATTGAGCTTGTGAAAAAAAAATATTTCCATCTTTCTACAGTTGAGTTCCACTCGTTTTTATAAAGAATTTCTTCTATGCCAAAAAAGGGATATCATGCTGGGTTTTCTCTTGCAGTTAATTTGCCATGATGTAAAAATTTTGAACAATTTTTTTTTAGGTCTGCTATTATAGTGTTATTCGTTTATAATAATTTCATACATTTTATCCAGATGTAGGAAACCATAAAGGAAAGACATTTGTAAAAAAAAAATTGAGGTTGTACAAATGCTATTACTTTAATTGTTCGTCTTCATGTCCACAAAATATGGAAAAAATATTCATGCTATAAGAATGTACATGATGTTTGTGGTTTTTAAAATCTATAAAATGCCACTAACGCGACCTCTTGTTGCTCTTGAGCTGACTTGGTTAACAAAAAATTAATACATTTATATACTCTTGTGTCCAAATTTTAAAGATTTTTATAAAAGCTATTTCAGCAACGTTAGCTTAGTGAGCAAATATTAGTTTTTCAACATGTTTTTAGAGTATGCTATTTTTGTAAAATCCATTCCATAATGTCAATTTTCTGATATCTGTGTAAAATATGTGTAGGTGATATGTAGCAATTTTTCAGACATTGAATTACATTACACCAGATAACACTTCGACTTAGAATAAATAGAAAACATTCTGACACTTATCTCGTCTATTCGTTTGACATGTTTGCATGGATACTGTCAATTAGAGCTTTGTGTGACGTTTAGCTTTACCTTCAAATAATGTGTCTATATTTTTTTCCCTACTATATAGAGTGAATAATGTTATTTATGCATATAAATTTACATATTGATATATAAACATCATTGTTATACCAAGATTATTGAAAATTCCAAAGCTTGATAACAAATTTCAGACAAATGTTTTATATGCAAATATGTTCATATACTTACATTACGTGTACTTTTAACATTCTGTTGTATCTGGTAATGAACCACTGCCATTGCCAAGTGGAATTCTGTAGCCGGCGGACATCTCGCAAACCTAGGGGTCACTACATGCATGTAGCTTGATTCCATTGTTGCCTTGTAGTATACGAGTTTTGTATTTTTAAAACAGGGTGCAGGGTCATAAAGCAGTTTAAAACCAAATTCAAATGATATTTGTGACTAAAAACGAGAAAAGGATGACTATTATAATTTTTTTATTACCATTTCAAAAGTTGTGTATTTTCTGTGGTTAACGATGGAGGAAATGAATAAATTGTAAAGCTTTTTCTTTACCTACGGGACTGGTTTCATCCTCTTCTCCTCAGGTTTTTACGGTTGGAAGTAAATCAACAATATATACATTACTTGACGGTAACGATTTCACGCTGAATATATGAAAATGCAAACTTAACACATTCCTTCCCCAATAATTTTTAAAATGTTAAGTGGCAAATCCACAGTAAAGAAAAAACCCAGTCAGCTGAAGTCACCTGAATAAATTTATTGTTAACAAACACACAAATTATACAACTAAGATAAACCTTTTCGTGTGCAACAAAGTTTACAACTAGATTCTGACAGAGGTTGGCTAAAGAACTACATATTTCTCAGGTCTGAGGGATGGAATCGAATCAGCTGCCAATGACCTTGGGATCCATGATAAACATTGCCTGGCAAAAACAGTGTGTTGATATACTCAATGACCTACATGTACACGGACCTCTCATTCCTAGAAATGATATCTTTACAAGTTAACCATCACGACTGCTAGGTATTTCAAATACATGTATACGTGTATAATACAAATATCAACCAATATACCGTGCCGTCTATGATAGTTTCCATGGTTACAGGAAGCTCTAGACCCCTTCGAAGTACAATTAAGAGAGGAAGAGGATGAGCAGTGGTTGGTTGGTCGCGGTATTACTGAAGTTTCCATCAACATGGGCTGAACGTATTCATCATATATATAGTTTATTCTAGTAAGACAGAGATAATAATGTAGAGTAAAGCACACCCTGGATTAAGGAAATACTAGTAGCTGTTGAAAACATTGTGCCTTCTCGTTATTTATTTTACATTATGAATAACTGTAATTACTCAAGATTTCGATTCTACTTGTGTTCATTCTTATTATATAACAGGAGACTGCGAGATATAATAAAACAGATATAGTTTTGAAGTGTATGCTTTTAGGTTTGGTCAATTTATACATACTACTTTACATATAACAACTGGATATATAACTGCATTTGACAACTATTTTTCATTAACCTGTTACACGTTGCAAAAAGTACTGGTATTTACGAAACAAGTAAGCTATCACGCTCAACTACTAGTCTGTTAAATGTTATAAATATGCAACCACGTCCAAGGATGATCTTGCTGGAAAAATCAAAGACAAAGACATGCAAGCTTTTTAGTTCTTTATTATGTGGTTTGTAGAGCAATTTACAGTGACCTTGTTTTCGTTTTATACACATCAATTTTCGTTGAAATGACGTCATGAATTAATGTTGTGATTTAAATAATGAAATATTTACAAAAAAACATAATCCCTTGAATGTGAATTAAAGACTACCGAAATATGCATTACCATTTTGATGCAATAATATTTTGTAAGGGGATTTTGTTGATATTCAACTGTTCATTTACATCTATATCGGTACAATTACGTCTTTAAAAATGTTATAAGGGCATCACAATACACTTTTTAGACCAAAAATTAAAATAAAATAATAATCATATTCCCGGCAAATAAATGATAAAATACAAGTATAAAGTAAGAAACAAAGAAAGAAAAGAATTCTTTCACTGAAATTTCTAAGATAGCAAGGAATAATCTACGTTTCCTTCAGATTTCCACGGGTAAGTCTGTCACTCTTGTAGCTTTCACAATACTATATATACATCTTATTGCACTAGTACTAGGGTTCCAAGACAGAGGCTAACACACTGTAAAATCTGTTCTTATATTACACAGCAAAAGATTCCAAAACAAATACATGTATTTCGTTGTTAGACCAGATGGCAAATACTTTTTGCCAAAAAGATGGAAAATGGCTGTATAAGAAAAATTAGAATGTAATTGTCATTTTAAACTGCTGCAGTTTTTTGGTTTTCTTAAATATTGGGCAAGTTTTTCATGCCCATTTTTGGTTTAAGTCTGATAGAATGATTTTAAATATAGCATGCAAGAACAGTTTTTCAGTGCTTGTTTGTCCTTTTGTCTTGGAAAAACAAAACCATGACTTGCGAATAACATGACCACATGTATTGTAATCAACATCAGTCACCTTACTGCACTGTAATACACACAGCTCGGTCACAAAGAACCCTCAACACCTCAAAACCAGGTTTTTTAAGAATAAATTCGATGTTCGTTAGGATTTACAGAAAACTTCCAAATTTCAAGGTTGAGATTTCTTTCCTTCGTGCATTTAAACCGACCCTGTTTTCTGATACCTCTGATAAAACCAACATAATTAAAAATATATATAATACGTACTCACAAAATAAAGAAAGCACTAAAAACATAGCTCAATGAAAATACAAGACAATAGAATGTTCCCTCATCACATCTCAATGCACAACTTTCTGGAATGTCATTTCGCATCACAACATAAATAACAATATCTGTTATATATACAAGCAATCTGAATCATTGCCCACAAACAAACGTAATGACACCCTTTAACATCATACAGAGAGGCTGTCAAAATGATGAAGTTTCCAATTCAATCAATACTGACTAAAAGGTATCAAATAATTCAAAAATTATAGAAAAAATCGTGTTTTCTTTTTTTTCCATAGAGAGAGGTAGATTTTAGTTGTTAAAGATTAAACGTTTTCATACTTTTTTTGTTGGTGTTTCTAAAAAATGAGTCTTTACAAGTGTAACATTACATGCACATTGAGTAGATTTTTCTTACAACACGTGGCGAAAAAAATATATTTTAACAACAAGAAACATAAATTCGATGTTCTCAATCTCTGGTTGGAGTGTCGTCGCAGCATATATTTCTAACCCCCAAAATTGCAACATTGCTGAATTGACAGTCAGGAATGTTTACTAGAGCGTGAATTCGACTAACTGGTTCTACAAAAATGGCTCGTTTGAAGACGGAAAGAAGCCATGTATCGTGGTCTGGCATCAGCTGACAATGTACGTCAAATGGGCACGTCTCGACGAATTCATTACTTACTGTATGGGGCGACCTACTTCATGCATACCTCAGGTTTAGGCAGGTAAAACGGTGCTTTCTCTAGGACATGAAAATGTAGGGATACGATTGCATATATATATATATATATATTTTCTTTTTTTTTCTTTTTAATAGGGTATGCTGCATCAATAAAGATCATCCACAAAAAGTTGTTTGTTAAAAAATACACCTAAACTCAAGAGTTTTCAAAAATATGATGTGTCTAAGATAAAACTTGGGCAGTCTGTACTTAGTGGGATTTAAATAATACAATTTGACCTACACGTACATTTTGCTTAGGACGGCATTTCACAAGAGTAAATCAAAAATCGCACAGGTGGCTTACAAGGAAATAACTAATATTAAAATATCGCAGTCTTTTTGCCTTTCATACTTCTGTTTATTGTCACAAAGACAAATGCGTCATTCTCTTTCTGCATGCATAATTACACTGGGCCCATTGATAATACATGTACGAAGAAGCGGTTCATCCAAACTTCCTTATTTGTGGACGACAACAACAGGTGAAGTTGTATCGCTGTTACCTGCCTAAACCTGAGACACCATTTAAATCGAGAGCTTACATGTCTGATCAGAACTATAAATAGGCCACGGACATTCCATGTTTTTGTCCCGCAATGGAAAGGGATGGTGAACAAGTGGTCATGCTCTATGACTGTACCCCCAACACACCCAGTTACATGTCACAAAGGCCAGCTATGCCACGAGGACCACTCGATTGTAAGCTGACACCCGCCACCCACTTCATCAACTAATAAAAAAAGGCTGCGTGACGACAACAAACAAAAAAGTTCTGTATAACAGATCCACCCAATGTTGCACAATATTATGTAACACTCTTCGCATATCATTTTGAACAGCTTCTATCTTAACAGTTTCAGTAAAGAATAAAAAGAAAGAAAAAAACTTAAACAACACTGATTATACATGTAAATGAACATATGCAAAACAAAAAACAAAAATAATAAGTTTATTTACACAAATGGACGGCAATCATTTAGGTGGCTGTAGAGTGTCAGAGAGATCACTCTACAGCCACCTTCTAACTCATTCATAACAAAGAAATGAAGATAAAATAGAAAATCCAAACAAAACTCTCCCAGATCAAAGCAATGGATCCAACACAAACATCTCCTAGATCAAATCAATGGATCCAACACAAAAATCTCCTTTTTTTCCTTCCGACCCCCCCCCCCCTTGAAAAAATTAATTTAAAAACTCATGCAAAAAATATGGAGTAAAAAATCAACTACAATTAACATTGTGTAAAATTATGGCCATATAATTTGATGTTTTGCATTTAAATGATTGGTTATTCATTGCTGAATTCTTAATTTGACAATTGCTTCATTAAAAATTCCATAGAGTACATCAATAAGGTTCTCATAAAATTGTCAGAAGTGGTAAAAAAGACTACTTATCATTCCATCCAATTAAACAGCTTTTTGAATTATAAAAGAGCATACCATTTCAATGCTTTGTGTGTATCAAATAACCCTTAAAAAAGGCTCCATTGGAGTACAAGACAATGTATCTATTGAAGAGATCCATGGGAGAGATAAATATATAAACATTATGGGCATTCATGCTTGAACAAACTCTGACAATGAACAGTAATATATAATTGTTATTTTATATACAATAAATACACATCTTAATAGCTCTTCAACAATATTCAAACAGCCACTTCTGTAGAATAAACTTATCCCCATCTCATTATATAGGACAAGCATCACTCACTTCTCAAAAATATCCATAGTTATGGAATTTTGCTAAAAATAAGAATTAGTCAGGCCTTTCCCATAGTTTCACTTTAAGTTTCAAAAGCCACATTCAGGATGTGGTCTAACCCCATTTATTTTGCAATCCATTTGTAATATATCGTTTCAGAATTTCACAACTCGATTCATAAGGTTTGCCATTGTTTGAGGAATGCCAGAATGTGCAGTTTGTGTTTGTGAAGGACACGGCGTCTGTGAGACTTATCTGACTTAGCCATACTCTAATATGCATGCAAATGTGAAGATGTGAATGTAATGAATGTACTACTTACCCTGCATGACCTAACTGAATGAGATTACATAATGGATGACACTCACTAAACAACTCCTACTTCACTACTTTCTGAATACATCAAAATTTGGCACAAAAATATTTCAGTATGATTTGCTTTATCAACAAAACAGATTTAAATACATGAAATTGTGCAGTGTTGAGGCTATCTGTAGAGTTTTTTCTTCCTAGACATGGAGTTTCAAAAGCTTTTGAAACTCTTTCCATATTTTGAAAGTTAAATTTTCAAAGAAAGTTTCAGACAAAATGTAAAATATTCAGAATAAAAAAATTATGATGGTGTGGCCAAAAAAGGGAACAGTTCACCACAAGTTTCACCTGTTTTCCACAAACGTAATTTAGTAAAGGTGTCACAAATTCCTGCATATTAATGAAATCATCCAAGTGTATCATTTTCATTCACATGTCAGGCTTGCCAGTAACAAAAATTTTGAAGAGAACAATTGTATAAACCACCATCTTAACAGTTATTTGGTGTCTGTATTACAAAATAATATGGAATGCTACTAAGAACATATATCAAATTTTTAAAAAATATATAAATAACATTTAAAAAAAAAAAAAAAAAAAAAAAAAAAAATGTCAGTAAATTTATGACAGATAAAATTTTGAACCATGTTTTTATTTTTTTTTAATCATCTTGATTTTAAAGTTCAAACTTAACCAAAGTAAAAAAAAAAATTAATACAAAACACTGAATAGAATTTCACCCACATTTTGTAAGTTTTTGAAAGTGGGAGCAAATATTTCTGCAATTTCCAATTAACTGTTTCCAATTAATCTAACCAATGAAAAATAAATAACATGAATGATGTTGATGAATTAACCCAAAATCATAACGGATTTCTGAATGTCTCCCATTTTCAAAACAAAAAGTTCATTAACATTTAACAAATCAACACAAGACAGGTATTCAGAAGACACAACCATATTCATACGTATACATTGTATATGTACGCAAAGTCAGCAAAAAATAAGGGCTTATTAAATTAACAAATGATATGAATCATTGGATGTTGATGGAGATACTAAAGAACATGACTGGAAAGAAAGCACCATTTGTGTTATTGACAATTGTCAAACCGTCAGGAAAAGTTCATTAAACTCTATCATTTTGATATTGGTTCAAAGTAAATATACAAGTATACATAAAAACATACATGTACATACAGACATTATTGTTAATATATATTTTCACATATATATATATATATATCTATATGAATGTTTTTTGCACCAGATTTTCCTCCGGTAGCTAGAGTATGAATCTGAACACATCATGTGTATCTGTCCTCTGTACCATTCTTTCAATGCAAATGTCTCACAGACATCGTTCTGAGCAAGGAATAGTCTGAAAGAATCAGGTGTGCCCCTCCAAGAGTTTTATGTTCAGTGTTGTTTCTTGTTTTGATAGTAATATTGTTTTTGGCAATAAAGTATATCATAGTTTCATAAAACTGCTTTAATGGAGTCTAAAGATCAGGGCATGTTAAATTGTGCAGCACATTCTGTTCGTGAATTGGGCATAACTCGGCTATGCCTGTGACGGCTCTGATTTCACAATCATTGATTCTCTGTGGCCAAAGTGGGGAGGGGTCAGAAACATTGGTGGGGTCAAGACCTTAATTCTGTTGACTTCTGCGAACCGTTGCAGAGCATCGTACTTGTTTTTCAGTGATGTGAGTTCCATCTTGACTACATCATTTTCTCTCTGAAGCCTGTGCACTTCTGCCCTAAGCCGCTCTTTTTCAGTTTCCAACTCTTCTTTTTGGGACATGCGTTTTTCCCTGCAGTTGGCTGCGTAGCCTCTGTTTTTCAATGTACGGCGGCGTTGTTTTAGCTTGATGGTTTCATCTCTTGGCAATCCTTTCAACAACTTGTTCAGTTCTTTGACGGTCATAGCAACAAGCTCATCGTCCGATATCTGGGCAGCACTCAGGGCCAGCGCTTCTGACTTGCACTGCGACAAGAAAATCTGAAACAAATCAATTCATTTCTTTTTAATTTCATCCAATTTAAAATACAATTTTGACATTTGTTTAAAAAACAATGGCCATAACATCAGTCAATAAAGGAACAAGGAATAGTAACGATTTGGAGTTGATTTTTACAAAGTATAATTAGTACTTGATTTTCAAAACACCATCATTTATTTTAATATTAATTGCTTTGTGAACTACTTTATAATTAAAACTACAATTTAGACATTTGTTTAAAAATGAAGGCCGTAACATAAAACAATAAAGGAATAAGGAAAGGTAAACGATTTGGATTTGATTTTCACCGAGTATAATAAGTACTTGTTTTTCAAAACACCATCATTCAATAACTGCTTTGTGAACTTCTTTTTTAATTAAAACTACAGTTATGCCATCATTTTTTAAAAATGATGGCCATGATATAAATCAATAAAGGAATAAGGAATGGTAAATGATTTGGATTTGATTTTCATCGAGTACTGGTAGAATTAGTATTTGTTTTTCAAAACACCAACAGTCAATAATTGCTTTGTGAACTACTTTTCTAAAAACAATTCCCAGTGATGACGAAGCTCCATCAGATGGTGCATCAGAGTCAATGACTCATCCTTTCATCACTATGGGAAAACCTTAGTCTATCATTCACACACACCTGATGTACTTAAAATCAATAATCAGCATAACAATTAGTCTGAAGACAATCATCTTTTAGTGGTGGAGATACTCTAAAATCTTTAGGCTAATCTACATTGACCTTCCCCTCTTTCATAACCCAGCACTTTTCGTTGTAAACATTGAAAGTTGGCACATATCCAACTCAGAACAAATACACAAGATATCAAATAAGTCTATTTTTAAAATGTCAATATATAATTCAAGGAAGTCAAACAAAACAAGATTTGTTTCCATAACCCTTTTAATTCTGAAAATAAAAATGATGTTATCAAATTAATCCGTGAATATTTCTTGTTACAGAAATTTTTCATTTTTTTTTTCTCTACAGTAATTAATTAGATGTAAAAAAAAAAAAAAATCTATTTGCATTCCTATTCATTACTTTGATATATGATGTTTTTTGTAAAATTTCCTGATGCTTTTTCCAAAAGACAGAGACCTGCGCAGTTTGTGTAAGCACAACTAAGATTTATAAATAGTCCAAGGTGTAATATAGGACATGGCATATGGATTTTCCAACGTATTTACATAATACCATTTATCTTTTAAGGATATCTTGACGTAAACAGAATCACATATACCGTTAACAGGTCACAGAAATTTCATCGTTGACATTACAATTTACGTGTATCCCCCCTTTTTTATTTATTTATAAAAATGGTAAATATACGCCCTAATGCATCATCAGCATAAATTCCGGGACTTGCGTCTGGGCAAAGTACGAATGGAGGTCAATCCCTTCATTCAAGCGCTATTTCTATATATGATTTAAACAGACCCAAGTGCATATCTCTAGGTTTTAAAAATACCATGGCTCAAAGATGTTATGTTCCTGGGATACAGGTTGCTATTGTACACATCGAGTTTTGTGTATTCAATGTGTATTTTCTCACTGCGCAGAAAGAGCTGACAACAAAACAAATGGTCACGTGGTCATGAATGTACAATGAACGCATTTATCCTCATATCAGCATATTTATATTTTTCCTCCAATTTCAGTGATAAAACATCAAAATATGTTAAATTTTAACTTAAACAAAGTGAAAAACTTCTATTTACAAATCAATTTAGAGTACAGAAGTTCCCATGGCATGTGTACCTCGTTTTATGAATAGCCTACAAAACGTAAACAATGCACCACGCCATCATTCTACTACGATTTACACACGGTGACCGAAAATTCTCTTACCTTTTTACTCATTTTGGCTGTGTTTCACGCGTGAAAAAGTGTTAATCCTCTTCTCTATTCCTCGAATAAACACCACAGTACTTCCAAAATCACGAAATTATCACTCTAAGACAATAAATCCACTATTTGTTTCTACGACTGATTTCAGCAACTCGGCAATACTCGGTATGTTGCGTATTTTGCGCCTCTCGGCTCGTTGCTGATTGGTCGATTTAGTCACCGTTACTTGATGACTCAGCGAGGACGAACTAGCCCCGCCATTTTAGATGATTCAGCACTTCGATTTCACAACAATAGTTCTGTACATTATGTAGACCATGGAGACAAAATAAACAGAGATGTATCAGGATGAATCGATATATTGATTACATATTTTCATAATTTATTGTAGACGGCCAATAATGTCAACAGCAGCCATCTTTGCCTTCGTTTAGTAAACAAGGAAAAATGTTAAATACGTTTTGTCGCTTCGGGCACCTCTGTCAATCAATTTAACTTGTTCGGAACTCTTCTGCATTTTCGTTATTGAGGTTCCAACACTCAAGAGGCTTCCTATGATTTACTTTCATTGAATTTATCATCGTTTCTGCTGATATTGCACTCTCTCACCACACTTTGTATGAACTGAATGACCCTTGAAAATAGCTATTTTAAAACATTATTTGAGGAATAAGCATTTCTGCATAAAATTTAAAACATTTTTATACATGAGTTTAAAATATATTATCGATCATTGCCAATTTTAATTTTTTACTGTTAGCCTAAAGAAGAAAAAACCTGCGCGAATGTGAACACTGGTGAAAATTAAGACTGCTGTAACTTATTTCATTTGCCATAAAACATACTATATAATAATTATTGAATTTTAAATGAAACAATTAACACACAATTAAAATGCACGCAGGGTTTTTTATTCAAATTCAGCAAAGCTGTATTTAAACCTGTCAATATTTAGTAGATAAAATCAACAAACAATGAATGATTATTATAAATAAAATACGTAACAAAAATAAGAGATATATTATAAGAACTGAGTGCTTATATATATATATACAGGCATCTTGAATCACTGCATGTAGGACAGTGTGGGCTGGGCAGGTAATGAAAGTTATCCTTACATGTGTATATAGCCTATATTATTCACACATAACATTTATTAAAAAAACTGAAGTGCCACTTTTAAAAATGCTGATTAAAAGGGTGAGTTTGTAAGCCACGCACTGGATTAATTTTTAAGCTGACAGTGGGCAATATTTTTTCGTTATGATTTCCATAATTATTGTAATTTTGACATTTTTTCTTGCTATATATTTCTACAGTTGTTTTTTTTAAGAGTTCTGATAACTTTTAACATACATTTATTGTTTAGCTGAATTCATCAAAGCTGCATGTAAATTCGCATCAATATTATATATACACTGTAGTTATCTTTACGAAAAGAGAAATTGATGGAATGCTGACATTGGATATATATATGTTCCAGTGCAAGGATATTACAGAAATTATCATCTTATATACAGGAAGCGAGCAGGAAGCACGAAATATTTCCCAACCTAACCATGCTTTAACTGCAGTCAGGATCGTGTATTAACCACAACTAGGACATTGTGGAATATATAGGGCTTCTCGTCGTCTGTAGGTCATCGATTCGTCCCCGTTGCTTTCGGTGTTGTACTATTAACATCATTATTCAATCATAAAAATTACAGGACTGTGGCCTTTAAGGCTGTTTTAATGCGATTGTCGCGCATGCATATTTTGATGTAACGTATGCATTATATGCATTATCATCGCGGCAATTCGCGGGGACGCGAACCAAGGGCCTAGCTCACTATATATATAAATATATATAACAAGCTCTGCATTTTATTTTTAATAAACTAATTATCTAGTTCTTACTGAAGTATTCAGTACTATTGTAGGTATTTATTTCGTTATGTTTATTTTTCTATTCAATAAATAATTTTCATGTGCTTGAATGATTGTACATAATCAGTCTATATAGCAGCTGAACCGAGGATTCTTTACAATTTTGAAACTTTTTAGGAACGACCAGCTAAGTTGCTTAGAGACAGACAGACGGATAAGACAATGCACCGCAAGTGCACAACGTGGTGGTTTTCGTAACGATGACATACATCCGGTACAGTCTTCATTTCCCCGCATGCTGAATGTGTATGTGTAGTGTCAGACAGAAGTACAGAATGTAGTTATTCATCTGTTATAAACCAGTTAGAGAGCAAATCGGGTAATACCAATACTACTAATAACTACTAATAACTAAATGAAATTTACAGCATCGTTATTCTGAACCAACATAATTAAAATCGTTTTTTGTTCACTTCGTGGAACAAAATCCTCGACATCCAAAAATTACGGGTTACATAAAAAATCTTTAATTGAAATATAGATCGCATATAGGATATAGAAAAAGATTCTATCCATATTCACCCACTGCCAACTGCTCCATCATATTTATATAATAAAATAATTAAATGAATATATATGAGCTACATTAAGTAACAACATATCTAGTTTATCATTCACAACGTACACACGCACTTGAAATTACATACCTTTTTTCATAATGAAAGAATAATAACCTCACAAATAAAACTGGCATCAAATGCATTTCTAATATATCAATTCATTCACCACGTGAGTGTGTGTGTGTGTGTGTGTGTGTGTGTGTGTGTGTGTGTGTGTGTGTGTATATATATATATATATATATATATATATATATATATATATATATATATATATATATATATATATATATATATATATATATATATATATATATATATATTTATATAGCTTAAGCGCTTTCATTTTAAAATCTTCAGAAGCTTAAAATGAAAGCGCTTAAGCTATATTGAACGTTTTTCGTGTTTTCTTATTTAATTTTTATCTATAACTTGCCGACCACTGTGGATTTTATTGTGTTTCTATATATATATATATATATATATATATTAAAAACTTTGAAAAATGAAATCAACAACTCCAAAAAATTATAATAAAAATTTTCAGCTCAAATCTCAATTTAAGAGACAATGAATTTCATTGATTTAGAACTTTGCCTTGCTAATTGAAAATTGTTTACAGGAGATAAAAATTCTCTAAGTAATGCTGTCTTTGGTGGCTTATACGGGTATGGAGTTAATTAACGATCACTGTTGAAATATTTAACACAAACTGCTAGAGCGGGTTATTTATTCTTCTGCAATTTTGACAACTTCATTCACATCCTCTATAAACTACAATCAAAAACATTTTGATGTTAAAATAGAATTAACGCTCTCTCCGAACCTATACATATATCACATACTTGAAAATCATAGGAAAGAGAAAAAGTATGTTGGTAAAATTAGTCGGTTACAATTGTTTACATTTGTATTGGTAAGGACAGTCAATCTAGTCAAATTTGCAACAGCTTTTTGATGACAAAAGCAATACCAGATGAAACATAATATCCAAACACAAATTTTCAGTTTATGTGCGAAAAAGAATCATATATAGATCTGTCAATCATTGTAAAATAGAAACCACTTTCAAGTCCTAAAGAAAATTAAAAGGATAGTTTTATAGATTGAAATTTTTTTTCTTGCTGATGTTCGCCTTTTTTTAATATTTTTATGATTGAAAATCTAATCGTATGTAAACAAGAAAATCAGCAAATCATCTCCTTTACATTGAACAGCATTCAATCTACGAAATAAAAGAAAAACGTATGGGTCAGATTCAGCATCCATGCCTGTCAGGTGCATCAGTATTATAAGACACACCATCCATGAAAGTTTGGTGAAGTTAGGACTAAGATATATTTTTTAGCATCCTTGACAATGGAGATCAAGCTCTGCATCTCAAGCTACCTCTGCGATTTATTTATATTATAGTTTAATCAACTATGCAAGTTTGAAAGAGTATATACTATTATTCATTAAACATGTGACCTGTTCCAAAAAACGAAACCTTATCCAGCATCCGAAACCTATTTCTCAGATTCAGCATTCAAGCCTGTCAGGTGCATCAGTATCATAAGACACACCATCCATGGAAGTTTGGTGAAGTTAAGACCAGTAATAACTAAGAACTAATCATCAGAGAGCACCTGCTTCTAAAACTTTAACCAGCTCTTTAAACCTTAACCTCCTCTAGCATCCGAAACCTAAGGCTAAGATTCAGCATTCAAGCCTGTCAGGTGCATCAGTATCAAAAGATATACCATCCATGCAAGTTTTTCGACGTTAGGACCAGTAGTAACTAAGATCTAATCATCAGAGAGCACCTGCTTCTAAAACTTTAATCAGGTCTTAAAACCTTAACCTCCTCTAGCATCCGAAACCTAAGGCTAAGATTCAGCATTCAAGCCTGTCAGGTGCATCAGTATCATAAGATATACCATCTATGCAAGTTTGGTGACGTTAAGACCAGTAGTAACTAAGATAATTATAATCATTAGAGGGCAACTGCTCCAAAAACTTTAACCAGCTCTAAAAACTTTAACCTCCTCTAGCATCCGAAACCTATGGCTCAGATTCAGTATTCAAGCCTGTCTCGTGCGTCAGTATCATAAGACACATTATCCAGTAGAAACTAAGAACAAAATTATTTTTTTCTTTAGGCCTTTTTGTATGAATGTGTAGTATGAATGTCTGTTTAGTCTCCATATCAGATCATGGTTGATACAATCAAAATTGCAACAGTAAACTGTCAAGGACTCGGTACTCCATCCAAAAGACAAGATGTGTTGAATTTTTACAAATCTAAAGAGTATTCAATTATATGCTTTCAGGACACCCATTTTACGTCCGATCTTGAGACTATTGTTGAAAATCAATGGGGTTATAGGTGCATTTTTAATTCTCTCTGTTCAAATTCACGAGGGGTTGCTGTTTTTTTTAACAATAATTTTGAATTAAAGTTACATAAAGAAAAGAAAGACAGTAATGGCAATTTATTGGCTTTGGATTTAAGTATTGATGAAAATAGAGTTACAATGATTAATATTTATGGTCCCAACACTGACTGTCCAGATTTTTTCGAAGAAGTACGTGAATGTTTTTTAGAGTTTGACAATGACTATTATATTCTTTGTGGTGATTTTAATATAGCCCTCAATCAAACTCTTGACACTCAGAATTATTCACATGTTAATAATCCAAAAGCTAAAGAAAAATTGCTAGAAATTATGAGCGACTTATGTCTGATTGACTACTATCGTATTCTTAACCCTGATAAAAAAGCTTACACATGGAGAAAGAGAAATCCATTAAAACAAGGGAGACTTGACTATATATTGATTTCAGAAAATCTTTCAAATATTGTTGAGAATGTCTCGATCAAATCTGGGTATAGGTCAGACCACTCTGCTGTTGTATTTGAATTTAAATTTAATACTTTTTTAAGAGGTAGAGGGCTATGGAAATTTAATAATAATTTACTTCGGGATAGAACTTATGTTGAAAAAGTTAAAGAAGTCATTCAGTCAGTTAAAGATCAATATAAAAACTCCATAGATAATTCTGCATTTTTGGAAATTCTTCTCATGGAAATAAGGGGCTTGACAATTTCTTATTCATCTTATAGGAAGAAGAACAATGACAAGATAGAAAAGCAACTGATATCAGATATTAATGAGCTAGAAAATTGTAATGTAGTTGATCTTTCATTGTTAGAGGAAAAACAAGCAGCTCTTGAAAATTTCAGAAAAGAAAAATTACGAGGACACTTTATACGCTCTCGTGCAAAATGGGTAGATGAAGGAGAAAAACCTACTAAATATTTCTGTCATTTAGAGTCAAGAAATTTTCTTAATAAAATTATTAAAAAAGTTGTAGTATCAGAAGAGAAGACTAGGGTTTATATAATCAGTTAGAAATCATGGATGAGGTGAAAGCTTATTATGAGAATCTTTTTAAAAATGCAGATTATGAGCTTTCTGATATAGATTTAGAATCAACTATCCAGCCTCATAATATTTCAAAATTAGATAAATCAACATCTAAAATTTTAGATAAAAACTTCAGTGAAGGTGAAATATTAAGTGTTTTAAAAAGCATGAAAAATAACAAGTCGCCTGGAAGTGATGGTTTCACAGCTGAATTTTATAAGTTCTTTTGGGCTGATCTTAAAAACTATATAACAAAAGCAATTAACCAAATATTTTTACGTGGAGAATTGCCAGTGTCTCAGAGGTTAGGAGTTATATCATGCCTACCTAAAGGTGACAAACCTAGACAATTCCTAAAAAATTGGCGACCAATTACACTATTGAATGTTTTTTACAAGTTAATATCTGGATGTGTCAGTCTTAGGATAAAATCTACTCTTGATTTACTTATTTCTAATACTCAGACTGGTTTCATACAGGGTAGATACATTGGTGAAAATACACGATTTATTTATGATCTTATGTCTTTTACAGAAGTCAAGAATATCCCTGGATTACTCATGCTTATTGACTTTGAAAAAGCTTTCGATTCAATTTCATGGTCATTTATTTATAAGGTGTTACTTTTTTTTGGATTCGGAAATCATATCATCAAATGGGTAAAAATTCTCAATACAAATTTTAAAGCGGCTATTCTCCAAAGCGGCTTTCTGTCGCAACAGTTTGAAATACAGCGAGGATGTCGTCAGGGTGACCCTGTAGCCCCATATCTTTTCATTCTTTGTGCTGAAATATTGGCTATACTAATTAAACAAAATAAAGATATTAGAGGCATCTTTGTGTATGATAGAGAACATAAAATATCCCAGTATGCAGATGATACATCCCTTATTCTTGACGGTTCTGCTTCATCTTTATTTAATGCTCTTGAAACTTTAGAATTATTTTCAAAAATATCGGGGTTGAAAGTTAATAGCTCAAAAACAAAAATTATATGGTTTGGCTCAAAAAAAATTTCATCTGAAGTCTTTCATCACTCTAGATGGAAATTAGATTGGGGAGCCATTGAATTTGTATTATTAGGTTTTAATGTAATCAATGTATTATTCGGAGAGGCTCCTCTCTCAAAGTCAAATTTAGTCATTAATTTTCTAATTTTATTTACCAAACAGTATATTTTTCAATGTCTTTGTAATACAAAAACCCCAAACATTGCTGGACTAATGTGTCATTTACTTTATAGATATGAAATTGAAAGTTGTCTAGCAATTAGAAATTCTTCTTTTTACAAACATAATACAATATGGTCTGAATGGAAAAATCTTTTCTGTGATGTTTAATATATACAAGATCTAGAGCAGAAGTCATATAGTTTTTTTTTTTCCTGATTGTATCAACTTTATAGTATAATTACTTATAATCTATGGTATGTGTGTTTGTGTATGTATGAATGTGAAAAATGTAATTACAAAAAATTGCAAATAAAAAAAAAAAAAAAAAAACTAAGAACAAATCATCAGAGAACACCTGCTTCTAAAACTTTAACCAGCTCTAAAAACCTTAACCTCCTCCAGCATCCGAAACCTAAGGCTCAGATTTATCATTCAAGGCTGTCCGGTGCATCAGTATCATAAGATATACCATCCATGCAAGTTTTTCGACGTTAGGACCAGTAGCAACAAGGATAATTATAATCATTAGAGGGCAACTGCTCAAAAAACTTTAACCAGCTCTAAAAACTTTAACCTTCTCCAGCATCCGGAACCTATGGCTCAGATTCAGCATTCAAGGCTGTCTCGTGCATCAGTATCATAAGACACATTATCCATGCAAGTTTGGTGAAGTAAGGACCAGTAGTAACTTAGATATTGCTATCAATGGGCCAGCATCTGAAATTCAGGACCCAGATTCAACATCCAAGCCTACAAGTCCATAAGTAGGTCCAGATGCATCATCCATGCAAGTTTGGTGAAGGTAGGACAAGTAATAACTTAGATACAGGACCTGCAACGAAATCTTTAACCAGGTCCGGACGCCGACGCCGGGGGTATAGCACAAGATCCCCCCCCCCTACTTCGTCTTGGTGAGCAAAAAAAAGTTACATAACACGCCAACGCGGGGTATGTATTTTTTCTGCAACGTAACCACTGTCATATCCCGCATGAATCACAAAAATTTATTGGAAGCAGTTGTGAAAGGTCCATCGAAATGTAATCATTTAAAACAAACAAGAACTAGCGTATTCCTTTTATTATCATGTGTTGAACGTTAGAACCATTTTAACAAGACCCTGGACTTTCGGTTGGACACAACTACATGTATCTATTTACTGCATCAAAATAAGTTTAAAATGAAGCTGGTTTCAAGTGAAATATGCATAGATTGAGTAGTCTTAGCTCAAACGCCGAACAAATCTTGCTGATTTCAAAAAAGCCATGGCTGAGTGGCCAGCAATGAAATAGACAGGCCTACGTCACATTGCTGTTTGACACAACTATCCAAAGTCCAAGCTCTTGTTAAAATGGTTCTATATATGACATATAATGATATAAAGCCCTGAGTATATTCAATTTCTTTAAAACAAGATGTTGTTTAGAGAAGCCATTTTACTTCTAAGCAGTAAACAAAGAAAACAAAAAACGATTTACCTGGTTTTGTTTAAACCGTACAAATAGGTTACACGTGATTCTTGTAAAGCAATATACATGTATATGTGCAATGTCGTAATCCTCTTAAGGAAATTCTTCAAATTGTCAATGTCAACGTTTTCGTTTAAGAAAATATTCAGCTTTAAGCTTCTACTAGTATTTAAATATAATTTATTTGATTAGAAATTTCTTCAAAGCTTTTAATTTGAAGTCGCCAACAATGAAATGTGTTTTAACACTACTTTTCGATTGTCTCATGAAAGAAATGCTAAAAGATTCAGGACTTTTTATCTTTTGCATAATAATATATCTGTCGATTTAAAATGTATACAAATTCAATATTGCATAATAGTATAACTATTGATTAAAAATGTATAAAAATACAACACTGCATAATAATATATAAATTAATCAAAAATGTATACAAATTTATTCAATATGACACACCATGTTTACCACTTACATTTACACATCACACAATCGCCGGTAGAATTATTGACTGTTATAACAGGACAGTCTTGAACATTAATGATCCCATGCATGAAGAGTATCCATTTGATCGCTATCATGATATATAATATGAAATAAAATGAACACAACAATGGAGTGAAACCAGTAAGAAAGATTTTCGATCATAAACGACATCTCACAATGTTAAAGCTCTTTGTTAAAAGTTCCCCATATCAACATGGGAGGAACGCAACATTATAAACCTTGACATTGTGAAGATGCAAAAAAGATTGAAGACGACGTTTTTCTTCCACACTGATTTCTTTCACATCTTACTGAAAGATAATTAAAATTTACCTAGGAGGCATTGGTTTTCAAAAAGGACAGTGATTCTTTATAAATAATACTATTTTAGACCACATGTTCTTACATTTTCAGACCAAAAGGGAAAAAAAGCTCTAGATTTAATAATAAAATACTGACCAGATTATATAATGTATGTCTTACTGTCCACTTGTGCAATATTTTTACAAGGTTTTGAATGGATATAAAGAAACCTGAAATTGACAATAATGCATGAAAAACATTGGGGGGGGGGGGGGGGGGAGTACAAGTTATTTAAGGAGATCTTAACAATTGAAGAAGAAATACATTGCAATCCCAAAACTTAGATAGCACCAATAGTTCATTTTTACATAAATTCTTACTGTCTGACCAATACAGCCCTGATTTTGATCCACAGTCCCCAGTTAACATTTTTTATATATACAAAGTATACAGGTCTGTGGGAAGAGAATATTTAACGCTGCATCATTTTTAGTTTATTACGAAATCTGAAGGCCCACGTAATAGGAATTACGATTTCATATATGAAATGTGTTTTTTCTCTCCTACTATAGACATCACTTAATTATTTTAAGACTGACGAATAAGTTATAGTAGTCAAGACAGAAAACAATCTAATTAAAATTAGAGCGTCTATCCGATCAAGTTCTTATTGTATATGATATGTTCATATGTTAAACGATAAAAGTAACCTGACTTATTTCACTAACATATCAAGGGTTTAAGGACACTTGAATTTCCTTTTCAGTTCTGTTGGTTATTTTGAAATACGACCAACTTATTAACTGTATGGTTCCAATAATGATTGGATACCAACACACCAGGAAGAACATAGCATCCTTCAGGTCCTTCAGTTGGTCGGGGGACGGTGTGCTTGCTGTGGACCGGACAGGGCTGTTTTTAGAATGCTGTATATAACTGTATCCGTATCTGTTCAGTATGGCCACTGCCAACATGGGAGACAAAGAGATGGCAGGCTTCACGAATAGAGCGTTAGTTCCGTACACCATAGATGATATTGGGTGTCTGTAAGTGCAAATCAAATGACAAAAATGTACATGGTATCAAATGTTTATCATTTACAATTACATAACATGCAAATGTTTATTGATATAATACTTTATATACACATTTGTTATTATCAGTGCAGAATTTTTATATCAAAATCTCCTATAGAAATTATACCTTTAATTTTGAATTGGTAATGGAAAAAAACCCGGTATATTTAAGAATAAGACGTAAAACACATATCCAATCATGTTCGCAGATACCTTTATCATTTCTTAAGTATTAAAAATGGAACATGTAAGTATGATTTAAATTAAGTAAAACATTAGTGACTTTTGAGTTTTGACGTTGGACTCAGACGAAAGTCTTACTTTCTGTTGTATTTCCTCATGTTGTCATCAGAAATGTCCGACAAAGGAATGTTGAACAAGGAAAATGTTCCATTGGCAAAACACCTACAAAAGTAAAACCACAGAAGAATCATATAAACATTTTCAATTCCTTCTAAAATATGTAGCACCATTTCGAGTAAAGAATCACAACTCTTATTCTGACGCACTTTTTAGTTTCTAAATTCAAATACAGAGCATTTAAATTGCAACACGCAAAAATACCCGGATATTAGTATATGCCATCATATGGTATCTAAATATAATCTTACAAATACGAACTTCACTGACCCATCAAGAAAGAAAAATAATATCAATATCCATGGATGTGTGCTTCCTACTATGTAATACATGAAAACACCTCCACATATCTTCCAAATGAAATTGGTTCGAATGACTTTCTTGTATGGAATGCGTCGAAGTATAGGAGCTGTCGAAATCACAAGAATCTGTTGATAAAAATCTTTGTAAAATCAACCCAATAATTTATTTAAAAAGGAAATTATCTTTCAAAACAAGTTAAGAGACTAAGATATATTAGAAGACAGGAATGCTCAGCTTTGCAGTCTATTTAATTTGTTTACCTTTGATGCAAAAGGAACAAAGCCATAGAAAGTGCTCCGAGTTGACGGGCTAATTTCATCTGAGGAAATTAAATGATCGCAAAAGATAGCCAAAAAATTATAAAGAAATGTACGATGGAACTCCTGAAAGAAGTTGGTGATGACAAATGACAAGAAGTTGGTGTCACTGACGATCTGCCATGTCTGCTTCCAATAAGACTCTCCCTCGGATTTTTCGTGACAAACGTCGTCTGCTTCTTTGTTTTCATCTTGCATTTGTTGCAGATCGTACTGAGTATGACAATTCTTACCACAGTAATACATCAGACACCAGCTGAGTAGTGCTATAAGTACTGTTGTGACCTGAAATGCTTTAAAGTCTTGCAAGCCATTAGAAGCATGCTCTAGCAACATCACGCTGATAGAACCAAACAATGCCGCAACCTGTGCAGCACGAGTTATTGTTATTCTGATGTTTGTGTCTTTTGATATCTCTGTGAAAAGACAGCACATTGCCAAACCAATGAACGTAAAGAGTGTATCCCATAAGCACAACGCAAATATAAGATGGATGCCTACAATCACTGGATTTGTACTCCACTGGAACCACGGGACGAGGAAGGAGAGGCAGAAAAATGGAGCAGAGTACAGAATCATGGCACGACGAGTTCTCAGGATTTTAAAGTTTTTGTTGTCAGAACAATATGCAAACAGAGGATCGTTGATGGCATTCCATACCATAAACAAGACTTGTGAAAACTGGAACCAGGACTCCTCGATGTGGTAGAAGTTCAGAAATACTTTAACGTAGTAGAAATTGTAAGCACTGCTCAGCAAAGTAAATCCACTAACCAGGGCACAGTAAGCCAATATTTGCTTTCTTTGTGTACCCATTATGCTTTTGAATTACTTACTTTCTTTAAGGTATGTCAGGTCAACCTTTCACGACTTTATATCTGTAATTATTAAAACGAAATGTTATTTTGATTGTATTTACCTCCGTGAATGTAAATGATGATAACCTGGCAAACATATCAACATTCTGATAATATGCATGTTTTTACTAGTAACCAGCTACATAGAATATACATTAATGGGAGTTGATTTTAATCAACTCTCCTATGCAGTTACTCAGACAAACCAAAAGTGAAACAGTGTTTGGACCTCAGCACAAGTCAGGCACGTAGCATCAGGGGGGCCAGGGGGGCCTGGCCCCCCACTTTTTCTCGCAGCAACAAATTTTTTAAAATTTACTTATAAAAATTTGAACAATGATGGAGTTGGCCCCCCACTTTTTGGTAGTATGTAAAAAATTGATAAGAGAATAAGGAAATGAGGAGTGAAATAGAAGCTATATACCACGGCAGCCCCCCCCCCCCCCCCCCCCCGGATTAGGATTTTGAAGATTTTGGGAAACTTTAAATTTTTTTTTTTTTTTGCTTGTCAAGATTTTTTGGATGAGTCTGGCCCCCCCCCCCCCCCCCACTTTCACTTTCAAAAACGATGCTACGTGCCTGCAAATCATAGCTGCTGACAAGACTTAGTTATTGCATTTTTTGAAAATAATTGATAAATTCGATGTAATGTATGCTAAAGCATTGTTTTTCAAGGAAACTTATTTATAAATACCTTGAAAATAGTCAGATTTTAAATGGTACGAACAATTTTGTAGTCGTATGTATTCCTACGCCAGAGTTCAATATAGTCTCGTTCAACTCGACGCTCGGCTGTCTCGGAGCCGTAAATCCTTGTCGGAGATGTCAGCGTTTGGTTGAACGAGACTAGAGTTCAATATTGCTTGGATCCATACAATTTTCGAGAAATATTTCTATTACTGATACATAGTTTAATTGAATTAATTTTATCTTTAAATATTATTTAACATGATTCATATGGGGGTTTCTCGACATTCTTGTCGAAAAAGTCCAAAATTTCATATTATAGAAATGTGCGTAATTCAAATTAGAAACTACATGTACTTGTCTTGCAAAATAACATAAGACTGCGGAACAATAACTGGCAAGATTGGAAATATACAGCTTATGTCAATTTCATCTGTAACAGTCAAAACATTTGAATTGGTGGGATGAAATTGACGCAGACGTCTGAGAAAACATTGGATTGAAACTATTATTTCATCAATATTTTATAACAAAATATTAATCAGCATATATTAGAAGATCACAGTTCGGGAGAGATTATACGCAAGGCAAAGCATTGTCCGATGTCTTCAGAGAATCACAGGAGCCCACCAGCTAATTTTGTAAATGACAAACGATATCTTTATCTACCCTCCATAGGATGAAACCAACTGATTTTGATTTTAAAATAGATTTTATTGTATAGAGGGTAGACATATATAAATAGATATCGTTTGTCAAAATTAGCGAGGGAGCACCCATGCAGAGAGTTACAAGTCTGAAATCGAGTGGGGCCATTGTTAAATCAGGGTTTATTCCTTATCCTAGAGAAGAAGAATTCAAATTTTGATTTAATGAATTAAAATTTTACCCAGATATAAAATTCCTTTTTTCCGCTAAGTGAATGTGTAAGAATAGATATGGGCGTTCGTTGTTTATCTAGCATATACAAAAACTTGTGATGACTGATTCTCTTAAGTCATCGGATAATGCTTTGCCTTGCGTATAATCTCTCCTGAATTTGGATCTTCTAATACTGCTGAATATATACCTATTGATAAAATTTAAAAAAATTAGTCGCTTTGCTGATATTAACTAAATAAAATGTCTTTCGATCGCTTCTAAATTTACTTATGTAGCAAGTTTAGAAACGCTGAGGTAGATTGAAACTACAATTCTTAATATTATACTTTCATGTTAAATACTGAAATCTGATTGGTTTATACGCAGTTGATAATCCGTTCTATTACCCTCAGCGTTAGCAACACACTTGGCAACGGGTAACACAACAAATTGTTACATGCGCGTAAATTATGCGCGCACGGTTCGCCGTAGAATTCACGTCGTTTCTATATAAAAAGCACTTTAAAGCAGTCCTAATTTCCCTATAATTAAGACATTCAGTATAATAAAATAAATAGAACCTGTTTGGGAGGATAACAGTTGAAATTGACACCCCTCGAAAACCACTGTCAACCTCCGCTTCGCGTCGGTTGACAATGGTTTTCTTGGGATGTCAATTTCAACTGTTACCCACCCAAACAGGCACTATTTATATATTACTACAGTTTCAATTCAATGTTTTCCCAGACGTCCGTGTCAATTTGTTCCCGCCAATTCAAATGTTTTGACTGCAACAGGTGAAATTGACGTAAGCTGTATATTTCCAAACTTGCCAGTTAATGTTCTGCGGTCTTATCAAATAAACATCGACAAAATCAACTCCCGTCAGTTCTTCGGTACTTTGATTAAATCCATCATCCTGATTGCATTACTAGTAAGAAGAACATTCTGTGAAGATTTAAAAAAAAAAAAAAACAGTTTCAGGCACAGGTGATTGTTGACTGGATCCCCCCCCCCCCCCCCAAACATTACAGAATAACCCATGGAATTTACTCCCATATCTATAAAAATCTATATAAATAATCTTTAAAAAAAATTAAAATATATATCCAAGTGAAAACAAACACCCCTTCCCCCTCTGCACATAAAAAAGAACTCTTCTTTTACTTGACTCGTGAAACACTAACATTGAAAAATAAATATCTAATAGAAAAAAATTAAGAAATAAAAGCCTTATGGTAGAAATGATTTTCAATTATAAGACATACTAGTATAAATACACATGTAGAATTAAAAAAAAAATCCGTATGATTTATAGGTCTCTTTAATATTGGTTAGGGTAAAATGATCGTTTTGTTTATATTAGAGAGGTTAAGCAGACCAACGGGTACGCGTACACGTTGGTTTGCTAAACCTCTCTATTGAATCTACCGCAGGCGAAAAAATGTCATTCAAACATAAGTTGTAGACACAGCACAGTGATAAAACTGCCTTGAAGAAATAATATTTGAAATATACAGAAATCAGAATCTACCGGGATAAGTTATCCGATAAGTTAACTCATTTTGTCTATTACTCTTGCGAATTTCCTCAGTTGCTTATTCAATGCTTTTAAACATTGTTACCTTATGTTATAAAATTTGGTCTCAAAGGAAGATGGTTCCAAGTCTTTAACATCCAAAACAACTGATAAAGCTGTTAATCTGTCTTTACTTTCCATGAAATGTATACTAATTATTCTACTACGTGGACGTAAACATATCCAGAGTGATCGTTCGTACTTCCCGGTGACAGCTCAGTCGTAACAACTCGGCCATTTCCGTTCGCGACATACGGTATTTTTCGCGAGCGGAAATGATCGAGTAGTTACGATTGGTGACAGCTATCTGGCTGCCAAACTGCAGTATTTTAATTCAAGAACAGGTAATCCAGTGAATAAATCTTTGCTTTTTCTCTACCTTTTGTACCAAATCTAATTTTCACCAATTTTTCTTTCTCCTTTTTTTTTTTATTTTTCTTGTTAGCTCGTACCAAATCACTCCGTCTTCAAATTATGCCCCTTATCACTATAATCAACAATTGTCAGTCCAACACTGAAAAGACTTCTTAACTTTTTTTCATGTTCTTGACACTACTAGTATATACATTTTGATCGTCCGATTTATTTGTTCTGCATAGATAATCTTGTCAAACATTGCCGGTTGAAAAAACTACTCGAAAATTGCTTTCGAAATATAATGTCATGTAGACAATGAGTTGATGATGAGTTGATTTAACGACAATTTCTCATGAAAATGTTTCTCTTCAATTTTCAAAATTGCGAAATAAACGGAAAGAAATAGTGTGCAAGTAAAATAAAGCAATAACTGCTTACTTCGAACTCTTAAAACTTATTAGGGCAGTCACTACTACATTGTAGGGAAACATAAATATGACTTTCCGAAGATTTTGGTATGTATACACCAATAAGTATCGATTTATTTCAAATGGGGAACTTATTAAAATTAAAGAAAGATATACATGCATGTAAATTGTAGCAGTGTCAAGGAATATGTTGGTCAAATAAAGAATTCTCAAATATTCTTCCTGCTAGTGCAAGCAATCCATGAGCGTCTACAAAAAGGTCCATCGAATGCCTTTGTCAAATGCTTTAATATAGTCCACACGTTCCAGGCCGTTTTATTGATGGATCGAACTCGGAAGAAAACGTCGTTCTATTTGATCTTGACACCTCCTGTGATATTCCCTTGGAATATTACAAAAGGAGGTTATGCTTCATAACAACAATAAGCTTCTTCTGACAAATTGTGGGTACCAAATGACGTCACTGTCCCTGTCATTCTCCAGATTGACACGGAAACAAGCATTATTGTTTAGAATGTAGAAACTGAAAAGGGGTATTTTGCTATATATTTTGTGTATAGAAACATACAGACTACACGCCCCGTTTATCGATTGGTCGAAACCTGCATCGATTGGAACTGACAGGACTGAAAGCTACATGCCCCGTTTATCGAAACCTACAGCGACCTAAGAAAAATCACGGGCTGCAAGGAATCATCATGACGATTCCAGACTCGAATTCACATAGAAGACGATTTGGCTGTTTACCTTAACTAATGTGCTGATGAACATTACCAGTGATTAAGTTAATTTAACATACTTTTAAAAATCAATTTATTATTTTTTTAAAAGATAGATGTACATAAACACAATAAAATGCTTTCTTTGATGATCCATGCAGGTTATGAAGGTAGAGATAATTGCAGAAAAAATATTCATACCACGCTAACACGGGTTAAGTATATTTTTTGCAATGTCACCACTTTCATATCTCGCATGAATCACCAAAGTTTGAAAGAAGAAGTTTTAAAAGATCCATCGAAATGTAATCATTTAAAACAAAAGAGATCGAGCATATTCCTTTTATTATCATATGTTAGAACGTTGGAACCATTTTAACAAGACCCTGGATTTTTGGTAGAACGTAACTATCTATTTACTGCATCAAAACAAGTTAAAATGACTTCGGTACCGATTGAAAAAAATGCAAAGATTGCATAGTCTTAGCTCACACGCCGAACAAATCTTTTTGATGTCAAAGAGCCGTGACTGAGTGGCCAGCAAAAAAAAATATATAGATATGCCTACGTCACATGGCTGTTTGACACAACTACCCAAAGTCCAAACTCTTGTTAATATATTTCTTTGTATGATATACAATGATATAAAGCCCCGAATATATACAATTTCTTTAAAACCAAATGTTGTTGTAAAAAAGTCATTTTACTTCTAAGCATTAAACAAAGACAAACTCAGAACAATTAACCTGGTTTTGTTTTAACGAAAAAAATTATGTTACATGTGATTCTTTAAAAAAAATATATGTGCAATTTCGTAATCATCTTAAAACAATTCTTTAAATTTTCAATGTCAAAGACTTTGGTTTAAGAAAAAATTAAGCTTTAAGCTCCTAATAATAATTTTCTTCCAAGCATTGAATTTGAAGACAACAGTGGGATGTGTTTTAACACTTTTTTTCAATTGTCTCATGAACGAAGAAATGCTAAACGATATCTTTTGCATAATAATATATCTGTTGATTAAAAATGTATAAAAATTCAATATTGCAATATAATATATCTATTGATAAAAAATGTATAAAAATTTAATGCTGTATAATAATATATCTATTAATCAAAAATGTAAACAAATGTATTCAATATGACACATCATTTGTACCACTTATTATTACACATCGCGATCGCCATAAGAATTATTGACTGTTATAACAGGACAATCACGAACATTGATGATCCCATCCGTGTAGAGTAGTCTTTCAATCGCTATAATAAATAAAATGAAATAAAACGAACACAACAATGGAGCGAAATCAGTATAAAAGATTTTCGATCATAAATGACAGCTCACAATGTCAAAGCTCTTTGTAAAATGTTTCCCATATTAACATGAGAGGAACGCAACATTATAGGCCTTAACATTGTGAAGATGCTAAAAGGTTGAAGACAATGTTCTTCCACTGATTTCTTTCGCACCTTTCTTGAAGATAATTAGAATTTACCTAGGACGCCTTATTCTCCAAAAAAGGAAAGTAATCCACGATAAATAATACTATTCTAGAAACCGTCGTTAAATTTTCAGACCTGATGGCAAAAAACCCTAGACTTAATAATGAAAAACTGACTATAGTATATAATGTATGATGTCTTACTGTCCCTTGTGCAATATTTTTACTAGACTTTGAATGAACCTGAAATTGGCAGTAAGAGGCAAATGAGAAAAAAATACAAATTACTTAAGATCTCTCCCTTGTGCAATATTTTTACTAGACTTTGAATGAACCTGAAATTGGCAGTAAGAGGCAAACGAGAAAAAAATACAAATTACTTAAGATCTCAAAAATGTAAGAAGCAATATATATTGTAATCCCAAAACTTAGAAAGCAGAACGAATTACACATCAATAGTTCATTATTACATTGAAAAAATAAAAGCATTCTTAATGTTTGCCATAATTTTGATCCACAGTCCCCAATTAACATTTTTGCTAAATACAAACTATACAAGTCTGAGTGAAGAAAATATTTCAAGCTGCATTATTTTTTAGTTACTTACCAAAATCTGATGGCTCACGTGATGGGAATTACGATTTTATATATAAAATGTATTTATAGACATCACTCAATCAATTTAAATTTATAACGTACATCCGATCAAGTTCTCATCTTAATTATACATATCGGATAGATAACTCAACAGCGTAAGACGATCAGCGATGGATGATGATTCAAACTGGTGTTTGCATACAAATAAAAAAAAATGCAATTTCAAGAACCTTCGTAATATTTCAATTTTTATGAGGGTGTGCACTATTTAAAAAAGTTTGGAACTATATATATCCGCAGTGCATTCGAAATATTATTTTGTAAAACATTAAATTTCATTTTTCAAGAAATAATACACATGTATAGAGCTTAATATAATTTAAATACTCAGGATAATGTGACAAATAAACAGGCCGTTAGAACACTGGATGAAGAATTAAGATTTTCAAAATCTGAAATAACATTTAATCACCTTTTTACTTATGCTTACTTTAATCTTGCCATACCTAGCCAAAGTGCAAATTTTAAGGCTTGAATTCTGCATAACTTTTACATTCTTTTCCAAAAATAAATTAAACTTCTACCAAATAAGGATTTTGGTACATGTGTTATGTTTTACATTGTTATACACGTAACAAATAGTATTAATATGTTAATAACTTATTAATTGTTATACAAGTATCTACATGTATTACATGTACATGTAGATTAATATGTAAATAACGCCACATTTTCACATACAAAAAAACCCAGAATGAACTCACATTCCAAGCTAAAAATACCAGATTTTTTTTACCCAATATACCTGTGCATTGTATATGATATGTTCATATGTTAAACCATAAAAAAAACCTGACTTATTACACTAACATATCAAGGATTTAAAGACACTTTAATTTCCATTTCAGTTCTGTTGGTTATTTTGTAATACGACCAACTTATTAACTGTATGGTTCCAATAATGATTGGATACCAACACACCAAGAAGAACATAGCATCCTTCAGGTCCTTCAGTTGGTCGGGGGACGGAGTGCTTGCTGTGGGTCTGACAGGACTGTTTTTGGAATGCTGTATATAACTGTATCCGTATCTGTTCAGTATGGCCACTGCCAACATGGGAGACAAAGAGATAGCAGGCTTCACGAATAGAGCGTTAGTTCCGTACACCATAGATGATATTGGGTGTCTGTAAGTGCAAATTAAATGACAAAAATTTTTATACATGTAGTGTCTAATATTTATCATTTACAATTATATAACATGCACATGCTGATTGATATAATACTTTATATACATCTTTGTAATTATCAGTGCAGAAAATTTAAATGAAAATCTCCCAAAGAATTTATACCTTTAATATTGACATGGTAACGGAGAACAAGAGGCCCATGGGGCCACATCGCTCACCTGAGCAACAATTGGCGTTCAAAAGATATTGTGCCATATGGTCCCTCGGTAGAATAACAAAAAATAAATATTGTCAAGTATTCGAATTTTACAATTATTTTTGCATACACGTAATCTTTGACATTGTACCTTCATGAAATACTATTTTTTACCAGAATAAGAAAATCCTACGCAAGATATAAAACTAAACATTTGGTAGGGGTACACTGTTAAGTTGCTAACTTCCAATTCCCTATATTTTCGTTCTGCCCCCCCCCCCCCACACACACACACTTTGTAAAGCGATCAAAATATATGAGAGCATATAGGTACATTTGTTTCATCAACTACTTACTTGTTATTGTATTTAAAAAAAATATATAATAGTTATTGTATTTTATTTAAAAAATCCTTCATGTATAGATGTGAAGAAGAAAATTGTACCTCAATGTGCTCAATTCCTCAAATTAAAACATTCAAAAATTTAATTTGTTTTCCATTATAATTAAATGACTGTTATTTACCCTGCGTACAAACCAGGATAATTTTCCACTGTGATATTTTCTTAGGAATAGCGATAATTATTTTATCCCCATAACAGAAATGTGTCAAAACTATGGAAACTGTTTTAAAGATGTCGTTTTTATTTACTCGTGTCTGAAAAACTATCAAAATTGATGTAGATTTCACATTATTTATTGTATAATGAGGGGACCCCAGAGAGTAGGTATATACAGAATATCATTCTTTTATTTTTTTTGTACAAGTATTTAACATACTCTAATTCATATAGAATTTCTAATGTTCAACCAAAATTTCAGCGTCAATCGTAGAATTATACGCAAGATACAGAGCTCACAGTTTCCCTAGGTTTGAGTCATATTTTGTTGACATGACTTTATTACATTCAGCTTAAGATTTTTAACTTGGTATTTCCTATTCAGCATTTAAAATGGGAAAAAAGAATGGCCTAAGATTTTCAATTCTTTTATTCACTCAAGACCAGTTCATTGGTATTTAAGGTTCAAAATCAGTTTATACAAATGTACACAAACACAGTCAAGGATCACATGTACAGTAGGAGTAATAATGACGAAAAAAGGTTAAGTTTACAATACAATAAGTTGTTAAAATTGGTTTCTGGAAGAACAGACTTTGAAAATTTTCTTAATAAATATTGACAAATTTTTTACTTTTTTAATCTTTAGTTTTTAAGATCTGTGTACAAACATAGAATTGTGAGCAAATCTCTGTATCTTAATTGCTTATAATTCGAAGCTTAACACTCAAATATGGTTAGTAAATAGAAATTGTAAACAATTAAACACAAGAAACATGCATGCACTATTACAAATAAAGAACACAATTTATTTTTTCGAAATGAATCATATATATACATGTATATATACTTACATATTTCCTTCAGCGATATCAAACTCTATTTAAACTGAATAAACTCGAGAAAATGCCGAGCATCGATCTCAACAAAACCTATTGCATTAATCTACCATTACGCAAAAGATAATGCCGAATTACCGATAGAATGAATTGTATTTCAGTACTTTTTTGATACATCAGATTTTGCTTAATTTGCGCAGGTAAAGAGTTAACTGTTTGATCTACCGAAGTCTCTGTTTGAATTGATACGTAAAAATCACGAAATACGAGAGTTCCCAGGTTAAATTACAAAGCATAAATAATGAATACGAAACGAAAATCAGTACAAGCTAACACCAACGTCATGTGTGAAATCTGTCAACGCATTGAAATATTTAGCCTCAATTTACTTCACAAAATCGGCACCAATATATTTTGCATGTTTCAAAAATTTCCCTTCATACACGAACTGTTGCATAAACAAGCAAATTCATCATAGTCAGATCGACCCTTTTTCGTATAATGTCATGGCTGCTTTAAACAAAGAACCTCGTTTTAGAAGTATGGAATACGAGTCTTGGTAAAATGGGTATGCAAACCCGGGCCGTGGCAAAATAAAAGCCGGGGTAGATCGGCAATCGTCAATTCCAAATACGCATTATTTTGCGGCAATATTTACAGCGAATACAAATATAACTGGTCCATCAAATATCCTGAAATTTTAATGAGATTGGCAGATTAATAACTGCCAATCTTTTGTTTTGACCAGGCCAAGTCTTCCCTACCCATTTTACCGGATGTCGAACCGAAGCTGAAACACGCCTTTCCTTTATCATTTTTTTCGTAATAACTCAGATTTGAAACTGAATTAGACCTTAATTTTTGCAATTTATATTTTCCTTCCCATAAGGATAATTTATGCTAAACTACGTTGAATTTGCCTCGGTAGTTCTTGAGAAGAAGATTTTTTAAAATGCACCCCCCTTTTTCTACAGTTTCAAGGTTTTCTCCGCTTTGAATACAGATCGTACTTTTATTTCTGCAATTTATATTCGCCATCCCATAAGGATGCTTTGTGCCAAATTTGGTTGAAATTGGATAAGCGGTTTTAGAGAAGAAGTTCAAAATGTAAAAAGTTTACAGACGGACGGACAGACAGACGGACAGACGGACGACGGACAAAATGTGATCAGAATAGCTCACTTGAGCTTTCAGCTCAGGTGAGCTAAAAACGGTATATTTAAGAATAAGACGTAAAACACATATCCAATCATTTCCTTATCTTTACTTAGCTTTATCATTTCTTAAGTATTTAAAATGTAACATGTAAGTATGATTCAAATAAAGTAAAACATAAGTGACTTTTCAGCTTTGACAGTTAACTCGGACAAAAGTCTTACTTTCTGTTGTATTTCCTCATGTTGTCATCAGCGATGTCCGACAAAGGAATATTGAACAAGGAATATGTACCATTAGCAAAACACCTACAAAAATAGAAGGAATCATATTAACGTTTTCTATTCCTTCTCAAATATGTAGTACCATTTGGAGTAAAGGACTACAACTCTAACCTAACGCACTTTTTTGCTTCTAGATTTAAATATAGAGCATATTTTTTTCATTTTTGCAACACGCAAAAATACCCGGATATAAGTATATTGTATTCTAATTTAATTACACAAATACAAACTTCACTGACCCGTCAAGAAAAAAAAATAATATCAATATCCACGGATATGTGCTTCCTATTATGTAATATATGAAAAAACCTCCACATATCTTCCAAATAAAATTGGTTCGAATGACTTTCTTATAAGGAATTTGCCGAAGTATAGGAGCTGTCGAAATCACAAGAATCTGTTAATAAAAAATCTTTGCAAAATCAATCCAATAATTATCAAAGAAGATAATCTTTTTACAGTACATCTTAAAAAACAAGTTTAGAATTGAAGACAAAATTACAAGAAAAATACTCATCTTTGCAGGACAGTTATGCTTACCTTTGATGCAAAAGGAACAAAACCATAGAAAGTGCTCCGAGTAGACGGGCTAATTTTATCTGAGGAAATTAAATGATCACAAAAGATGGCCAAAAAATTGTAAAGAAATGTACGATGAAACTCCTGAAAGAAGTTGGTGATGACAAACGACAAGAAGTTGGTGTCACTGACGATCTGCCACGTCTGTTTCAAGTAAGACTCGCCCTCGGATTTTTCGTGACAAACGTCGTCTGCTTCTTTGTTTTCATCTTGCATTTGTTGCAGATCGTACTGAGTATGGCAGTTCTTACCACAGTAATACATCAAACACCAGCTAAGTAGTGCTATAAGTACTGTTGTGACCTGAAATGCTTTAAAGTCCTGCAAACCATTAGAAGCATGCTCTAGCAACATCACGCTGATAGAACCAAACAATGCCGCAACCTGTGCAGCACGAGTTATTGTTATTCTGATGTTTGTGTCTTTTGAGATCTCTGTGAAAAGACAGCACATTGCCAAACCAATAAACGTAAAGAGTGTATCCCATAAGCACAACGCAAATATAAGATGGATGCCTACAATCGCTGGATTTGTACTCCACTGGAACCACGGGACAAGGAAGGAGAGACAGAAAAATGGAGCCGAGTACAGAATCATGGCACGCCGAGTTCTCAGGATTTTAAAGTTTTTATTGTCAGAGCAATATGCAAACAGAGGATCGTTGACGGCATTCCATACCATAAACAAGACTTGCGAAAACTGGAACCAGGACTCCTCGATGTGGTAGAAGTTCAGAAATACTTTAACGTAGTAGAAATTGTAAGCACTGCTCAGCAAAGAAAATCCACATTCCAGGGCACAGTAAGCCAATATTTGCTTCTTTTGTGTACCCATTATGCTTTTGAATTGCGTACTTTCTCTTGGGTACGTCTTGGGTACGTCAATGCAACCTTTCACAACTGCATATCTGTAATTATTAAAGCAAAATGTTATTTTATTTACCTCGGTATGAATGTAAATGATGATTACCTGGCTAACATATCAACATTTTGACAATTAGCAGGTTTTTGCTATAATTACGAGCTAACTAGAATAGCGTATACATTTCTTAAAACCCATCACCCTGATGGAATTAAGAACATGCGGTGAAGATAAAAAACAGTTTCAGGAGGCGAAATGCATATACATAAAAGACGAAAGTCGAAAAATCCATTGGACATGATTGCCAGTAGGGGGTTTTCGTAACCACTAATGGACATCTTCCTTCAGAATATACTATGTCTTGAAGTATATAACCAATTGTGTTTCATATAAAATGTTTTGCTTCACTTGACTAGTGAAACACTTACATTAAAAAGTAAATATCTAATATAAGAATTAAAGCCTTAGGGTAGAACTTATTTTCAATAGTAAGACATACTAGTATAAATTTACATTTAGTATTTTCTTTAAAAATATCTATATTACTTAAATATAGATCCCTTTTATTGATAAGGTTGAAAGTGATCTCGAGCGGACAACCTCGTTTTGTTTTTATGCAAAATAATTTATTTTGAGATCTAAAGTCATTTTGTTCCGGCAAAAAATTCCGAATATCCTACTTTCTTGCTAAAATCAGTATTTTTCCTTTGGATTATTTCAAACGCGGGCGATGTTAATACTGAATCTAAATCAGGTGAAAAAATGTCATCCAAACATAAGTTATAGATACAGCACTGTGATACAAAAAATTAATATTTGTAACAGATATCAGAATATACCAGTATAAGTTATCTGATAAGTCATTTTGTCTATTACTATTGCGAATTTTCTCTGTTGTTATTACAATACTTTTAAACATTATTACCTTATGTTATAAAATATGGTCTCTAAAGGAAGACTGACACAAATCTTCAACACCCAAAAGAACTGACAAAGCTGTTATTCATCCTTTGCTTTTCATGACATGAATACCAATTATTCTACTACGTGGACATAAACACTCCACTTCTCTTTATCTTTTAACAAGCGGTGCACCCTACTCAGATTACTCAGAACTAAGGGCTAGTAGTACCAAGAAATACATTGTAGTTAGATATCCAGAGTGATCGTTCGTACTTTCCAGTGACTACCTGGCCATTTCCGCTCGCGGCATACGTTATTTTTCACAAGCGGAAATGAATGAGTTGTCCGATTAGTGACAGCTAATAATGATATAATAATATGTTCAACGGTGCTACCGTTGTTGCGAGCGCAGCAAGAAATTACACATACCTTCCATCATGGTCAGCTTAGTGTTATTAAGGTATTACATGTAACGAACGTCAAAGAATTTGAGAGAGAGAGAGAGAGAGAGAGAGAGAGAGAGAGTGGTCCCTGTTTGTAGGTGCATGTGTATTTTCCCTCTTTCAAATTTAATGGTTTGACTAATTGCAATATCTGCATAATTTTTTAAACTGTTTATTTTTTCTCTTTTTTCATTTTTATTTAGTTCAAAATGTCCTATTGTTTATTTCCTTCCTACCCATATACTTACTTAAATGCATGCCCAATTAGCTTAAAACTAGATCGATGTGACAGTAAAGGGTGGCTCTTGCTAGTAAGATAATTTTATTTCCAAATTCTGGGCCCTTTTAGGCATACAAAGGTACATGTAAAGAAAAACAAAGGGAAAAAAACAAAAAATAATAATTATAAGAAATTCAAAAACACATACACACTAACAGAGAGAGAGAATGTTTCTAAATGATAGTATATATTTATGTAATCTCGATATTAAAAAAAATGTCAATGAGGCAGGTATCGCAGTCTATTATACATATATTACATGGCTTCGAGGGCGACATACCAGAATATTTGACCCGAGGTGACAGGAAAGCCCTGGAGTGTTATGTCGCCCGATGCCGAAGGCAGAGGGCGACGTAACACTCCAGGGCTTTCCTGTCACCGAGGGACAAATATTCTGGTATTGTCGCCCGAGAAGACATGTAATATATGTTATATAACATTTTTAAACAAATCAAACTCGGGTTATCAACATATATTTATTTAATTCACAAGGCAGAGGCAAATGTTTTTAAAACACTCACGCTTGAGTTTATCACTTTTGTCGTATTTGCCGAATTTTTTCATCAATTAAACTATCGAGATCATATGAATTAAGATGAACAAACCGCAGATGTTGGCCTGACATGTTTAAAATTCGCGGATCTGTTTACGTTTGCTTAGCAACTGGCTCGTTGAATTTCGAACCCGACGTAATTAATATGCAGAATTCTTGCACGCGATGGTGATATTACAGTTTCGGGAGGGCAATATAACTATTTCCTGTGAAATATAACTGTTTCCGGGAGGGCAATATAACTGTTTCCGGTGTTATTTAGCAATTTTCAGGGCATAGTAATAAAATTATCTCATTTGTGACATAACGAGAAAACTTATTCAAAAATGTTATATAATGAAATAGCTAATACACGCATTACAAATGTTTGATCTACCTCCAAAGTTATCGTGGGAAATATAGCGCGAGAGCACTGTGACGTCATCCATAATCTTTTTTGTCTTTGTTTACGTATCTCGACTCAATACGAAAGTATGGAAGTTTGTTACAAATCTCTTGTGCCTCGCCAAAGCTTGTGCGGTACTCAAAACGTGTCTTTAAACCTCAAGACACCGTTATTACGAGTTAAATGTCAGCCAATTTGGCATAGCACCACGGGTGAAAACATTAGAGAGCATTATGGGACGTAGACAAAAATTTTTGTTTGATGAACTGTAGGTTTAGCTCGTTCTTTTTCCCGCGCACACTGGCTTCGCTCGCTATTACTGATCACGGTAATTAATTTACCAATTCTAATTTAAACACTGATAAGACTTCTTAACTTTATTTTTTTCTTCATTTTCTTTATACAATACATTTTGATCTTCCAATTTATTTCATGGTTCTGCTAAGAAGATCTCGTAAAATGTTAAAACAATTGATGAAGATTTAATTTAAGGGGAATGTGCGGCCATCTTGTACATTTGAGGATAAGAATGTAAACATTTCTGGCTTGTTTCTGCTCGAAACTGTCAAAAAAAGTTGCCAAAAGATAAAAGAGCAATAAATATCAAGTCCTACTTGTCATTTTGCTTAAAAAGTATGCATACATGAACAGGACAATGCTTTTTTAATTACTCAACAGCTGTCGAACTGCGCAGCTACAGACTTGTTTTGAAGATTTACAAATCTGAAAAAAAATATGAAGGGGGTTCATTGGTGTCCTCTCTACAACTTCTTCTCAACAAATGGTTGTAGGGAGGACACCAATGAACCTCCTTCATATTTTTCAGATTTTTAAATCTTCAAAATATGTTTATAGCTGCGCAGTTCGACAGCTGTTCTGAGTAATTAAAAAGGCATTGTCCTGTTCTTGTATGCACACGTTTCAAACAAAATGACATGTAGGATTTGTTATGACAGTCACTACTACTGGTACATTGAAGGAAAACATAAATGCATGTACCACTTTCTGAAGATTTGGTTATGTCCAGTCAGTATCGATTTATTTCAAATAGTGAACCTATTAAAGGAATATACATGTATGTAAATTGTACCGATGTCAAGGAAAATGTTGGTCAAGTAAAGAATTCTCAAATATTCTTCTCGCTAATGCAAGCAATCCATTTTTGTATCCACGCACGAGCGTATATAATAGGTCCATCAAATGCCTTTGTCAAATGCTTTAGTCCATACGCTCCAAATCATCGACCATCTGTTGCTGGGTCAAACTCTGAAGAAAAAATCGTTCCATTTTATCAAAAACGTGATATATATACGTCGGTGGTGGATCTGAAGAATCAGACTGGTGTGATACATTTTATTTTAACGGTGCATGAAGTTGCTTTTGATATACTAGTATACGGTATATATGTCAGCTTGAGATGCTGGTCACAATATACACCTCCTGTGGTATTCCCTCGGAATATTACAAAATGTGTTTTGCTAAAGTAGTTATGGTTCATAGCATAAATTTTCTGATGACAAATTGAGGGTACACAATGACGTCACTGTCCTTGTCATTCTGCAGAATGACACGGGAACAAGCATGATTGTTTTGAATATAATACATGTATCTGAAAAAGGATACTTTGCCAATCCGCTTTACATCATCCGGACAGCCCAATGCCGTTGAAAAAGTTAGAGAGTAGATTGTAAGACTTTTTGCCCCGATAAGAAAGATTTACGCATGAAAACTCTCGTTTTAAAAACTTATAAGCAATAGGCATCAACTTTTTGTATCACTGTTACATAGAGGAGTTTTTAAGTTTAATTTGTATCATGATCCCTGAAGGGTAATAAGGGTTACAAATACATGTAAGTTCTAAAGCCCCAAAGTGGATTCAAAAACCCTTTTCCCGATTAAGCGATATCATATTTTAAAGTTCAATATCCCGATAAGCACTACTATGTAATACGAAAAACAAGCTTTAATTTGAAATTGAAGCCTATGATTTGAAACTGTGAGGAGATCCCGAGGCAAAACAATGATCTAATCAATAATCAGTAAAGTCTTTGACGACTCCAATGTTTACGTAATATACAATATAAATTATCAAACCCTTTGGTATTGTGTTTCCTTGTACAAGTTTGTGTTGGTTATGTTATTATATTTAGATATACGGTGTAGTACATCGCAACATCAATTCAAACATTTGAAATAAACAGGTTTTTTTCTTAATATAAAAATATACGGATGCATAAACATAAAAGTTTGCAATCTTACAGACAGGCAATAACAGATGTAGATATGTCTCATCGCAGATAATAAATATATGCGCAAGCAAATAATGAATAGTTTTTACAACGGCGATAAAAAACCAAGAATTACATAACTTACGTTAGCGAGTTTTTTCCCCTGTATGACTATAAAAGATAGCTTTTGCATTTTCCGAGTGTTTAAATTATTTAACATGTACGACAGCTGCGTCATCAATTTTTTGTCGCTTATTGGCACAATTATATACGAGTACAAATAATACCGAGCGCAGCGAGAGGCGGGCGAAGTCCGCCTCGCGAAGCGAGGATTAATGGTAACACGTATATATAAGAAAATCAGTGAAAAGTGATAGTTGAATCAGGGGTACTAAGGCCAAAAAAAATTTCTTCCAGCCCTGGGCGCCGCCATCTTGGCAGCCATTTTGTTTTTAAATAGTTAGTTCGATCATTGATTGATCGGTACTTATCGATGTTTGTTGCCCCTAAACTCGATTAAATAAGTTCCAGTGTTTCAATAGAAGGTAATTCGAATTAAAAGAAATTAAAAGGGAAACCAGATAATTTTCAATAGTGCTTTAATCAAGAAACACGACTTGTTCTATGTATGTCTTATCAAATTATCAGATGGAAAATAAGATATTAAGGTCAATTAACTGATCTTTTAGATACCGAATAAAGTATTTAGTTTTATTACAGCGGCATTCATATGAATTAAATTAAACAGTGAAAGAAGAAATAAAATAAAAGTTCGGAATAACGTAACTCTCTTCGGCTATTTCCGAAGACAAAACGAACGTTTTACGTCTAAAATATGACGTCATAATGTAGACTGAGCACGCGACGTTTAGTTAAACTTCGGCTAAGAATTTGAATAGGCAAACAGGCGGAATAAATTTTATTCTATAAAAATCAAACTGCACTGTGTTAAATCTGCGCTCGGTCTAACGGTCACACCGTTTACATATTAAAGCTGCTTGGTCCGATTTTATATCGAATTTTATGCACGATTTTAAACGATGGTTATGCTAAGTATATCTATAATAATAGACATTGCAGCAGTTTTCCCAGTCAATTAAGCCAAATTTCAATGAAGAAAAATACGTACAATATTTGCTAACAAAACAAACGACATAAAAGGGCACCGCGTTATTTCGCTTCATGTTAAAGTTCACCCCTGACGACGAGATGGGTATGGTTGTATAACGACTTTGACATCGCTTTAAATAAAGGTCGAAATGATCAGACAAATTACAGATAAATATGTGTACGTTTTGTTCGCTAATATTTCTGAAGTTTGCTTTCTTTACAACCGATGCATAGCATGCGGGTTGAATAACCCCAATTATTCGGGGGACGAAACCAAACGGTTTCTTTTTCTAAACATTCCCGTGATGAATTTTGGTTTGTTTTTTCGTTTGCCCAAAAAGAATTTATTTTTATTTACTTTGAATATTTCTAACTTTGAAAGGAGACTGATTCTGCTGGTGTAAATAGGAGAAAGTCCATAACTTTCTAAGATAAATGATAAAATCGGACCAAGCAGCTTTAAAATCTATTCAAAACGCACAAAGTAGGATCCGCCTGCATGGTTGTCTACTCAAATAATCGTCAAATAAAATAAACGCCGCGTGCTCAGTCTACATTATGACGTCATATTTCAGACATAAAACGTTCAAGTTTTGTCTTCGGAAATAACAGAAGAGAGTTAGGCCCTACGTGATTCCGAATTTTTTTTTATTTCTTCTTTCATTGTTTATCAATCTAATTCATATGAATGTGAATGCCACTGTAATAAAATTAAATACTTTATTCGGTATTCGGTATCTAAAAGATCAGTTCCTTGACGTTAATTTTTTTATTTTCCATCTGATAATTTGATAAGACATACATAGAACAAGTCGTGTTTCTTGATTGAAGCATAATTAAACCTATCTGGTTTCCTTTTTAATTTCTTTTAATTCAATTTACCTTCTATTGAAACACTTGAACTTATTTAATCGAGTTTAGGGGCAATAAACATCGATAAGTACCGGTCAATCAATGACCGAACTAACTTTTTAAAAACAAAATGGCTGCCAATATGGCGGTGCCCAGGCCTGGAAGAAAAATTTTTTGGCCTTAGTACCCCTGATTCAACTTTCATTTTTCACTGATTTTCTTATATATACGTGTTACCATTAATCCTCGCTTCGCGAGGCGGGCTTCGCCCGCCTCTCACTGCGCTCGGTATAATTATGGAGTATCCGATAAAAGATTTATGTATTATTTTTGTATATAAGTATATTTCTTTTTATTTCAAAAGGATCAAAATGTTTTGGTCTTGGATTCAACACATTTGTAAACTTTATGAAAATTCGGCCAGGTCTGATTGATTATACACTGTAAAAATGATCAGATCTTTAAAATGTCGTTGGTTTTGAAAAGTTCAATGATTTTTCTCAATTCTGTTGGTTATTCTGAAAAATGACCAACTAATCAACTGAATGGTTCCTAAAACGATTGGATACCAACACACCAAGAAGAACATAGCATCCTTTAGGTCCTTCAGTTGGTCGGGGGACGGAGTGCTTGCTGTGGGTCTGACAGGACTGTTTTTGGAATGCTGTATATAACTGTATCCGTATCTGTTCAGTATGGCCACTGCCAACATGGGAGACAAAGATATAGCAGGCTTCACGAATAGAGCGTTAGTTCCGAAGACCATAGATGATATTGGGTGTCTGTAAGTACGATTTCAAAGAATTCATTAAGTCATTGTTATGTAAATAATTTTCATATTAAGGTAACAGCTTGAGTACATAACGAATTCCCCCACCTTAAAAGGAACAAATTGCGTATGAAATGCATAAACATATTTTTGATATCTACATGTGTAAAATTTAATTGAAATTTGTAACGCAAGATAGTCTTACTTTCTGTTGTATTTACTCATGTTGTCATCAACAATGTCTGACAATGGGAGATTGAACAGGGAAAACGTGCCATTAGCAAAACATCTACAAGGAAAACAAAAGCAGTCATATCATCGTATTACAATACACTCGCAATTTCAATCTGTGTTTAAATCAACAATTTTCACGAAAATGAATCATAACAAATAATGACAAAAAATTTAAAAATTGAAAGACAAAAACAAAAATACTATGTTAAGCCAAAACTTAAGCTTTCATAAAATAACGTAGTACAACAGGATCTTATTTTTTAAAAGTCACATATAATGGGAAGAAAAAAGAACCTACGTGATTCGACGTTTGTTTCCAACTTATATTTCACCATGTCATTACTAGTATTCTAACTGCTAATTAAATATATATCAACTGACATTCAGCTAAATTTTTCTATTATTATTGAGCAACATAATTATCTAAACTTGTTAAAAATTCAATGACAAAGTCTTTAAAATTAAAGTGACATACCCTGTGATTTAGACTGACGTGACAACATGAATATACCCAGAACTTCGTGATCCATGCGTTATATTCAAAGCTTTTATCTTAAGTTACCTCTTTACTTTGAATTTTCTAAATTTTGATTTTGATTGTAGTTTTTCTTGAAGTGAAAGTAGAGAAATAGAGGGGAATTACATACATGTCGTAATTAGAAATTTCACTGACCCGTCAAGAAAGAAAAATAATATCAACATCCATGGATGATGATTTCCTATGAAGAAATACATAACAACACCTCCACATATTTTCCATATAAAATTGGCTCTAATGACTTTCTGGTAAGGAATGTACTGAAGTATGGGAGCTGTCGATATCACAAGAATCTGTAGATAAAAAATGCACAATAAACCAGTGAAAAAAATAGAAACATATTGAATCTTTCAAAAAACAAGTCCATTTGGAACGGAAGACAAAATGTTGATTTGTAATCTGATTGTGGTTACCTTTGCTGCAAAAGGAACAATACCATAGAAGGTACTCCGAGTGGACTGACTGATCTCATCGGAGGAAACTAAATGATCACAAAAGATGGCCAAAAAATTGAAAAGAAAAGTACGATGAAATTGCTGACAAAAGTTGGTGATGACAAATGACAAGAAGTTGGTGTCACTGACGATCTGCCATGTCTGTTTCCAGTAAGACTCACCCTCGGTTTTTTCGTGACAAACGTCGTCTGCTTCTTTGTTTTCATCTTGCATTTGTTGCAGATCGTACTGAGTATGACAATTCTTACCACAGTAATACATCAGACACCAGCTTAATAGTGCTATGAAAACCGTGGTCACTTGAAAGGCTTGAAAGTTTTGCAACCCATTAGAAGCATGCTCTAGCAACATCACGCTGATAGAACCAAACAATGCCGCAACCTGTGCAGTACGAGTTATTGTTATTCTGATGTTAGGGTCTTTTGAGATCTCCGTAAAGAGACAACAACCTGCCAAACCAATAAATGTGTAGAGTGTATCCCATAAACACAACGCAAATATAAGATGGATGCCCACAATCACTGGATTTGTACTCCACTGGAACCACGGGACGAGGAAGGAGAGACAGAAAAATGGAGCAGAATACAGAATCATGGCACGCCGAGTTCTCAGGATTTTGAAGTTTTTGTTGTCAGAGCAATATGCAAACAGGGGATCGTTGATGGCATTCCAAAGCAAAAACAAAATCTGCGAAAACTGGAACCAGGACTCCTCGATGTGATAGAAGTTTAGAAACACTTTAACGTAGTAGAATTCGTAAGCACTGTTAAGTAAATCAAATCCACCTATAAGGGCGCTATAAGCCAGTATCTGCTTTCTTTGTGTATCCATTTTCAACACAAAATGTTGTTGTCAAATATTTTAAAGTTTCATCACAGCGTTCTTTCGCTATTACAAATCTGCAATTAAAAAGAAAAACAGACATACTTTTGATCGAGAGAAAATATCAATCAACATTTATCTTTGTTAATAAATTGCTTTAAAATATTTGTTAAGATAGAGCAATAGTTTACAAAAAATTAAAGAACTTATTTATACACCTATATATAATAATAATTTTATTTCTGTTAATGCCAATCTGGGTTGGTAACAACCATAATATTCAAATTTTTATATGGCCGTTTTATCATCGTTAAAAATAAAACTGGTTATGTATAATGATGCTACAGATTTAGTAGATATAATATTAAGTAAATAAAGATGTTGCAATAATTTCCATTCCGATTGATTTAGGATGAAATATTGAATATTGATCTTTTTCAATTCAAATATTTTTTCCGGTATGATATAAATTTAGATATATGCAAATCAAAGAAAATGTCACTCAAGATATTAGAAAGTTACTTGTATTGTATTGAAACACTTATAAATATAATTTACAAATAAAGTTTATTTGAATCATTATCGAATCTGAATGTTCTAGACTTGCATATAGAAAAACTAGAACATTGCTTAAAATCTAACCGTTGACATAAAAAGTTGTACTATCCAAACAAAGCCAAGTATTTTCAATGATGTTTAATGGACTTTTGCCAACTACTGTTATTGTGTTTGTGCCAATAAAATAGTTTATTTTCGTATCTTTATCAAATAGGATTACGAGTTGATAAAACAGGTTGAGAGATTTGCTTAGTTCATTCTAACGTTTAACTTATTTATCCATTATAATTTCCTTATATGAATGATTGAACTACATTTGAAAGATATGTGTAGATAAGTAAATGAAGTGATTTAAGGATTGGTAAAAGTTAGTTATCAAGAGCATATAAAATTAGAGGTAAACATTTAAACTTTATCCTTGATAGGGCTGTATAATCATTTATTTTCCGGCTAAAACATTGCATAGCACAGGCATATAACACAGGATTGACAAACAATATTTATTTTGTTATAATGTATAAAAAAATTAAAATATCGTATTGATATATACCATTGCATGTGCACGAATTATGCATTTCATTAATTGCTAAATAACTATTTCGAATTTCCTCTGCTCGTGAAACAATATTGATATTATGATAGGTAACGCATCCGATAAAAAAAAATTATAGGGCAATGGCAGGGTTTGGGGGGGGGGGGGGGTATAAATATATAGCGATACTAACCTTCAACTACATGACAATGAAATCACAATCGACAATATTGGTGGACGAAGGAACGAAAGTTGTTTTTATTTTTTAATTTTCAGAGTTGTCGTTCGTAATCCCGCGGTTGCGGCCCTAAAGATATGTAAACCAGTATAACATTCGGTTGTATGAGATCCTAATAAATTATCATTTCCAATAATAAAAACGCCAATAAAATTTAATTACAAGAAAAATTGTCCACTCTATTTACCTGTGAAACAAACGCATTATACATTGGCGGATCCAGAGGGGGGTTCCGGGGGTCGGAACCCCCCCCCCCCCCCCCCTTTCTCTGGAACATATAATTTTTTGGAAAACTTGTAATGCCTATTTAAAGGCAACTGTCCCCATTTATAATATAAATACTGTAATTATTTCAAATAAATGCTTTTAAAATTGCTAATTTAAAGATTTTTTTACAACGTACCGTAATTTACATGTACATGTATTTCTTATATGAAAAACCCTAACGATTTTTTGTTATCGAAAAAGGTACTCCCCATCAGCATCCGGTGCTCACATCTGTGGGTAAAAACATGTGGAAAATTAAAAAAAAAATTAACTTAGCAGTGTCGCTAAAAACACAGATTTATAATAACATCTACAATGTATTGTCTACTCTATTTCTTTAAAAAATCGATTATAGTTCATTTTATGCAAGTTATAGTGTATGCTATTTTTCTGGAATGCTAGCTATACCGTACCTTCATACCCACATGAAACACCAAAGAAAGCCCTTTTTTGTTTTGTTTCCAAGAATCGGAAATTATGTTACAAAATACCGTGTAAGGGGTTTATATATAAACCATTATGAAAATGCACAACTTTTCAAAACATCGCATCTGTACTAGTGCCGGGTGATGTGGCGCACCCATTGTACATAGGTCACATCAAGTTCCCTGAGACGACTATTGCTTGTACAATTGTATTTCACATGTTCCATCTATTCAGCAGATAAACTATATCAATTGGAACCCCCCCTTTTCAAAATTGCTGGATCCGCCTCTGTTATATATGCTATGTAAGATTATCAACCCCAGAATTGCCTGACGTCAATATTTGTGCCACAGTAGTAATGTGTAAACATGTTATTAATTTACATAATAGAATGAACTGTAATTTTTTTGTTAAGTAAATCAAAGATCTAATTTATTTTCTTGATATATTTGTTTACTTGTTGTATTTAGAACCACTGAATATAAAAAAGACAACTTTAGTAGTGTATTTTCCCCCTGAAAAATATAAAACATGTTTTACAGTTCATTCTATTTTGTAGATTTACATGTTCACATGAACTGCTTCAATTTTAGACAGTCTGTCGAAAACAAGAAACATTTAAATGATTACGTCTCGAATTTAATAACCTTAAACTATCTAGTAACTACCTTGTATGTATTTTCATAATGTGTTTTTCGGGTATAATTGCTCTGATTTGTGTGATATTTTTACTTTTATAATAAGAATATTGGTATACCTGATGACACGATGTACTATGTTTAATTATGGATGTAAATTCACTTTAGAGAAGTGGTCAGTGTACAATATAGTCTTATATTTTGATTTTTTAAATTCATTTTCCTAAAATTTATGATATAGTTTTTTCGGAAATGTTAGACGCTTGAGGCATTATGATTTTCATGCAAGCTCACTCCTTTACTATACTTTATATCAAGAAATATGATGATCATTACATCCCGATAAAGGAAAGGGTGGGGCTGTCAGTATTTGAAATGAGATACAATGGTATTCCGTTTTGGTACATTTAAATAACCTATTTCACTTTTAGTTAGCAAGAAAACCTAACAGTAAAGACGCCATAGTATCTGCGAATGTCCTTGCATGGTCAACTTTAAAAATAAAAATTGTGACCTTTAATAGAAGGAGTGAAACCGAATTCTATTTCCAACACCCCCCCCCCCCCCCTTACAGAATCGAATGGACGTCCTCTTCGGCGTGATGTCAGTTTAATGTCAAGATAACGAGTTCTTAACCACAGATGATTGTAATTGGAAAAATTAAATTGTCACGGTAAAACATGAGCCCTGTCGGTATAAGAATCGGACAGTATGAAAGAATTAAAAATGTTTTTAAAACTATCTAAATTGCGTAAAGCATGTTCCAGTTCAAATTCTGAAGTTTGGGTCAATTTTCAACGCGTTGAGGTCATCATCAGAGATTAGAAAAAAAAAATTTAATCTGTTGAAAAATGACCCCTGGTAAAAATTTACGGCTTTTGGTCTCAATTTTCAACGTTAAAAAACACCCTCAGATCAATATTCAACTTTGAAAAATGAACCCAATTCAATTTTGAATTTGACATTATGTTGGTTTCTGCGTTTGTGTAGCAATAAAAAATGAATGTGTAAAACCCATCAAAATATGTGTTTAATTATTTTTGGATTGTTTTGGAAGAATTGTCAACATATAAAATAACGGGATAGTTAGATCTTGTGGAAGAGTAATAAAAGAGACAACACAATTAAATTGTGTTCTGGAAGTTCTTAGAACCTTCAACGCCAAAGCCAGCATTTATGTTTTTGATTTGGGCTTGCGTTCTCAAACACGCCTCTGGTTTCCCCAAGTCTTCTCAGATAGCGGAGAAGCTGTGCAGTGGCTGGATTGCATTTCTAACACTTTATTTTAATGCATTTATCAGTCCTCAAACTTGAAAATAGCTTAGATTATAGATAAAAAGAAAACTAGAATCTGTTAAATTTCATTCATAGTGTACCTAATTTATCACTGAGTAAACATTGGAATGTTGTACCTATGAGATAAACGTAACTTATGCCTCATTAAGTTTTTGTATCCTTTATGTGCAGCAAATATAAGATCAAACATTTTTTTATAACGTGTTTATTTGAACACACTAGCTGGTAAGAATTATAGACACACCCTCCTTATGAATTCCAGATTGCATTCTACTACAGTTTTTAGATCAACAGAGATCAAACAAATGCTGCGGCTATTTTTTCTGTAACATACGATGAAAGTCATCATAAAATTATAATTTTCAAACTTGAACCGATGAGTGGAGTCATCTTGTTTAAAATATGTGGATTTCTTTGCTGATTTAGGCTCTCTTGTAAACCCCAGTTCAACTGTCTCCATTGGCAAAAACGTATCACTGCTCATTGTAGCATGCTTTCTGATTTTAACATTTTCTTTATTGTTTTATAATGTTAAAAAACTTAAATTTTGTGTCCTTTGAACAGTCTTTGAAAATGCTAAGAATATCTTGTCTTATTAAAGATCTTGCATAAGACGTAAAGGTTAAATAAACGAAGTACTTATTATCGACAGAAAATCGCCTAGGTTTGATATTTGGACTTGCACCTTCAATGAATCTGGGGACAGTCCTTCATAGTTTCCATCCGGAAATTTCGATCGCTTGTGTGAACTCGTTTGTATGGAATGAGGTCCCCCATGGCTTTCAGTGAGTGCCATGTTTAACAAAACGGTTTTCCTAGAGTAATTTGAAAGTTTTACTATACACTTCCGCACTAACAGCATGCTTTCCAGAGATGATAAGCGAATATGAACAATAATGTTTTGAGAGAAATTCAAACGAAACAAAGAATCAAACTTTTGTCAAAAACATCTATGTTTTCCTTTATTTGTTATGTAACATAAGTGCTGGTTCAAGAGTTTGAAGGAAAATGAATGAAAAGGCAAATGTAGAAATTTATCAAAGGAAATCTGGTAAAGGAAAAAAGGTAAATAATTCATGTTATCCCATGTCTAAATACGATGATTAACTTGGCGTTACATCGAAGACGTACATGTCACACTATTGTCCGATCTCAAATGATATCCAGTGCTTTGAGTATTCCGTTTGATGCATAAACACTTGTAGTAAAGAGTTTGAGCCAAACTAAACGTCTCTTTCCTAAAGATTATATAAATCCATGGATCGATGATTGAGTTGGTGGTCGCCATTTCTATTCCGAGTAACTCAAAGCTTGGCCATCCTTCGAACGTCCCCAAAAGGTGGCCCAGCATATTGATCTAAAGGAGAAAAAGATAAAATCGTTAAGTTACTTTTCTTCCGATAAAATTAGAAATACAATTTTGAAATTATTTATACATGAAGCGTAATTGATCTTACCAATATCGGTAAAATGCAGATGCTAAACAGGAGGACAATGGAAAAAAGAAAGAGGATGATATAAGTCCCGTGTTTGTTTGCAATGATGGCGGACGATTTTGAACACTTTCTCTGGAGGACTATTGCCAGTAAGATCATGTTGGTTATGAAGGTGACGACAAGCACCAGAAGTCCGGTCAAGGCGTAGAGGAACGCAAAGCCCAAATCTGTAGGATTATCTGAAACAAAATTCACGAAACACCAAGAGTCCGGATAGAACAGTCGGCTGGATCTTCCCGCCATAAGATGACCAGACGATAGAAAAGCACAAACACCCCAAATACAGGCCAGAGTCACGGTGCTGTGGCGTCCTTTCTTGACGGATTTGTAGACGTATGGACAAATAAGAGCCATGAATCGATCTATAGACATCAAACAGACGATCATCGCGGATGCGATAATCGTGAACATCTGAACCACTGACATGTAGCTACACACAGTGTAAGAATAAGTGTACTGGAAATTCGTGGTGTATCGATGAATGGCGAATGGCAAGGCCAGCATCACCCCGATACCGTCCGTCAAGGCTAGTCCACAAACGTAACGATGGAATGGCCGCCATCGATGGGACCTCGCAGTGCAACATACTATCGTCACAGCAATAGAATTACCGATGACTCCCAGGAGACATAGCATTAACACAGGCACAATGGAAGGCGGGTCCGTTATACCGGACGGGGAACTGGAATAATTATACATCCCCGTTGAGGACTGCATATTTTCAAATGAAATTAGAAAATATTTTTAAACAACGTTTTGCCCGGGAAGTTATATAGCAAGTGATACGTTTTTTATAAAGCAAGGAAGTAAAAGATATAACCCAAAAAAACAGAAAATTTATGCAGCGTTATTTGATCAGTTGCGCATCTCCCCCTTAACCACCATAGCCTGTTGTTGAACTTTGACTCAGGCAAACGTACTGCTGTTCACTGGATTTTAATGGGATTCCAGTTGTGTTCACTTAAAAATTCTACTTTTAAAACAATTTTGTCTACATTTTTTAAAGTAAATATATGCTTTTTCCAAAAACATTTTTCGTTATTAGTTTTTCAAACCTGTTATCGGTATTTACGTTCTTTTTTGTATTTGAGTGTAAACCCAGGTTCAAACTGTATTTGCATGAAGTATTTCCTGGTGTAAATTATTTGATAGGCAGATTGATTTTCTTACACTTTAATCACTTTGAAAGAATGATCTTAAATCTAAACTACAGGTTGGACAATACTTTGAAAATTAAATCACTTTTACGTGTCGTTAATTTATAGTCAGATGATTATTACCCAGTCAAATTTATTGTTATATGATTGAATAGCGTCAATCAGAGAATTTAAAAAACAATTGACGATAGAAAGAAAACTGTTAATTTTCTCTTACAGCCGTGCCGGTTTCTGAATCCATTGATGTTAAGTGGAACATATCGTGTTCAATTGGGTTAAATTAATTTTCCTTCGAAGGAAATTGGGAACAGACATATGTATTTATTTTGGGAATAATATGTGATTAGGATGAAAAAGGACTGGATTTTTATTCTTTTACTTACTTTTTCAATTGCTAAAACAGTAGAAGGTAAATCAAAATACGTATAATGTATAACTGATTATTCAAAATGTTTATTTACATGTATGTATTTGAAACTAGAAATTTGGGACGTGTATGCAGAAAAAAAACTAAAAAATATAGTAAAATGAAAACGAAATAGTATTCCAAAATGGAATCTTGATGAACTATTCTATAATGCACTGATAAATAACCTATATGAAATATTGAAATAAAAATGTTTAATCTCTTTGAAATTGATTATTTCAAACCAAATCAATCAATATTTGTATTTTGTGATGAAGTTGAATTGTATGACAGGAGGATGTGGACCGTCGAAGTCTGACATCATCTTTGTGACGGACGAGTCAGGGTCTGTGGGGGCCTACAACTTCCAGCTGACTCTGGAGGCCCTGAGGGACACAGTGGCCAGGCTGGACGTCGACTCCGGTAACGTGAGGGTGGGAGTCATGTGTTTCCAGAGCTCCCAGAGAACCATATTCAATCTGGACGCGTACAGCACGGTCTCCAGCATGCAAAACGCCATCATGAACATCGATTACCGAAGCGGGGGGACCAAAATCGGCAGCGCGATGAAGTACACCCGAGAAAACATGTTCCGTGCAAATCATGGTATAGAAATTTCAAGTTTATATCTATTATAATTAATGATAGAATATCTCGGAGTTGTTGTAAGATTTTAAGAACAACATAATGGTGTACAAATAACATTTCATTTTAAAATTAAGAGAAAGTTAAATTAAATCAACGGGAACATCTTATAAACATTTTTAATAGCTTTATGTAAGTCCAATTTTGTCTATATAGATATTTTGATTTTTTTTTATAGGTGACCGACCCTATGTGACGAACATTATGGTAGTGATGACGGACGGCGTTTCCAATGACAACGAGTTATACGAGGCCGAGATGACCAAGGCCGCGGACATCGTTATCTTCTCTGTTGGGATCGGGAACAACCTCGACCTAGATATGCTCAACACTATTGCCAATGACCCTTCATACTTCCTTCAGACTGAATATTCGCAGTTAGGGATTGCTCTGTCCGCTTTTATCGAGTCCAAAGTGCCCTGCGCCTGGTGTAAGGACCCCTCTTTATACAAGTACTCTTAACAATCTTGTAACCATCAATGTTCATTTATAAAACATAGTTGCACTTGACTGTACATGTATCTAATGCAGATTGTGACAATGGCGAAGGGTTTGAGCGAGGCGGCGATGTCTCGCAGACTTCATCTCTTGGTAGCAATTCAGGTAGCAACTGTCAATGCTCATACATTTCACTTTTTCTTAAACAAGTTATGTCAAAATTTTTTTTTTAAAATGGTTGGCTATCTTTTTTATAGCTTCCTTATTTTACCACAAGCATACCCACTTAAAACAATCGATGCAATAAATAATAATACATTTTGCAAATAAATAAAGTAGTTTACCCTTTAAAGCAACGCCGGTTTATTTTCATTTGATTTTTTGATGTAGGAGTCACATACATTCTTCAAGATACTAATTCCGGTGTTTCCTGCTGTGGAAGCGTAGAATCTTGGACGTTCTATCCAAAGAGGTCGGGCTCGATTTACCTTCAGATTTGGCGCCCTGTAACCGGATCCTCTTACAAACTCATCGGCTATAACTATGTCTACGTGCATTGTACGTCACTTTCATACACAAAACATCAATAAATCTTCTTCTTTTTTAATTTCATTCATTCGTGGAAAGTATTAAAATACTGTTGTTCAATAATGAATATGTTAAATGAAGAAACTGTCATGATCTAGTATGAACAAGGTACGTCGTTTCAGCTTCCAACATAAACAGGATCGTGAAGTACGTAGTCCCGGACAACGAACGGATAACGGTGAACGACGGGGACAAAATGGGATGGTAACATATGTTGTATTTCATGTACACCTAAAAATTTTAGATTGTTAAAAACCTCTTTTTTCAAAAAGAAACGATAAAACTAGATGAAATTGTTTTTTTAAAAAGTGCTATTTTTTTGACATCAGATTTTTCGATTGCAAGCATATTAGTAGTTAAAAAAAAAATTATAAGAAAGACAAATCACAAGATCAAATTTCTGAGCAGGTATAACCCGGGACAGGAAATGATACCCTACACGTCAAATTCGGGCTTCACACAAAACAGGTTTTCCTGGGGAGCGACAACATTGGGGACCGTAAAGAGCGTCTCCTCCCCAACCAACATCAACGCTCAGTTTGCCATCAAGCTTAAGCTAGTGAATGGTGAGTACAGTGTCAAAGAAAGAAAAGTATATCGGCATGAAAGACTTTTTTTCAAGGAAAACAAACCTCAAAGACAAATATTTACCGTAAAAATGTATAATTACAAGTTCTTTGTTTTCTTTGTTCGGGCTATTCGACATTGTTTTCTGTAGAAAGTAAAAAGGAAGATACAGTTTATCAAAATACATGTACTACAACGCATGTGTGTTGGTTTCTTTTCCAGACAGTAGTAACTTATGGTTTGTTAATTCGGGTAGAACTATTCATCTCCTCGACAACGTGGGATTTGGAACGTCAGTATACAACATCGTGGTAGGACAGCGCACACAGGACATCCTGACAAAGACCATGAATGATCCGAGCGGAAAGTTTACCTGGAACAGCGACACGGGTAACGTATTCCGAGGGAATTCCTCTAGTTTCCATCCTGTCGTAGATCCAAAGTGTAGGACCACTGTTCTATAATTTTTTGACAGGTGCCGTGAGTACGTCTGGAACACTGGTCAATGGGCAGACATACACCATGACATTTACGGCGAAGAAAACTTGTTTGAACACGACCATTTCCGGAGGAACGCTGTCTGTGAAAGTTTCGAACACTGTAAGTGGCTGTCCATAAACGTTTAATCATAAAACAAATCCACAAGTTGCAAATAAATCTTTTTCATCTTTCAGCCACCACGAATAACGTCACTTCCTGCTATGATGACGCTGTCAGAAAACCAACAAAGCAGCATCACTCTTCACGTGCTGACCGTAGCAGACGACACTGATAGCTCAGTCACATGTTCTATTGACTCCGTGGACCCATCGTCTGCAACTTCCAAATTTTCTCTCACCTCAGCTACTGCGATGAGCGAGTTTCTTTTTTTGCCTTTCAGCATTTGTCGTCTCAATTTCATTCAAGATGAAGATTAATTTTGTGTAGTGTTCTAATGAAATTTTATCATTTCAGGTTACAATTTGATTCTCAATAGTAATTCAGAGTTTAATTACACAAATGACAAAAAATACACGATAAAACTATCCTGTACAGATGGTAAAAACAGCCCAGTTTATGGCTTCTTCAAACTGTTCTTGCAGCGTAACGTACGCCCATACCTAAGCAATATTCCAGGTAAGCGTTGCAATCTTTAGAATGTTTACCATTTTTGACCATTTGCAATACCAAAAGTTCTGTAAAATTCTGAATATTTCTTGAGCTTTATGACCAACATTTTAATATACTTTATATTTCTGAGTAAGACGTTCATTTACATACATCTAATAAGATTTGAATAGTGGGGGTCGGTATTACTTTTAACAAAATGCCTTTTTCTCGTTTAGCTAACGGTTTTTCATACAGCGCCAGTTCTAGATCCAACATGACGGACTTCATCACACTCACCACCACTGATCCGGACAACACAGACTTCACTTACGCCTTTGAGTACTGTGGACCTTACTCGTGCCCTCTTTGGATGCTGGATGAAACAAGTAAGTGCATATGAAAAATAAGCACAGCTTTAGTAGCAAGCACCAATTCCTAAAACAAAACCATAATCGATTTGAATTTTAAAAGAAATACACATGTACCTTTAATTTTTTTTATTCCGGTATCCTAGTAGTACTATTGTAATCGCGATTAATAAATTTCCGTTAATACAAGAATCTACAAGCAAGTGTATATAATTTGTAATGTGTGTTGATATACTTGACGTTAGGTGTATATCTTATTCTCAATGTCGACAGCGGGTTTGGTTGAGTACAACCAAAGCATGGGCGGCTGGTGGAAGGGAGGATTCAATGTTGGCTTCTCTGTAACAGACGGCCAGACCAAGTCCAAATCTAAGTACATCCCTGTCCATCTAACAGGTCAGTCACTTAGTAACAATTAAATTCTGACGCATGCGTTTCTCGGATTTATAATCCACACCTCTAGCAATTAATTTCTGTACACGATGTTGATGTTGACGGCTTTTCTGTTCACAGGTTACCGGTATAGTCCGTCCTTCATCAGTCTCCCTACTGTTAGTAAGCTGGTGATTAATGAGAAGATCCCCCCGAACCAGTTCCTCTTCACCGTGACCTTCTATGACCTTGACGTTGATACATTGACACCAACGTTCACAATCAGCAATGGAGACTGGACGTACTTTACTATAAAAGATAACAGTGCGTTTCGATTACTTATCAATTTTTTACGTACCATTTTGTGATTTCTGTATTGTTTGGTCTACCTAGTTCATTCTTATTTATTTGTTCAATAGCTGACGTCTATACAAGCAACACCCAGATTGACTACGAAAGCCTGTCAAGAACGAGTTACCTTATCACGGCCTCTGTCAGCGACGGAACGTCCACGGTCAGTAAATCGTTCACAATAAAAATCGACAACGTGAACGAGGCGCCGTCATTCCAAACCACCGTGTATACCGTCACTGCCGATGAGGGACCGGTAAGTTTTGTTTCATTTCATTTATAATAGTGTAGCATCAACATGTATTTGATTCACTATTGCTCAAATGATATTTGGGGTTTTTTTTTGAAGGCGGGAACTCAGCTGACGCCCTACCCTCCGTCATATGTTTTCACGGACGTTGATGTCGGTGACACTCATTTCTTCACTTTGGATTGTGGACAGAGTACACGATACTTCAGCTTCGACACTTCAAACGGTGCCATATCCTTCGGACGGGCGGTAGACGTTGACAGCGGGGCACCAAGGCTGACGTCATGCAAGGTCAAAGTATACGACCAAGGTCATCTCACCGACTCGGCTGATTTGCATATCACTGTGTATGATATAAATGACAACGGACCTCGTTTTGATCAGACGTATTACACGTATTCTGTTACCCCCGGTGTGACCCCGGGGACCGTGATAGGTCTCATTACCCTAACAGACGCTGACCTGACTGACCCGCACAACGCCATCGGACGTGTTTGGTTCGAAAATCAGCCGACAGACTCAAAAGGACAAGAATACTTCGCGTACAACAATGTGACCAGAGAATTTAGCGTGGCACAGAATTTGAGCCAATATTTCTTTGGATCTTACCTCGAGTTCCAGCTCAAAGCGCGAGATCTTGGTTCACCTCAATTAGAGGCAACTGCTAACATAGTGATCTTGTTTGAAGCGGTATAACCAATAATATTGTATATCATAGTTAACAAATATTTTAATAATGTGAACAATTCTAACTTATAATTGAATGCAATACATCTATATTAGTAAAACTTGTTGTAATCTTATCAGATGACAACTACGGTTGCCATGCCAACAACAGAAACCCCTGGAAGTTTTGGAAACGACGCCAAGAACGCGCTATGGATGAGTGCCGTGGGAATGGGCGGGGCTGGATTACTGCTGACTGGTGGTTATGTGGCTCTCAAAGCGTGCTGCAACAGGTAAGCTGACATCAGATTACAAAAATATTTATCTAAAAGAAGATTTATTAACTGTTTGATTGTTTTTGTATATGTTCCAGTGCGTCTGGTCTTTCGTCTCTCGGAGGTAGTGGTGGACCACTCAATGTCTCCTCGTCTGATCCAGCAGCCAATGACAAGCCAGAACAGAAAAAGAAGCCAAAGAAAGCCAAAAGTAAACAGAAAATAATATGCTCATAAAACTTCAATCTCAATCGAAGTATTCCAGATTTGCATATCTATCTAAAAATATCAATGTATTTTTTTTATTTTTTTCAGGCAAGGGTCGTGATAAAGTTTTCAAAGACGGCAACATGGTATAAATTGAAAAATGTCACTGTGTACATAATTTTTAGATGTTTTTCTCATTGTTTTGTTTTGATTTTTGTTATTCTTTTATTTATTGAAAATCTCTATCACATTTTTGCGGGTTTTTTTGGACTTGGTTTGTTTGTCCTTCATCACTGCAAACTGATGTTTGTTATCATTTCATCGCTCTCAAGTCTGTGGACGGTCGTGCAATGTGAAGCTATGGTATTCACTGTGTACAATCTAATTATACTACACTTGGGTAAAACAAAACGGGTTTAAAAACTTTTTAAGGCATGTCTTATATTTAATTTCATTTAAATTATATGTTCCAAAAGTAAATATCTTCTTAATCAAAGTGGGAGAAAATGAAGTGACCCCCACTGAAAGCATTTCTACATGTATTTCATCCCACCCTATACCTGTTATTATAATTGTAGACGTATGTAGATCAGCTATTCGGTTTTTTGGGGTGTTTTTTTTTTTGGGGGGGGGGGGGGGTTCTGATACACAAAAATTTTCGTTTTCGATTGTTTTATATTTATATCTTCCTTTTTTATTGCTTTTATTTTTTTGTTTTGCTGCATATTATCGTAAATAAATATTTAAATATCATTATTCTAAATATTCTGTTTTTAAAAAATTGATATTTATTTTTAAAATTCAAGTAAAAACAAAATAGGTGTGGAGTTACCAATAAACGTTCGCTTTTTCAAATAAGATCATAAAAGTCTTTGACAAGACTTCTACAATGTATCGGAACTTCTAAGAAGGGGTATGAACCCTCGTATTTACTTATATTTTTAATAATTTTTTGTGTGAAACGGAACAACATCTAAAGTTTCCGCTAAATGTGAAAATTAATTGTACAGTTTATTTTTTGTAACAAGGGCTACAGCTGCTATTACTCTCTTAACTACATGTTTATTTTTATTAATTTTTTGGTGAAAAGGAACAAAATCTAAAGTTTCCTCTAACGGTAAAAACTGATTGTACGGTTTATTATTTTTTTTTGTAACTAGGGCTACAGATGCCAAGTACTCTCCTAACTAGTACCCCATACTGATCGTTGTTTCCGCATTGGTTGCCTCCTCTTAAACCATGCGACGCAAGTGTCCAGTAGAATAATCTCTACGTCACTGCTGAGACAGTTATATTTAAAAGTAAATAAATAGTCAATAGTTAAATAATTATATTCAATAATCTTCAAGACGTCCGAGAATGACGTCTATAATTAAGAAGACATATTTTAAATTCAATTACACAAAATGTCTAAAATTAGTCAAACATTTAAACCAATCGCGTGATGACGTTACTTTGCCTGCTGATTTATCATTGACTAGAAGTCAAAATGTGGGGTTAACGATATCGGTGAGTGTTGTAGATTTTCTACAACTATTTGATTTGAATTTTTGAATAAATCACTAATATAATATCTATTGAACACGAAATTAGAAATATCAGAAACATTTTGAAAAAAGGAAACTACTCCTGGGTTTTTTCTGCACATGTAAAGAGTTTTCCTGTATTTAATTAACTCGCACGCCAAAGGATTATAATTATTAAAAAATATAAAAGTATCATAAATTAACACCGATACATCATGTGAATAAATTCAAAAAATGGAGATTTTAGGGGATTTATTACGGTCTGAACTAAAAAACTTAAATAAATAAATTTATTTTTTCATCTTTTAAATTTAAGAATTAAGAAATTTGAATGTCAGTTGTCGAGTTGTATGCATAATACAGAGCTCACAATTTTTATATGTAAACAATGTTCGTGGAATGTTGTTAAAAAATACTAATAAACATGTATAGTACCAGTACTGTACATTACACCTTAGTTCTTAGGTATTTGAAAGTTCAATTTAAATTTAACATAGGATCATTTCAAGAAAACAAGAGACCTGTAAAGATCAAATAATCAAGATAAAAAAGTGACAAAGAGAAGAGAAAGTTTAATATCATTCTTTTAACAGGTTAACATTCAAGTAGGTATAAATTGTCAAAACATGAATGTTTACATATTGGACAAAGCTCAGACCCGTGATTAATAATGACTAATAAGTACTAGTAAGTGAATGAAAACATGATTTCCTGTTAATAGTAAATAGACTTCCCTTAGACTTCAACAACTACCTTAATATTATAACTTCTTTTGTAGGTCCCTATTGGAATGGTAAATTCAAGATTAAGTATGGAATGCAAAAACTCCAATATTAATATTCCTATTTGTTAAAAGACACTGGCTTCTGTATACAATTATAGCAACAAGATCAAAACTTAGCCCTCCCACTCTCTTTTTGACTAATATCAAACTTAATCAAAAGAATGTAAAATTTAACAATTTTTTTAAAGTAAATACAGCACTTAATATCGATTTTATAACAAACATTGTCTCCATATTTCTACACATCAGTCAAAAAACATGTTTAGGTACATGTGGTGTGAGTTAACATCTTTGTATTGACAACAAATCTGAATATAGGAATGGTATTTCTTTTCATTTCATAACTAATATCATGTCATACAATGGCATCTTTTAAATAGATGTGCGAGAAATATGAAGATACATGTTTAATGAATAACAAAATAATTGAACTTGAACAGGACAAAGTGAGATTCCCTCAATGAGTATAAAAACTCAAAGTTAAAGTCAAAAAACAAAATTTGACCAAAAAAATTTATTACAAAAGAAAATAAACTACTGCTTTTGATTACTTAAGGTATAAATGTTTCATTGTTTATGAAAAACAAAAATCAACAAAATATTGTCATGTACTGTCTCATCATCAAGTATAACTAAAGAAACATCATTAAAATAACAGAAACAAGAAAAAAAAATAGAATAACAGAATAGGAGACTGGACTGTCCACCAATTTTTGAGAGAGATACGAAAACAGTCCCCAAATACTGGAAAATGATAATGCAGCTGAATATTTCAAACAATGGTCTATATACATTCTGGTAAGTGGGGTTTCCAACAAACCAGTAAAAATAACACAATTCAATAATTTGTATTGAATAATTGATTAAAAGATGAACAAAAACTCAATTAATGGATAATTGGAGTCAGTAATGTGTAGATATAATTAGATTAATCGTTGGAACAAATGCCAAAATAACTGACCTTTTTTCAAACTTTCTGTCAATTTTTGCAAGTGTTTATTTCTGCTTATCCCCCCTGGTTTTTGCATTATCACCTTGTAAACACATTAAGTATAAATACTGGAACACACTGATTGTGCTTTCAAACAGACAATCAACTGAAAATGGTTACAACAGTATAGCCTCTACTCTAATGTTTAGACCCGATGATCGTACTATTGCAAATACGTACATCAGAACAAAAGCACAAAATCACAACCATTGTACTTGTAAAGTGATACATAAACAAATGTATAAAAAAGACTTCCAAGGGTGATGTAAATATGTAAATAAGAATCTCAAATGGCCTTTTAAACTAAATGTAACTTTATACATGTATCTAGGTTTACTCTGCAAAGATGTAAGATGAAGCAATTATTTTTTAATTTAAACAGATGTTCTCAAATTTAAAATAAAACATCAAAGTCAATCAACTCTATGGAGTGTAGACTTGAGTAAAATGTCTTTAAAAATATTTTTCCTTGTCTTATTTTGATTAGATTGCAAGAATAACTCCATTTCCTATGATGTATGAGACAAATAGCTGAAACGTTTCACTCTCTCTCTAAATGACAAAAATTAACATAGGTATCAGAAAATGTTCACTTACAAAGGTCAAAACTGACTCTTATCAAATACAGTTCTAGGCATTTAAAGTTTTCAAGCATCAATCTTCTTTTATTTCGATGTTATGCACACATTACCACAAATCTCTTACGAATATAGTGTTAAGGAATGTTTCACATGGAATCTGTGTAAATCACACATTTCATACAGAAGAAAAACCCTGTATTGCAAAAATAATTTCAAAAATGATATGAAACCTAGATACTCCCGTAATCTAGATGACTTTTGTTTTATTAACAGAAACCTTTCTTTCGCCTTTTCTTATGTAATGGTTTCAACAATTAATACACATGATTTTGATTACACAAAGGAATGTTCTACATTTTTTAATAACTGTAAGTAGAAAATCAAAAAAGATCTGAAACATGAAGTGTGCACTTTTGGTGAAGGACGGATGCAAATTTCAAAAACTGATTTTTTTATGGACAACAGTAAATGATCTTGTTCACAATTTGATTATGAACAAAGCATGTATTTGATTAAGAACAATTACATTTGCCACTTGGATTTATCAGAAAAAAAATGTCCACAACAATAAAAGAAGGTCTATCTTATTGTAAATATTACAATGGTTTATCTGTATATTTCTTCATGATGAAAAATTGTTCCGAGATGGAAATACACAAAGAAAATGTTATCAGATAGCCTATGTAAATGTAAAAGTACTATGAATACCCAGTACAAAATTGCTCCATGATAATTTTCTATATCCCTATACTCTAACATGATGAAGGAGTTTAGCATTGAGATTTCACAACAGTTTGCTATGAGCATTATCTAATGGGTCTTTGGGACTTTGAAATATTGCAACAAATTATCCACATTGTTTGGGACATCTCCTTAACTGAGTGAGCCTGAAATGTTCGGTGGGAGTTTCAACAGTCCATGAGAGTTTACGACATAGTCACATCCAATGTGGCTTCATCACGTAAATTTGATTTATCTGTGTGTCTATGTTCTATATCATGATCCTCTCGCAAAGGGGCGTACCCAAAGCCTTCATCACTGGAGTCGTTAGTGTGGGGAAGTCCAGAAATCTGTCAAAAACAGATGAAATTATCCCCAGTATAAAATTATGTTATACTTAGAAATGTGAACAATCAGTTTCAAATGTATTATTTACTTCAAAATACACACCTGAACTCGACTCCCATATTGAGGATTTTCAAAAGAAACAGTTTCCCCATAATTCATCTTCTTCCTTCTCCTGTTAAAAGGGTAAAAGAAACTTTTTAATAAAACAGACAATATGCAAATTAATAACTAAACTTAAACATGTTATTGTTAAACATTATCTATTTGACATGGATTCTTTAAATGTATTTGACAATAAATATTAAGGATGAAGCACATATCATAAGCATAAAATGAAAAATTCAAGAAAATTGTCTGTGCTTGAAATTAAGATTAACAAAAGACACAATTGCCTGTGGAAAAAAAAAACTATGACAATCTACAAAATTGACCCTCGTCAATTGAATTCGTTCACAAGTTCATAAGTAACAGATTCATAATAACTCTGACCTCATATACAGATAGAGAGCCACTATTGCTCCAGCAATCAGCAGTACTGCCACCGTCAGACCTATACCAAGGGGCACAGCCGACCTCTCCGGACCTTGAGGAAACAGATACATGTACATGCAGAGGTCCTTATACAAATGTATTGTAACTCATACAAGCATTTTCCTTACATGTATATTCAGTACTCACATTGTTTCACATTTCAACACAATTACAGAATTATTCTAAAAATAAATTGTTAAAAATAGATTTATATAATTGTACTGTACTTGAAAGTGGTTTTCTTGAAGTCTACCGAGTATTTCTTATTTACCTTTGCTTTTGTTGGCACTTGTGCTTGGTCCTGAAATGAAACAAATTTTGATGAATCTGGTGGATATTTTTGTTTGGTAAATCAGAAAGTCCTTCTAGTTTCTGATATTTCTCTTACCAGAATTGAGAGCTGATCCCAGAGCTGCAGATTTGCTTTTACCAAAAGGACCATTAGCAACAATTTGAAACTCGTATAAGGTGTTGGGTTGTAGATTCCTCACTAAGTACATCTGCACTGAGCCTGGGACAGTCAACTTAAGAAGAGAAAATTCAATTCAAAAAGTAAAAATAAAAGCCAAAATTAATTTGACAACAATAACTCTTTAGAATGAAGCAAGAAATATTTGTGAAACACTTATGCCCCCCTCCCTTGGAAACATCCAGAAAGAAAATGAACGTAAACTGCAAATAACTGGAATTTTTCTAAGTCCAAGGGGTGTAACTCTGTCGAAAATTGCTCGATTGCACCCAATATCGAACTTGAGGTATATATTATCTTGATAAACCTGTATACCAAATTTCCTTCCAATATGTTCATCCTCTGTGAAGAAAATGAGCAGAAACTGCAAATAACTGGAATTTTTCTACGTCCAAGGGCCATAACTCTGTCAAAAATTGCTTGATCGTACCCAATATCAAACTTGACCTAAATATTATCTTCATAAACCTGTATATCAAATTTCATTCCAATATGTTCATCCTCTGTGAAGAAAATGAGTGAAAATTGCAAATAACTGGAATTTTTCTACATCCAAGGGCCATAACTCTGTCGAAAATTGTTTGATCAAACCCAATAACGAACTTGATCTAGGTATTATCATGATAAATCTTTATACCAAATTTCATTTCAATATCACAGTTCAACCTCTGCGAAGAAAATGAACGGAAACTGTTGGTGGACCGACCCACCGAACGACAGACAGCAGCAAAGCAATATGCCCTCCCTTCTTCGAAGGGGGGCATAAAAATATGATGATAAATCTACTAAATAATAAAACTGTACCTGTGAGTATGAACCCTTTGATGCCGCCTTTCTGTACATGATGGTGTAGTTTGTCACCACCGCATGGTTCTCTGGTGGGTCCCACTTCAGTACCACACTCTCTCCATTTACTTCAGACACATGGAGATTGGTGGGCTTGGATGGCTTTAAGTCTACAGCAGAAAACATTGTTATTGGTCAACTGTGTGTCAGTGGGTTTAAAGGACATCAAACTATCAATGTCAGCTATCAAAATATAAAATTTTTGCTAGAAGAGCATATATTTGTCATAATAATATAATAATTTCAATGCTTGCTGTAAAAGCATAATACTTCTATGTGTGCAGAAGCATTATATTCAATGTACCAATTTGGTTTGTCGCTAACTGTCTACAGAAATTTTTCCTGCATAGAAAGAGGAGGCAAAGTCAAGCCTTAAATGAATATTAACAACCCAACAAGGACATAACAACTAAACCTATGTTACGAACAAGAGACACTCACTTTTGACAAGGACCCACTTCTTATTTATGGGCTGGCTGGAACCTTTCTCATTGGAGGCAATGACCCAAATTGTGTAATTCACACCCTCTTTTATGTTCTTAATTTGGTGATCAGTCAAACTTGAGACCTGTCAAAATACAGGGACTTGTATATTATTGTATACAGAACAAATCAAATAAAAGCAGAGAGAACACACTGTTCAGATCTGCCTTCATGAGTGAAAGTTTGTTAACATGACATCAACTCATGTATCCCTTCAAAAATGATATTAAATCTATTTTCTAATACAGTCAAACTTCTTTATCCTGAACTAGATGGAACTTTTAAAAACTTTGAGATATTGGAGTATTCGAGATAAAGAGGGTAAAATGCTTAAAAAATGGGTGGTTGGGACTTACAAATTACTTTGACAAATCCACTGTATTCGAGATATCAGTGTTCAAGATATCAACTGAGAGTTCAACTGTATTTGTTAAATGATGATCTTGAAAAACTGTTCTCTCCTTTAGACTTGTAACGAAAGCCATACAAAGTAAGCTATATAAACAGAAAGTGCATACAGGTATGATTCATTTGAAGGCTTCTGACACTGACTTACCACGGAGACTTGCTCTGGGGTGGAGGGGGAGTCACTACCCTGCCAGTACAGCTCATAATGGTCCACACGGTGGGGGTTGTCCTCTGGTTTGTCCCAGCTGACCTGGATGACATCATTATTCAGGACGGCAGTCAGTGCTGGCGCACTGGGAATGAATTCTGTCATGTCCAGAAAATATTTAGTGTTACTCAGAAAACTAGCTTGATGCACATTGGCAATATGATTAAACAGGTTTTCATTCATCAAGCTTTTCTAGTTGACAAACAAATATTATACAAAATAAGATATCATATTTTGCATATATGCAATTTTCTTATTCAATTGCTTTCTGCATTTTTTTTCCATCTATTATCATACACACAAAATTATAAAATCATTTAAAACATAAGTAAAAAGAATTTTTGCACCTCATACCATCTAGAATAAAACAATCTGTTTCCTTTGGTTTTTTATTCAATTAAATTTTGGATAATGTGTTATCAATACTAGCTCTAAACCATTTCTCATGAAGATCCACTTCTCACCACTGCTTAATGTTGGGTGTTAAGTAGAGACTTCTCATTGCAGGGGTGAGAACTTGTACTTGAAGAAGCATTGATCTGTGTATACCTTGATTCTCTTGCACACACTCCAGTATAAGTTCTGTGTCTGTTACACAGTTCATCAGGAAGATTGAGCCCATGTCATCTGGTACGAACCCCGCACAGAACGAGGATGAACAAAATGAATGGACACCCTTCTTCTCACAGCACTCGGAGTGGTCTTTACCATCTACAAAAAGACACCATAATCACAATTGCCTTTCTATAAAGCTGAAAAATTATTTTTGCAAGCATATACATGTACCAGTATTGATAATTTAATCCTTTAAAATCCATGCATGTGCAATCTATCATTAAAACTACATATTTCATACATTTAAATTGAAAATTCAATCCTTAATATAAATGTATGTACAACAATATTTTCCCAAGGTTTCTCACCTGAGGCGCATGCCGTGTAGAACTGCAGGTAAGCCAAACAGTGACCATACTTATCAGTCTGAGCAAACGCTTTCTCTGTGTCCACTGTAAAGGAGCACAACTCGAGGCAGTCCTTGGGCATGTCATATGACATACAGCAAGCTGGAAAAAAAACCCAACAAAACCTATTTAGACATCTGTACAGTATGCATTTTACAAAATACCAGATGGTTTGAAAATCTAATTCTTGCTAGCAAGACTTGAAGTCAGGAATTTAAAATAAATTGGCCAGGATTACCATCATGCATGCAACAAAAGGTCACAGAATTTAATATCTTATATAATTACTGACACTAAAATTAATTATGTCTGCCTTCATTTATTAAATTTTTCATTTTCTTTTATCCTTTCACTCATTTGTTTATCCATACAGTGATTATGTATTCATGAAAAGTTTATAGTTAGAGTAGTAGTGAGAACATCAAGCAGTTGGAACAGTGAATGAAAGGGTGTATCATCCTGGATTTTTTTTCTGG